>NC_136317.1:5709179-6114179 GCF_964198595.1 Lampetra fluviatilis | reverse complement strand
TAAAGTCACGTAGAAGGGAAATAATAAAATAATACAAATAAAACAATAAAATAAAAATTCTCACGACGTTTCGGCCACAACACAAGCACCCGTCCTCAGGTGAAGAAACAGAGCTGTCGGATAGACAGCGTCCCATTTTTATTTTATTATGTTTTATTTTTATTATTGTATTATTTCGCTTCTACGTGACTTTACCGAAAGAACCAAGAAGATGAATCCCTGCAGTCACGAAAGCTTTAAATCGAAATAGAGATCTGCTTAAATTCGTTGTAACACAAAATGCTTCAGAAAAAAACGCTGCTGTTGAGTGTGTGTATATATAGAGGTGGGAGTAGTAGTGTGGCGGTTAGCGCTACGCTGCGATACAAACCCGGTGACCCGAGTTCGATTCTCGCTCACGGCCAACACCGGTGACTATTATCTGAACCGGTCCTGGGCCTCCCCTAGGTCGACTCAGTCTCAAATGTGTACCTGGTGCGGTGTGTCGATATCGCCACTGGGGAGACAAAGTCGGCCGGGTGTGGTGCTGGCCACCCACCCCCTCGTGTGCCGTGCCAGCCTTCGTAGGTGCTCGCTAACAGCGCTTGCCCTAGCAATCCGTTGAAGGCTATCCGAGGGATCTTTATCTTTTTATATATAGAGAGAGATAGATAGAGAGAGACGGCCCAAAGCTGCGATTATTTAATTTGCAAGCGCACGGTTCGAATAGCGGGGGCCTCATGCTGCCGAGGTCTCATTCTGTCAGCGGCGGCGGTGGCAAGCAAATTGAAGTGGCCTACGCCCCTCTCGTCTTGCCTTAGACCAGTGGTTCTTCTTCTTAGCCACGGGGTGCACCGTGCACCCCCTGGGAGTGCGAGATTTCCTTTTAGGTTTTTTTGCGAGACATTGGCTGATTTGTTTTTTTTCTGAGAAGGAAAAATCGTCGAAACGCAAATTACGCGCGGGCCCGTGAGCTCAACGTACTTTGTTCCAGTAAAGGTTTAAAAACCGTCGCCTTGGACGATAGAAATGTCCCTCGGCGCTGTCAATAACAACGGCAGAGAGAGAGCGAGAGAGAAGCGACCGTGGTGTGTTTCAGCGAAGTCACTCGCGCTAATCCACGCGCCGAGCGGGCACAGCAGCGCCCACGGCCGCCTCCTGCTCGCTCGGCAAAGTCCGCGGAGAGAGAGAGGATCAGACGGAGCTCGCAAGGCGGAGGCGAGGCACGTGGGGTGGGGGTGGGGGGCGGATGAAACCTCTGAAATCCAAGACGATGACACGGGAAAGATTTCAGCCGCTTAGCCGCGCGACAACGGCTATCATCGGGGCTTAAGCCCGACTGTAACATTTTCACTTTTTTTTCTCCCTTCGTCTTCTTCAAGAGAATTGTGTGCACGAGGAGAGCGGGAGCCGTTCACATTTGAGAATAATTTTTCGTGGAAGTTGGGAATTTTTCATAATTACCAATTTTTTTTTCGGTCGCTCCTTCGAATGTTTGTGACGCCGTTTTGTTTGTTGACGGAAAAAAAACGACGTCGCTCGTCGGCCTGCCGTTCTCCACTTAACTCGTTGTGTCCTGGATGCACGAGCTCGGCTTAACGAGGTTGAGCATCGCTTTCTCGCGCACGCGCCGACGGCAGGAATTAAAAAAAAACGGGTTTTGAAAGTGCAATCAGGTGGAGCACGCTGCGATATGAACGCCGGCCACCCGGGTTTGACTCCAGGCCACAACCGACATCAGTGGCTGATGGTGATTATCTGGATCGGTTCTGGGCCTCCCCACCCGCGTCAGTGACCCACACTGAACCATCGCGGTGAAGTATGGTCAAACAACCCCCGTGACTGACACGGCGTGGGTAGGAGATCTTTCATCCGGCAGTGAATGTTTGACAACATTTTAAACAACGATTTGCCCCACCCAATATTAATGATAATAATTTCCACTTAGAAATAAGTGGTCAACTTCGTCATTGACACCAATTCTGGTGGTAGGGTCGCGGATGTTGTCATGGGAAGGCGACCAACCACGTGCTGACCGAAATGGTGACAACCCAAACCTCGTGGCAGGGCTCAGGAATCGCGTGACAATACCTCGCTGATCTCTTGCGGCCGTCTGGAACGTTCTTCCTTCCGATATTACGAGGCCACTGGGGCTCCGCACTTTTAAATCGCCTACGTTGATGACTCATCTCGATTGTGTTTAATTCGTTCTCCTTACTCCCGCACCTCCGACTAGCGTGGCTGGCTACGTACGGCGCGAAAAAAGTTCAACGCACACACACACACATAGACTCACGTAGTCACTCACCCACACACTCACCCTTCCTCCGATTAGCGTATAGGTAGCCACGTACGGTGCGAAATAAATTCAACCTACAAACTGGAAAACTCATGAGCCGAAAATCTTTCCTCTCCATCACGCACACATTCCACCAATACCCCCCACTAGCCCCCCCTCCCCCCCACTAGCCCCCCCACTAGCCCCCCCTCCCCCCACTAGCCCCCCCCCCCCCACTACCCCCCACCCCTCCTCATCTGCGCCCCACCAAAGTTCTCCTACCGCGAAGGGAAAGGCAACGGTGACGCGGATCACGCCGCGTAAATCATCGCAGAGTGTTTCGGTTTTTACTCCGAGTGGTGCAACACTGGGAGGGAACAGCGGGGGGCGGGCGAGGGGCGGGGGGAGGCGGGGGGGGGCATGGAGTTGAGGGGCGGGGCTGCCCGCGCCGAACACGCTGCCGCTCCGCGTGCCTCTCGTCTTCGGGAGTCGTTCCTAACAAACAACGACGACGACAACAACAACAAACACGAGAGCCGCGCGCAAAAAACTCCATCGTTTTGGTCTTGTGGACCTGGAACGTCGGACATCACCGTGTGCGACACCACGCGCTACAACTGCGGCGCGCGCCGCGCGGCTGTAGGGCGCAAACGCAGGCAAGTGGCAGATTGGGGGGGGGGGGGGGAGCATCGCCACTGACGGTGGCCGTGTCCCGGAATCAACCCCGGATGGCCAGGATAGTAACGCAGTGCGCCAACCACAGCGCCACCGCTCCACACTGACACGCACCAAACGCACACGTAGCAAGACGTTGCGGTCCAAGTCCATCAACATCCGTCGTCAATCTTGATTTGAAGCTTTCGTGACTGCGGGAATCCATACTCTTTGGTTCTTTCGGTAAAGTCACGTAGGTAGAAAAATGAAATGAAACAAAAAAATTAACCCGTAAAAACAAAGTTTTACACTATAAATCCGAGAGCAAATGCTGCCACCTATGGGTCAGATGATTGCCTGGCAGCATTAAGCAATTGGTAATTAAATATAAAAAAAACATTCCTAAAAAGTGTAAAATTTTGCAAATTTTTGTTCACGAAAATTAATTGTCACGCACAACGAGTCTGTGTGGAAAATGTCAGCTCGATTGGATCACGGGAAGTGGGTTAAAAAACGACCGAAAAATATGCACGGTCGTAAGCGCGCAAGCAAGCAAGCGAACTTAATATAAAGGATTTAAATAAAAAACGACCGAAAGATGTGCACGGTCATAAGCGCGCAAGCAAGCAAGCGAACTTAATATAAAGGATTTAATAAAATAAATCACGACGTTTCGATCGCAACACAAGCGGTCGTCCTCGGGCGGGAAAAATGTTTTCATTTTCTGTTTTATTTCATCCGTCATCATCAGCCATCCACTGCCGGATGAAGGCCTCGAAAAACCATCGACCCCGGCCATCACAAACACGAACGAGCCTGCGATGGAACAATCCACGCCGTCGCCTGACACGCACGGAACTGATTACATCGATCCAGCAGCGTCCGTTTTCGCCGCTCCGTCTCCCGCAGGGCCGCGGCGTGGCCTGCCGTCGCTCGGATAATTCTTCTTAAATCCGTCATTAGCGAGCGATAAATAAAGTCGCGTATAATCCGCTCCCCATTTAATGGACTGGATTGGCCGGCTAATTTAGTGAAAATGCAGTCTGCGCTGAAGCCAATCCCACCCCCCTCCCCCCTCCCAGCCAGGCGTGGCCCAGCCGAGGCCCAGAGGCCCCAAAGGTCTAAACAGCTCGCTACAAGAGAGAATGGAGGCGAGATAAGCCTGCTAGATTTTGGCTACAAATGAGCTCCGCGGGGAATGTGTCTGGGTTGCCTTGGCCAAGGGATGCACGCACGCATAATCACGCAATCACACAACAGGACCGCGGATATTTATCTGATTTGAAACGAGCGTAGTGAGTCAGGAAAAACAAGTAAAGAAAATAAGTTCTGTAATGTAATGACGGGAAGTGTTTTTTTTATATATTAATATAGAGCCGTGTCTAGGCAAGCCACGTAGAACGCGATCTGAAAAGGGACGAGTTCATCTATCTTCCTCCAGGGGGAGGGGGGGCGATAAAACAGGTACCGCTTTGTGGTGTGGAGGTTAGCAGTTGAGTATGGGCTCAGAGCTATGAACGGGAGATGATGCTGATCTAAACAGGACATCACTTTGACTTTCGTCGCAAACGTGGTGGTGGTGGTGGCGGTGTGGATGGCGTCATACTCACCACCGTCATACTCGGCTGCGTCATGCTCGCCTACGTCATAATCACGTGTGTCACGTGTACATCATGTACATCACACGCATCACCGATTAACACGGTTGGCAACATACGGTGTAAAATAAGTTCAACGTACATACTTCTGCGTCATGATGCACACCTACGTCATAGGCACCTACGTCATTCTCACGTGCATCATACTCAACTGTACATCCTGCGAGTGACCATTTCGATTCAAGGGTTGTCATGCTCACGATGTGGCGATAATCGCGATATCGATTTCTGGACGACCCCATAACTGGAACTGCGCATTATGCATGTACGTACGTCGGCTTTCGCGACCAATATCATCCAACACACCGCTGTGCTGTACTAGTGAGGAATTGGCCACGTTCTGTTTTACGTGACAACCCCTAACTAGTTGGCTGTGTCGGGTGGTGGCGGGTTTTAACGACACATTTAAATATTTACGCGATCTAACCCAAACAAAAAAAACTTTCGATTTAAAGTTCGATTTAAAGCTTTCGTGACTGCAGGGATTCATCTTCTTGGTTCTTTCGGTAAAGTCACGTAGAATGGAAGTAATAAAATAATAAAAATAAAACATAATAAATTATTCTCGCGACGTTTCGGCCACAACGCAAGTAGCCGTCCTCAGGTGAAAACCAGGTCTGTCGAGGCGACAGCGTCTGAATCATTTAAATCTTTCGTGACTGCAGGGATTCATTTTCTTGGTTCTTTCGGTAAAGTCACGTGAAAAAAAATCCTCTATTATGCCCGTACTACCTTGAACTTTTTTCGCACCGTACTTAGTCAACCGCGCAAATCGAGGTTGTGTGGGTAAGAGTCCTCCAGGATCTATCCAAACTCTCGTGCTCACGACACGCGCCGCTGTCAGTTAGGCACCGATTTAATAATTCAATGAGCGAAGAAAATAAAGATGCAATTTTTTTTCTTCTATAAATAAAGGTTTCTTTTTTGTTGTTGCAATGATTAATATTAAAAGTTTTTTTTTGCGAAAATGAGAGTCAGCTGTCAATTACACGGTCGTCTGACGATCCTCCTGTACTTGGTAGCGTGAAGAGTGATCTATTTTTTTTTATATTTTATACGAAACAAATAAAATGCCAAGATAATATGTCTTGTGTTAGTTTTTGTATTCCCCTAGGATTTAAGGAATACGCTGGCGAAAGAATGACACTAATAGGAGCACATGTTGAAAAGTTAAGAACGATTTTTAAATGAGCCGTAGTCAATCTTTTGTATACGTTACTTCCACTTCTTCGATGTCACTCTTTATATTTTCGTTATCAAACGTACCAATGTTATTGTTATCAAATGTCTTCCCAACTTATTCTTCTTCGCCCGTTTCATTTCTAATTGTGGCACGTAACATCCCTGCGTAGCCAGTTACCCGGCAAGCATCGGCAACGACTTCCCCGTAGCAACAGAGTTCGTATTGGGCCTGGTGAGGAGCCCAGCCAGCGGCCAGCCAGAAGATTCGAGACGCCACGTGACTCAGCGACAGAGGTTGCCAGTTCACATCCTGGTTCGGGTGGGGAGTGGGTTGACTTTGCAGCCACCCATCATCACTTTCTCCGGGGGTGAGGGGGTCAATAAAATAGGTACAACTTTGTGAGGAACGTCAACCATGGGATAGACTCGCCCCTGCCATAGGAAACGGGGAATTTCCAGCACTTGCTAAGGGCTGAAAACGGGAGACGAGTTACCGATGCTTGAATGTACATGCGCGGCAGAATCTCGCTTGGACTTGAAGCTTCATGCGAGGTGACGGCACCAGTGGTGGGGGGCATGGGGAGGGCTTCATCCACCAGCGGATTGACCATGCCTGCTGCTGCGTATGATGCAGCTGCTGATGCTGTTGCTGCTGCTGATGGAAAAGCAACACGGCATGTGGCGTGACGCGCATTGATTTGTGACTTTTCAACTTACTTATTTATGTGTGTACTTTCTGCGATGAAGATGCATTCCATTGCACCCTTGCGACAAATCCAACACGGTTCATTTCGCACCGTGTCAATTACACCCCCCCCCACCTTAACTCCACACACTCTCCGAATGCATAATACATGATAACACATCACAGTCCTGGCACGTAGCATAAATCCCATTACTTATTTACAACTTTTTGGGACTTCCATTTTGCAAACACAACCGCAAAAAGCTTTTCACACGCTCATTGTCAAAAGAGGGCTCGTAAAGAGCATGAAAACCAGGACGCCACCCCCCGCATCCCCCCCCTCTTTAAATTGCGCATTTGCTCTCGAATGTCGGTGGGTGCCATCGGCGTGGGTTTTATTGCCGCGAGGTGAGCAGTTAAAGTCATTAAGACGGCTGGCAAGGCAACACCTCTGCGTCGTCACGAAATAAATGCGCGCGGACACCATCGCCGATTTCCGTTTCATCCTCCCTCCCTCCCTCCTCTCTGCAACCCCTAAATATCCCTCCACGTATTTCAGTTTTTTTTACACATCTCATCAGCCACACAAGGCCTCGTGAATTGCGAGCAGAATTGGGTTCAAACCTCCCCCTCCGACTAGCACGGTGGGCGACGTGCGGTGCGAAAGAAGTTTCAGCATCAATTACGTGCAAGCAAAAGAAACGCCCGCGGTCGGGTTTCGCCATTTCGGTGTCTCATCGGCAGCATCGGGCTAACTTCCACCCATGTTGCTTTGTTTGTAGGCGAGGCCTGGGTTCCTGGTTCGAGGGCGCAAGGCAACGCTGTCGTACGGCAAACGGCACGCAGTTGTCGGGGCGCAAGCTACGCCGTCGCTTGAGAGACGACGTCTTGAAGACGCGGAGAGAATCGAGGTGGTTGCAGCCTCGACCGGTAGAAGTTAGGACTCAGCGGTTACTCCCAGCCCTGTGTGCGTGCGTGATCTCTGCTGCTGCGATGATGATGATGGTGGTGGTGGGGGTGATGACACTGTGTGAAACTCAACGCACGCACACGTGTGTTGCACACAGGGTGCACGTGTACACTGTGTGTGTGTGTGTGATCTCTGCTGCTGCGATGATGATGATGGTGGTGGGGGTGATGACACTGTGTGAAACTCAACGCACGCACACGTGTGTTGCACACAGGGTGCACGTGTACACTGCGTGTGTTTGTGATCTCTGCTCGACTCAGCCTCAAATGAGTACCTGGTGCGCTGTGTAAACATCGTCACGAGGGAGACAAAGGCGGCCGGGCGTGGTGTTGGCCACCCACCCCCTCGTGTGCCGTGCCGGCCTTCAAAGTTGCTCGCTAACAGCACTTGCTCCAACAGTCTGTTAAAGCTACACGGGGGATATTTGTCTTTCCCTTTGTCTCTGCTCTGGGGAGCGGCAGTGTAGCAGTGAGCGCGCTCCGCTACGAACCCAGCGGCCCGATTCCCGCTCACGGCCACCACCAGTGACGACTTTTTTAACCGGTCCTTGGCCTCCCCTAGGTCGACTCAGCCTGAAACAAGCACTTGGTGCGTTACGTAAACATCGCAACTCGGGAGACAATGGCTGTGGTGCTGGCCACCGACCACATCGTGTGCCGTGCCAGCCTTAGTAGGTGCTCGTCAGGGGCCGTCCATATATGACGTCACGCGATTTTGGACGATTTTTTACCCCCCCCTCCTCCCCCCCCATCGTCACACGGCGTCACAAAAAGTCAGACCCCCCCCTCAAATATGACGTCACAAAGCTCTGCCCACCCCCCCCAAAAAAAATATAAAACGTGCTTCAAATCGAAACTATTGTCATTGTAGTGCGTATTTAATGTGGCGCTGCACTCTGCTGTTGTAGGCGAAAACATGTATTAACAAGTCTATTTAATTAAGTAGAACGTGTTGTCTATGTTTATTTAAAGTTGCGCATTTTGATGTGACGTCACATTTCTCAAACTCCCCCCCGTCACACATCGTCACAAATGTCTGACACCCCCCCCCCCCAGGTGCGTGACGTCACTTGCCCCAACAGTCTGTGAAGGTGATACGGGGGGATGGGGATGTTTGTCTCTGTCTTGTGTCTGCTCTGCACGGGTGTAAGTCGGTCTTGCCAAGTCACAAGCGAACTCCACGGCAACCAAACACAACGACCCATCTCCGTGACTTTACCGAAAGACCCAAATAACAAGGAACGTTTGTGTTTGCTAATTGATGTGGCGACGCTGCTCCTGCTGCTTAGGTGCACAAGCACGAACATCATCCATAATAGAGAAGGGTTGAGTTCGATCGCGTAAATATACAAATGTGTCGTTAAACCCGCCACCACCCGACACAGCCAACTAGTAAGGGTTGTCACGTGAACAGAACGTGGCCAATTCGTCACTAGTACAGCACTAGTGTATAATGTAGTGTATAGTGTAGTGTATAGTATAGTGTATAGTAGTGTGGTGTATATAGTCGTGTAGTGTATAGTGGTGTATAGTGTAGTGTATTGTGTAGTGTATAGTAGTGTAGTGTATAGTAGTGTAGTGTATAGTGTAGTGTATAGTAGTGTAGTGTATAGAGTAGTGTAGTGTATAGTAGTGTAGTGTATAGAGTAGTGTATAGTGTAGTGTATAGTGTAGTGTATAGTGTAGTGTATAGTAGTGTAGTCTATGATAGTGTAGTATAGAGTAGTGTTGTGTATAGAGTAGTGTATTGTGTAGTGTATAGTGTAGTGTATAGTGTAGTGTATAGTAGTGTAGTGTATAGTAGTGTAGTGTATAGTGTAGTGTATAGTAGTGTAGTGTATAGAGTAGTGTAGTGTATAGTAGTGTAGTGTATAGAGTAGTGTATAGTGTAGTGTATAGTGTATAGTAGTGTAGTCTATAATAGTGTAGTATAGAGTAGTGTTGTGTATAGAGTAGTGTATTGTGTAGTGTATAGTGTAGTATACTAGTACAGCACTAACCGGTGTGTTGGAGAGCCAAGGCACAACATTTACAATCTGAGTTCGACGTTTCGCCGGTAATTAACACCAGCTTCATCAGGCGACAGCCAGATTGTAACAAACTCAACACATTCTCCAACAACACCGCGTGGCCTTAAAAGGAAAGAGAGAAGGGGGAGGGAAACCACACCGTAGATATAATAGACAACGTTTCGGGCAATAACCCTTTTGCAATGACCCCAGAACTCGAACCATCTCTGCGCTCTGACGAAGAGCCATTGCCCGGAACGTCGCCACGTGTTGCTCGTAAGGCCACGGCGCTCTTGACAAGTTTGCGTTGTCATTCTACCCCGAGTGATCTGCGACTCGATGAGAATTCGGGGGGGGGGGGGGTTGTTTTTGTTGAGTCAGCAGGCTGGTGCTTCCACGAGACGCGTTTCGAGAGGGTGACCGCGTTGAATCAAGTGCGGGCACGGCCTCGTGTCCGTTGGCGGGCACCTGAGCCGGCGGTGGAAATTCCCCGTTACTATGGCAGGAGTAAGAATAAAGCCGAGGATCAAGCGGCAGCAACTAATGATTGAATCGTGCGTTTTTGTCTAAAAGGCATTGGGTCTCTGTGTGTCTATGTTGGGTGTCTCTTTCTCTGTGTGTCTCTGTGTTGTCTCTCTCTGCTTGTGTGTCTGTGTGTGGATGTTGTGTGTCTCTCTCTCTGTGTCGCTGTGTTGTTTCTCTCTCTGCTTGTGTCTGTCTGTGTCTCTCTGTGTCTCTGTGTTGTGTCTCTCTGTGTGTCACTGTGTTATCTCTCTCTGCTTGTGTGTCTGTGTGTCTATGTTGTGTGTCTCTCTCTGTGTGTCTCTGTGTTGTTTCTCTCTCTGCTTGTGTCTGTCTGTCTCTCTGTGTCTCTGTGTTGTGTCTCTCTGTGTGTCACTGTGTTGTCTCTCTCTGCTTGTGTGTCTGTCTGTGTGTCTGTGTTATGTGTCTCTCTCTGTGTGTCTATGTTGTGTGTCTCTCTCTGTGTGTCTCTGTGTTGTCTCTCTCTCTGCTTGTGTGTCTGTCTGTGTGTCTATGTTGTGTGTCTCTCTCTGTCATCACATCACCAGACAGTCACCAGTCACCCTAAAAAATTACACGTGCAATGATTATTATGACGATTTCTAAATAATCACCAAAAACATATCAATGATGCGATTAGCGTTAAAGTATATATCGTAGCATCGCCATATCGCTTTATATTGCCAAGGCTAATACCTCTCATTCTTCTGCGACTGCTGCTGATGCTGCTGATGCTACTGCTGATGCTGATGCTACTGATGCTACTGATGCTACTGCTGATGCTGAAGCTACTGATGCTGCTGCTGATGCTGATGCTGCTACTGATGCTGCAGCTGATGCTACTGATGCTACTGCTGATGCTGAAGCTACTGATGCTGCTGCTGATGCTTCTGATGCTACTGCTGATGCTACTGATGCTGCTGCTGATGCTGAAGCTACTGATGTTATTGCTAATGCTGATGCTACTGCTGATGCTGAAGCTACTGATGCTACTGCTGATGCTACTGATGCTACTGCTGATGCTGCTGCTGATGCTACTGCTGATGCTACTGATGCTACTGCTGATGCTGAAGCTACTGATGCTACTGCTGATGCTGAAGCTACTGATGCTGCTGCTGATGCTACTGCTGATGCTGCTGCTGATGCTGATGCTAATGATGCTGCTGCTGATGCTGAAGCTACTGATGCTGCTGCTGATGCTGAAGCTACTGATGCTGCTGCTGATGCTGAAGCTACTGATGCTACTGCTGATGCTGAAGCTAATGATGCTGCTGCTGATGCTACTGCTGATGCTGAAGCTACTGATGCTGCTGCTGATGCTGATGCTGAATCTACTGATGCTACTGCTAATGCTGATGCTACTGCTGATGCTGAAGCTACTGATGCTGCTGCTGATGCTTCTGATTTTACTGCTGATGCTACTGATGCTGCTGCTGCTGCTGATGCTGAAGCTACTGATGTTATTGCTAATGCTGATGCTACTGCTGATGCTGAAACTACTGATGCTACTGATGCTGCTGCTGATGCTGCAGACAATGCGGCAGCCGCCAGGGCCTAAAGCGACTCTCCACCATCAAGCCCCTCCCACCTCCCCCAGTGCCCCCCCCACACCCTCCCCCCCCAAAAAAAGACTCGCAAACCCACCAAAGCGTAGAGCCATCGCTTTCAATTTTTGTTCCCATTGTCTGAGCGGGCGGAGCTGTGAATACAGAAGACAAACAGAGGCGGGCGGGCGGGCGGGAGGCGAGAGGAGAGAGAGAGAGAAAACTTCGCGTGCGAGAAGGGGACGGGCGGGGAATATTTAGTTAAAGATCTGCACAGAGAGCCCCTGGGCTTGGTTGCTTCTGCTGCTGGTAAAAAAAAAAATCTAATCCCCCTCGCCTATTGATAGAGGATCATTGCACGGATAACGGGAATTCTAATGCCGCCCCCTATCCAGCAAAATCCGATTAGAGGTTCATCGGATCTTGGGTGGTGCCCGGGGCTGGCTGGGTGTTGGGTGGTGGTGGTGAGGTTCTATCCTAGGGGACGCCTTCCCCTAGGCAGTGCTCAAGGTAGGGATTGGAAAAATGGGGGGGGAGGAGGGGGGGTGGGGGGGGATCAGGGGATATGAGGTTGGGTGGTGGTTAGGGGGGGTGGCAGGGAGCCGGCTAACGGCTGCTGTTTTTTTTTGACGAAGGGGGAGCCCAAATCGCTTGAAAATTGAGTTGTTGCGATTTGCAAATGAAAACCCGTCTTTGCGCACACCGACACGAAGTCCGATCGGCCTTTTCATGTCGGCGAAGGCACAGATGGTGGATAGTGTGGCCGTTCGACAATTGATTTTCTGGAGTGGAGATTTTGACCGCGATTGAGGGAGCACGCCGGAGGCCGGACGAACGCAGTGGGAATGCCGCTGGCGAGGCCAGACGAGACGAGTTGAACCCCGGAGTTGGTCGCTGTGCAGTTCAAACCATCACCCCCCTCCTCCCTCCTCCCACTCCCCCGCCACCTCCAGCGGATCCGATCGCTGCGCAAACACTGCCTGTGAGAACACCACCGCGCTCACGCGTGGGGCGGGTGTGTGGGTGGTGGGTTTATTTCCCTTTTCCTTCTCAAAAGCTCCGCTGGGCAATCGACTCGAGGGTTTGTAAACGAAGGGACGCGCGGCTTTGCCCGGCGCGGAGCAAATAAACCCTCGCGCTCTGCGCGTGCGAGCTGTCCCAATGTTTGCCCGGCCACTCCGCGCGAAGGCTGACGGGTTTGTTGTTGACGCGTCGGGCGACGTTCTGGAAATTGTTCCCCGTTTGCCTCGAAGCTGCCCCCCCTCACCACCGTCGCCTCGTCTGTTCGCGCGTGGCCAGAGCGGGCGGTCACGTGGTTCAGGGCCGTGGGAGCGAACGGCTCGGCAACTAATCGAAAGGGTTGAGAGTTCACAACCAGGTTAGGGGGGGTTTTTTGGGGGGGGGGCGGGTAGGGGATATGGGGGGGCGGGTTTGACTTAGCCCATCATCTCTTTCTCGGAGGTCGGTAAATAAATATGTAGGCGCCACTTTGCGGGGAAGTGAACGTTAGCTGTCCTCAGGATGGACTCGTCCCTGCCATAGGAACGTGGATGCGCGGCCACAAACACGAATTGAGCATCGACTCAATGCTCATCAAAGCAGGAAGTGACCAGGACTCGTACGAGAAATCGGCCCACACATGTTGTGTATGTCTGACTCAAATTTACGTTACATAAAATAAATGTTTTTATAAAACATGCAGTGTGGATTCGTTCGGTTTAACACGTGTCTCCACTCTTCAGCGTGCTTACATTGACGCGATGTTACCCTGGTCGAGGGCTGAACGATTATTTGATTTCAAATCGAAGTCACGAATTTGAAACAATGCGATTAGCAAATCGCATAGGCTGCGATTTTTTTTGCGATTTGAAAAGTCCTATTTCTTTCTTGTTGGAATTGTTTTATTTTGTATTATTATAACTTTATTTACGTAACTTAACAATTGTTCTATGTTTGATTGTCCTATTTCAATTAAAACATTTTAATAAATACATTTTGGAAGCAATTCACATCATTTAAGTTCTCATCCTTGCATTAGAATATATAGAGCAGTTCATATTTTGACGGTATCATGTGGTAACGCTCCATCACATGTTTTAATCTATTACACAGTGAATATTGAACCGAAGCTTGACTTGAAAAAATTTAATCGCAAATCAAATCGCAATATCTGTCAGAAAAATCGCAATTAGACATTTTCTCCAAAACGTTCTGCCTAACCCTGGTCTGCCTTGGTGGAATGGCGATGCCGTGTCGCGTCTCACCAGGCCTCTGCTTCATCTCCCGTGTCGGGTGGAGGAGGGTGTACGACACGCATTTTTACGAAAGCATGCACGTGTTACGTGTACACAGGCCACCCCGTAGGGCCTTAACAGACTGTTGGGGCAAGTGCTGTTATTTGAGGCTAAGTCGACCTAGCAGAAGCACATGACCGGTTTAAATAATCGCCACTGGTGTTGACCGTGAGCGGGAATCGAACACGGGTCGCCGGGTTCATAGCGCAGCGCGCTAACCGCTATACCGCCGCTCCCCACACACAGATGCGCACAGAAACACACACACAGACACGCACAGAGAGAGACACACACAGACACGCACAGAGAGACACACAAACACGCACAGAGACACACACATACAGACACGCACAAAGATACACACACACAGACACGCACAGAGACATACACACAGACACGCACAGATAGACACACACAGACACGCACAGAGACACACACACACACATGGCACGCACAGAGACACACACACACAGACACGCACAGAGAGACACACACACAGACATGCACAGAGACACACACACAGACACGCACAGAGACACACACACAGACACGCACAGAGACACACAAATAGACACGCACAGAGACACACACACACAGACACGCACAGACACACACACAGACACACACAGACACATGCACAGAGACACACACACAGACACACACACAGACACGCACAGAGACACACACACATGGCACGCACAGAGACACACACACACAGACACGCACAGAGAGACACACACAGACACACGCACAGAGACACACACACAGACACACACACAGACACGCACAGAGACACACACACACATGGCACGCACAGAGACACACACACACAGACACGCACAGACACACACACAGACACACACACAGACACGCACAGAGACACACACACACAGACACGCACAGAGACACACACACATGGTACGCACAAATGAGCGTAAAAAGACATCGGCGGGTGACGACCCCACCCGCATTGTGGGCTCCTTACCATGAAAATGGGGCGATTTCAAGGGGCTTCAAAAGCCCCTTAAACTTATCCGGATCTGGCCATTTCCCTCTGATCACTTTGCCTGTGAAGCGCTCTCGGGTGGTACCGCAACGGTCGTTTGCGACCAGCGAGAGGGTCGTAGCGAGCGCCGCTGGGAATGGGAGCCACGGTGAAAGCAGTGGCTTAGGAGAGAGAGAGAGATATAATAGATTTAATCCACCTCTGCGTCTTAAAAAATAAAACTGAGCAGTTCAGAGTTTGATTCATGTTGGAGGTTACATTCTTATTTGTCCGGCTAAAGCCTCTCGCCGAGTCTGAAAGATTTGTTTTATTATTTATTTTTTTAATCCAGTTGGGTCCCGCTTACATTGAGACGTTTGGCCCATTCATTCTTAAACAACCTGCGCCAACAATGCATTGGGAAAGTTGGCCAAGTGATATCTCGATATAGGATCGCAGAGCGTGGGCAATCGTTTTCGCCCCAGGTTTCTTGGCTGTCCTCTGCGGTCTGACGGCGCCTTCCGCCTGTCAACTCTGCTCGTTAAAAACGCGAGCGCGCGATTTCGGATTCAAATTTGACGTCTCGAGCGAAGGACGGCGCGCAAAAATCAGAGCGGAGATATATTACACAAACCGTGAATGTGTTGGGGCTGATGTGTGGGAGGAAACTGAAGGTAATCCGCTGTGACAGTGGTTTAATCTCAATGAGACCAGCGCGGCCCACGTGTTACCGCATGTCCACACCTGTAAACGTATTGATGCTGTGATGTTTACCACATTATGTTGTCTGCGAATGCGTTTGTTTTATTTATATCTCCTCCGATTTTATATTTGTTGCGATTTTGATTTTTTTTTTTGGACCAGATCAGCGGAACGTTGCGAGTTCAACTCCTGATTGGCGGGTGGGGGAGGTAGGGAGGGAGGAGGGTGACTTAGCCTATCATCCCTCCAGGGCGGCTAAAATAAGTGACCAATTTGTGGGGAAATCAACAGCGGTTGCCATACAGATGCCCCCGCGGATATGACAGCCCACGGGACCAGACAGTTAACTACGTCGCCCGGTGTGCAAGAGGTCGTGGGTTCGATCACAGCTCTGACGCCTGCTGTGTATGTGGAGTTTTCGCGTCTCTCTCCCAGTGGTCGTGTGGCTTATTCTTGTTTCCTCTGGGTCCTCCGATTTTTCACTTGACGTTTTGAAACACGCGTTTCGATTATTTTAGCAGCTGTAAATTTGCCCACGACGATAAGCCACGTTCGTGGAGTAAACATTTGCGATTCTGATAAAAAAGCTAATAGCTCAGTGGTTTTTTCCTGGTAAAATAAAAAAAAATGTGTTTAGTTTTATTTATATATTTTTTCAGTGGTTTTTTTTCCCTTTCTCGTGCGTGTCACTCCTCACCGTGTTTATTTTGTTCGTGTTGTGTTGTTGCTGTTGTAACGTTCTGACCGCGTGCCCCCTCCTAGACACACGTGTGGGGAGCAAATAAATAAAACAAAAGCGCTTCACATCTCAAATCGAATTCCCTCCTCCAGGCTAAATAAATATTCGGATTCTCCCTCCGATGTTTGTCCTTGTCCAGCAGCGAGTGGCCGGGCCTCACGTTGGAGCGTGTGGGGAGAGATCAGCCACGTGGAGTGCTTTCACTACCCCTCCCCCTCCCCAATTGTACGCGCCTAATGATTATTGACGAAGCGTTATTGACGACGCTCTCACGCTAAATGATGGCTAATTGATCCACCGATTGGGCACTGAAACTTTAATGCGTGCGATGGACGCGCGCGTGGCCTCGGACCTTGACGACGCGAGCACATGTACGATTTTTAAATAAACGGCAACAAAAGTTAATAGACGTCAACATTTTTTTATTTATAAAACTGGAACACCTTTAATAAACGCTCCCCCCCCTCGCACTGCAAACCATTGACATCAAAATAAAAAATAATGGAAGTCGTTTTTATTTTTTCACTGGTGGATGCTTAATTGCAACTTTGTTGAACCCGAGGCTAAATATTTCACTTTAAAGTCGCACAACTAAAACGCGCCGGGATGATTGCATAAAAGTAACCCTAATTAGAACAATAACAACAACAACAAGGGTGTGTTCCGTCATGTATTTGTGGGTGAGATCGCGTAAATAAAATGCGTGTCACGCACTCTCCTCCACCCGATAGGCAATTTTACTTCCATGATTTGAATAGTAACATGTGGTCGCGAAATCCTGCGCGTTTTACATATATATAGAACACTTCGTTTATTAGCGTGACATGTCAAATCCACTGCTGGATGAAGCCCCCCCCCTACCCACCCTCAATGCCAGGGGTCGGTCACGTGGGTTGTTTGACCCCCCAACAACTTCACCATTCTGGATCAGCCTGGGTTGTTGAAGGGCGTGACGAGTTACAATACAAAATGAATTATCTGGTGATGCTGCTGCTGCCAATGATTCGGCGTCACAGCCGACTCCGATCTAACTAAGACGAAACAATTGTTCGTTTTATGTTACCATGTAAATGCTCACTGAGCTATGCAGCTCTTGATAAGAATGGGGGTTTCCCCTTTCTGGCAATAAAACAGTTTGTGTTAAGATGTTAAAACACCAAACTGAAACCTTTTGCAAGGAATTATGTCTGCATTAACCACATACACTTGCATTTGAAACTGATTGGTCCACACCAGAGACAGCTTACTCTAGAGCCTCGTCTCAAACGGTGTCAGACCAAAGGACGCCAAAAGGCGAACAGCACAAAGACAAAGTGTGTATATTCACCACAATTATCTGTGGTTAATGCAGTGACATGATTCCTTGCAAAAGGTTTCAGTTTGGTGTTTCAACATCTTAACACAAACTGTTTTATTGCCACAAAGGGGAAAACATATTCTTATATTTTGACACTGGCAAAGGAGGTTCCCATGATATGTAGCTGTTGTTCAGAAGCGATGTGGCTATCACAAATGATGGCTCAACGAAGCGACGTACAAATAAGTGACCATTTCGAGCAGCAAAATAATCGAAACGCGCGTCGATTTTGCGTGTGTCTGGGACAAAAAAACCCGGAGGCAAAAAAAACCCGGAGGGAATCCGGAGGGAAAAAAAATCCACGCGACCACAAGGAGAGAGAGAGAGACACGCAAACTCCAAATATCCATCTGATCACACGGAGCGTCGCAAGGAACCGGGCGACTTCCCAAGCAGACGTCGACAGAATGACCGAGACGGCTTTGGTAAGCCACCAAAATCCCGTCGCGGCACTAAAAAAAAAACTCCACAAAGCCACCGGTGGCCCCCTTCCATAGCAGCTCAACTTGGCCCAGCCTTCAAGGAAGGCTCGGTCAGGCACAGTTTTTTTTTTGGGGGGGGGGGGGGGTTAAAAAAAAATGAAAAGAGAGAGAATCTTGAAGGCGCTTTGTGCTTTTTTGCGACTTTGTTCCTCGGTAGCCAAACGGGGCAGACGTCAACGGGAGGTATTGGCGGTGGCTGCTGCTGCTGCTGGCGCTGCTACTTGTGGGTCGCGGGACACAAAAAGAACCGACTCCCCCTTCTTTCTCTCCCCTCCTCCTCCTCCCCCTTTGTGTCGCTCGCCCGCCCGCCCGCGCGGCGCGAGGGAGAGGGGGCAGCAGAAGCGAGCAGCAGGGGCAGTTCCTGCCGCTCGGGGGTGCCACGGCGTCGCATCTCATGGGGTGGCCCCCGTGGTGAAATTCAACAGACGCGGGTGGGGGGGTGGGGGGGAGTGGGGGCTCATGTGTCGGCCCCCCCCCACCGCCCCTTCTGGGAGAGATGGGGGGAGGGGTGGTGGTCGAACCGCGATCATCGCCCGCGCCGGATTCGATGTCCCACGGAATTCAGTGGGCAGTGCCGAACGCGGGGTCGGCACAGACCCCACGGAAGTTGCGGACACCCACTGAACATAATGAAGGGGTTTGTGTTTTGGGGGGGGGGGGGGTTAGATCGCGTAAATATATAAATGTGTCGTTAAACCCGCCACCACCCGACACAGCCAATTAGTACGTTTTGTTTACGTGACAAACCTTACTAATTGGCTGTGTCGGGTGGTGGCGGGTTTAATGATACTTATTTACGCGATCTAACGCAAAAAAAAGAAACATTTATTACGGATAATGTTGGTCGCGAAAGCCTCCTACGTGTTAAAGCCACTGAACAGGTGGGAAATCAGAGACTGCCTCTCCCCCCATCTCTCTCCTGCTCAAGGCGCGGCTCCGGCTGGAGCACGCATACCACACACATGTCAGTGATGTGCACGTCTTCGTCGAACGCTGGGGAGCCGGAAAAGCCCCTCTCTGTATCAGCGTGGACGGCACCCTCGTGTTCACCTTCTGAAGCGCTCGCTCGTCACCGTGGCGTGCACGATGACCACCACCACCACCACCACGTGACTTTTATTTCGTGTTGTGCGCGGTGCTTTTAGCGCCACAGCGCGTGGATTTGTAGCGTTTATTTTCATTTGTTTGCTGGTGACTTTGGGTATTTCACATCGAAATTGCCTCCAGTGCTGTTGCTGCTGGCGGCAATAAAAGTTGTTTAAAAGTCAAAAAGTTTCCTGTCTGAGTGCGAACGCGGTTGTGAACTCCAAACACCATGGGCCCCCTAACTTCGCACCGCACCCACACATACACGAGATGGCGGTGGATGGGTAAGGAGGGTGAGTGGGTTGCTGGGTGAATGGGCGAGTTGATCAGTGGGTCGGTGAGAGTGTGAGCGAGCGTGTCGGTGAGTCAGTGGGTGAGTGCGTAGGTGAATGGGCGAATTTTTTAGTGAGTCGGTGAGAGTGTGAGCGAGCGTGTCGGTGGGTCAGTGGGTGAGTGCGTGTGTGTGAGCGAGTCGGTGGATGAGCAAGTAATGGATCGTGGTTGACAAAAAACCGGGGCATTGAATGTCCCGGGAAAACTCCGGACGGCAGCGAAGTCTTCAACTAGAGAAGGCTGAGACAGGTGGCAACCCCCCTCCTCGTTTCACCCACTCCACTCCCCACCGCGATCCAGCACGGCTAAGATCCTGCGTCTGAATCCGGCTCTCAAGCATTCGCAGAGTTGCGGCTTTTACCTGCTCGTCTCCACACAACTGCACGTGGTTTAAGACCGTCTATCTGTTCAGGTGTTCTAGGTTCGTTCGAAATCGCACTCCTCCACCTTTCTCACTCTCCCGCCCGTTCTCTCTCTCGCTCTCTCTTTTTTACGATCAGAGGAAACAAGAAGATGCTCGGTGTAGTCGGCACTTTGCTTCGTTCATCATTTCGTTTTAGTTTTTTTTTCCAATGCTTTGCTTTACGTGCCCCCCCCCCCCCCATTTTAAACCAAAGATTTCACGAAATATTTCACTCTCTCCACTCTCCCTCCCTCTCTGCACTCTCTCGCCCTCTCTTTTTTTTCTCGCACTCTCTCTCCGTGTCGCCCTCTCTCCGTGCTGCCCGTGTCTACGATTGTACGAGTGGTCCCTGCTGACCGGCGGTGAGCGAGCGAGCGAGGAGCGAGTGGTGATGTCGCCATCAAAACGAACATCCCAGCACCTCGCACACTCAGAGCACGAGGCAGCCACCGCCACCTCCACCTCCTCCACCTCCTCCACCTCCTCTTTCACCTCCTCCACCTCCTCCACCTCCTCCTCCTCTTTCACCTCCTCCACCTCCACCTCCTCCTCCACCTCCTTCTCCTCCACCTCCTCCTACGCGACTCCAGCAGCGCGGCGGCGATAGCTGTGGCACTCACTGTGTCACTCACTCACTGTGTCACTCACTGTGTCACTCACTCACTGTGTCACTCACTGTGGCGATAGCTGTTCCACTCTCTCACTCACTCACTCACTGTGTTACTCACTGTGTCACTCACTCACTGTGCCACTCACTCACTGTGTCAATCACTCACTGTGTCACTCACTGTGTCACTCACTCACTGTGCCACTCACTGTGTCACTCACTCACTGTGTCAATCACTCACTGTGTCACTCACTGTGTCACTCACTCACTGTGTCACTCACTCACTGTGTCACTCACTGTGTCACTCACTGTGTCACTCACTCACTGTGTCAATCACTCACTGTGTCACTCACTGTGTCACTCACTCACTGTGTCACTCACTGTGTCACTCACTGTGTTCTTCACGATTTCGCTCACTGTGGCACTCACTGTGTCACTCACTCACTGTGTCACTCACTCACTGTGTCACTCACTGTGTCACTCACTCACTGTGTCACTCACTCGCTGTGTTCTTCACGATCTCGCTCACTGTGTCACTCGCTCGCTCGCTCGGCCATCACGATCATTGAGTCGCTGCTCCGTCTGCCTGTTCGTGTTTAGTTTGTTGTTCACCCCACACCCCTCCGCACCTCTGATTACCATGGCCACGTACGGTGCGAAAGAAATGTAACACACATACAATGCACATACAACGCACATACAACGCTCATACTACTCCTGCCTCTTCCTCCTGTGCGCCGCCCGCTCACCACTCACCACTCGCTGCCACGTGCTCACCAACACGACCGCTCACCACTCACCACTCGCTGCCACGTGCTCACCAACACGACCGCTCACCACTCACCACTCGCTGCCACGTGCTCACCAACACGACCGCTCACCACTCACCACTCGCTGCCACGTGCTCACCAACACGACGGCTCACCACTCACCACTCGCTGCCACGTGCTCACCAACACGACCGCTCACCACTCACCACTCGCTGCCACGTGCTCACCAACACGACGGCTCACCACTCACCACTCGCTTCCACGTGCTCACCAACACGACCGGCAGAGCTTCAGGTAAGTGAGCAAACCCCTTGGACCGATTGATTCTCAATAAATATTCGAATGGCACTAAACCTTGCTTCGATTAAAACCACCACCACCACCACCACCATCCCTCCAGCACAGCGACGTGATTTAGCCGCAGTGAAGTTTATTTCGGGGTTTTATTTTTTGCTCTTCGTCGACGCAGCCTTCAATGAGAAAGCCCACCGATGGTGTGGCGTGTAAACATTGGCACTGGGGAGACAAAGGCCGCCGCGCGTGTGGTGACCACAACAAAGATCCCCCGGGTAGCCTTAACATACTTTTGGGGCAAGGGCTGCTAGCGAGCGGCACCTATGAAGGCCGGCACGGTACACGAAGGGGGGTGGGTGGCAGCACCACGCCCGACCGCCTTTGCCTCCCCAGAGGCGATGTTTACACATTGGAACAGATACTTATTTGAGGCTGAGTCGACCTAGGGGAGGCACAGGACCGGTTCCGAAAATCGCTAACGGGTGTTGGCTGTGAGCGGGAATCGAACTCGAGTCGCCGGGTTCGTAGCGCAGTGCGCTAACCGCTGCACCACCGCTCAAACAACGCGCACACTGGCACACACACACACCGCATGTCCACTCCACGGCAATAGTCACACTGCGGTGTTCGAGGGGAAGGCGTCTCACGCTGTTTATCAATGGTGCTACTCACATTTCTCCTGCACGGCATCCATGCCGCAGCCTGCCCCCCCCCTGCCCCCCCGCCATCCCTAGAGATTTAATTGGCAGGGCGCCTGCCGTACCCTCACCCCGGCCCCCCACTCCACCCAACCCCCGCTCCCCCTCCCACGATCTCTGCTGCCGACTCCCAAATGAGACGGCAATATTCAATAATTAATATACATGTACTTGGCATGATTGATGTTTTTACATTAGTGAGATATCAGATTATCAATCACGGCCCACTTGGTCTAATGCAATAAAAGCCGCGATCGTGTCAAATAGCATTTGGGCACCGTGCTCCAGTCGGAACGTGCGTCGACAGTAATTGCGTCGTATTAGACGGAGGAGGAGGATGAGCGCGCCACGATGTTGCACATCCGCTGGCTGTCGGGGGGGGGGGGGTCCCGCAAGAGACGAGCGGACAGACGCAGACCGCCGCTGATGCCCCGTGCCACAGACGCGACAAGGGTGGGAAACCTTTTTAAATCCTTTATATTAAGTTCGCTTGCTTGCTTGTTTACGAGCGTGCAAATCTTTCGGTCGTTTTTTAACCCACTTCCCGTGATCCAATCGAGCTGACATTTTCCACACAGACTCGTTGTGCGTGACAATTAATTTTCGTGAAAATTTTTTTCCAAAATTTTACTCTGTTTAGGGAAAACATTTTTAATATTTAATTACCAATTGCTTAATGGTGGCAGGCAATCATCTGACCCATAGGTGGCAGCCATCTCAAGCCAGAGGACGAGATGACTCTAGCCGCCACGCATATAAAGGATTTATAGTGAAAAACTTTGTTTTTACGGGTTAATTTTTTCTGTCTTCCATGGGCCATTTGGATATTTATAACGTCATTCGCGGGCCATACAAAATTGTCAACTTAAAAATGTGCCCGTTGTTTTATTTGGTCGAAACATTTAGTTAACTCGCCGCCTAATGTGATGGCTGGTAACGGCTTGTCTTTGGCGAGGCGTGTGATGTTAGCTGGTATTGATGATGTCGCTGCTCGCAACTGCTTTTCCAGGTTTGCTCCTAGATTTATTGAATTTCGAGTCCCGCCTGCGGTTGCCTTGGCAAGGCCAGAACCAAATGATTTCGCGGGCCTCACACGGCCTGCGGGCCGGACGTTCCTCATCCCTGCGCGAGGGGAACGTGGCGTGAACACGAACAGAGGAAAAGATCCCCCCAGCACCACTCCCGGCCGCCTTTGTCTCCCTGAGTGGCGATGTTTTTTTTTTCTTACATACCGCACCGGGTACTCATTGGAGGCTGAGTCGACCTAGGGGGGGGTGGGGGTGCCAGGTACCTGTTGAGATAATCGTCACCGGTATCGACCGTAAGCAGGGATCGAACTCGGGGGGTTCGTAACGCAGCGCCCTAACCGCTGCACCACCGCTCCCCCACACTGCACACACGCGCGCGTCTGTATGGTCGTGTGTGTGTGAGACACCGCGTGTAAGTGATGGAGCGGTGGCGCAGTGGTTAGCGCACTGCGCTACAAACTCCGGCGCACTGCACCTCACCCATAGGTCGACTCAGCCTCAAATGAGTACCTGGTGAGGTATGTAAAAACATCGCCACTGGGGATACAAAGGCGACCGGGCGTGGTTTTGCTGGCCACCCACCCCCTCGTGTGCCGTTCTGGCCTTCATAGGTGCTCGTTAACAGCACTTGCCCCTACAGTATGTTAAGGCTATACGGGGGGTCTTTGCATTTATCTTTGTTTTGTGTAGCGGTGAGCGCGCTGCGCTACGGAACCGGCCACCCGAGTTCGATTCCCGATCACGGCCACCAAAGCCAGTGACGATCATCTGATCCTTCATCGGGCGCCCGCTAACGCCACTTGCCCCGACAGCCTGTTAGAGGCTACACGCGTGGGGAGGGGGGGGTGGTGTTTTTGTTGGCACTCTGTCTCAATCGCGCCCCTCGGATGAATGGCTGAGCTCGGCGTGGAGGAAGCCGAATGCTCTCAAAGCGATGTTTGTTACCGGTATCGATCGCGCGGGAAGCCAGTCGATGATAATGAAATCAGAAATTCAAACACAACAGACTCTTTCCACCAATTCACCCCCCCTCTCTCCCCGGCACACTCACCGGGGTCGTTATTGAAATAAATATGGAACTTACTTTTGAGTGTTATCTCTCTCTCGGTGGTTTAACGGCGTTAATACAACCCCCGTCCGTTCACTCTAATTTGATTTTGTCACCGCCCGCCACCACCACCCCCGTGTCACCACCAATTCCCGAGTGAGTGTGTGTATATGTGTATATGTGTGTGTGTGTGGACTCAGGTAGCGGTGGTGTAGGAGGTTAGCGCGCTGCACTACGAACCTGGCGACCCGGGTTCGATTCCCGCTCACGGCAAACACCAGTGACGATAATCTGAACCGGTCCTGGGCCTCCCCTAGGTCGACTCAGCCTCAAATGAGTACCTGGTGCGATGTGTAAACATCGCCGCTAGGGAGACAAAGGCGGCCGGGCGTGGTGTTGCCCACCCACCCCCTCGTGTGCCGTGCTGGCCATTATAGGTGCTCGCTAACAGCACTTGCCCCTACAGTCTGTTAAGGCTATACGGGGGATCTTTGGACTCGGGGGTGAATTAAAGGGACACCCCCCCCCCCCCACCGGTTTCGGTAGATCAGCAGCACAGTGAGTTGAAACCACGATAAAACTCACGATGCGTGAATTGGTTAATTCCGTCATAAGTACACCACAGTGAGTCGGTTAACATAACAGTCGACACCCTACCTGGTTGATTACGTTGATTATTTTTCATTCTACGTGACTTTACCGACAGAACCAAAGAGTTGGTGGGTTAGACGGGGAATTCAGCTCTCGGGGTTCGCCCGGTTCGGTTACGGAGCGCAGTGCGCTAACTGCTGCGCCACCACTCCCACCCCCCTTCTCTTTGTGCTTATCGTGATGATATTATTATTTTCAACTTCTTGATTATTTCGGTAAAGTCACGTAGAAGGGAAAAACAACAACGTAATTAAATATAAGACGATAAAATTCTCACGACGCTTCGATTGCAATATACAAGCAATCATCATCAGGTGTGTATGTGTGTCTGTGTGTGTGTGTGTGGCCTCGGGGAGCGGTGGTGTAGCGGTTAGCGTGCTGCACTATGAACCTGGCAACCTGGGTTCGATTTCCGCTCACGGCAAACACCAGTGACGATTATCTAAACCACTTTTTTCAAATTTTCTTGCTGTAGTTTTCACACCTGATGATGATTGCTTGTATTGCAATCGAAACGTCGTGAGAATTTTATTGTCTTATATTTTTATTATTTAATTGTTTCCCTTCTACGTGACTTTACCGAAAGAACCAAGAATATGAATCCCTGCAGTCACGAAAGCTTTAAATCGAAATATTTTCAACTTGTAATGCACTCCTACTGCCCAGTATGAGCTCACTCTCTTGAGAGAGAGAGAGAGAAACGGCTCAGAGGTGTGAGGCTGAGCCACACACAAGCAGCATTGGCAACAGCCACGCCAACATTTCCCGCAAGATTTGAAGCTTTCGTGACTGCAAGGATTCATATTATTAGGTTTTTTTCGGTAAAGTCACGTAGGTAAAAAAATTAAAATTAAAATTAATAAAAGTAAAATAAAAAAATAAATGAAAATCACGGCGTTTCGGAGACAATACAAGCTTCCGTCTTTAGGTGGAACCGTCACAGCACGACTGCTTTTATTAATTTAAATTAATTTTTTTTACCTACGTGACTTTACCGAAAAAACCTAAGAATATTTCCCGCAAGCTCTGACGCCCTCTATATGTCGAGGTGTTATCGACCACTTAAGTGACGAGCGCTTGGACATGGAAACCGGAGCACCTGGAAACGAACGCCAACAAACTCAAAAACCACCACGCGTGCGAGGGGGAAACACTCGATTCCATACAGATGGAACAGATGGAGTCCGAGGGAGTTTGGCAACATTTGTCTGTGTGTGGTGATCCATTAACCCTCGCTGCTGCCATACACAGTGTTGGAATTGCATACAGGCGGCCACGTGCATAGCCAACACCGCCTGGCGATGATATTAATATACCAGACGCTAATGTATTCATATTTATGCGAATGTATTTTTATTTATGCGACTGCATGTCTGATTTGTTGTTGCTGAAGTGGCCCTCCTGAAGATAACTCGTAATCTACGTTTCAAAAGCCGAAAACTCACGTTACACATATATGTAACAAAAACTGGATATTATTTGCTGAGATTGCGTTGACAAAGTCACGAATTACAAAACAATTCAACAAATTGGTCAACAACATTGTGGCCTGAAAAGAAAAAAAATATGTGTTAATAACAGCCGACGTTTCGGGCAATGACCCTCCTTCGTAACACAAGGTGATGTCAATTATTATATATTTTTTCCTTTGAGGGCAGTGTTCTTGACGAATGTGTTGAGGGGCTGTTTTGTTGTTGTTATTTGCGTATACAAACCAGTAGACGTTTCAGGCAATGACCCTTCAATTCAATATTACGTCACGTGTATTTCATCATAATAATCTTAAGAAAACACTTTCCTGCGGAGGGAGCTGGTAGGAACGTTGGGTTGCTCGGTCAATGGCCAGGGTCAACGGCGGCGTGGTGTATTCCACAAATATGCCCGACTGTGAGGGCGGGCACAAGCCGGCGTGAGTAGGCTAAACGTTGAGTTTTATAAGGGCACCACGGGGTGACCAGCCCCTCCCCACCCAGCCCCACCCCTCCCACCCCCCGCCCAGCCCCTCCCCACCCAGCCCCTCCCCACCCTCCCTCCCCACCCAGCGCCTCCCTGCACGACGGACACAATAATCCCCTGTGGGCTGGTGTAACCAGGATGTTCCTACCAGTATTATACCGCTCTAACACTTTGTATGTATAGCGCACCCATGCCGTAACAATGTATTCCTGGTTGGTACCGGCGCAGTATGAACCGTGTGCGGCCTGAATTGTACTCTCGCTCTCTCCCCGTGTGTCTCTGAGCCCGCGTCCTTTGAGGACCTCCGCTGTGTTCCTTTGAGGACGACGGCCTTCCTACCTCTTCACCTCGGCCCGCGGCGTAGACTCAGCAACTCCGCGCCAGATCCACCACACGCCGCCGGGGTGGTGGGTTTAGATCGCGTAAATATAAAAATGTGCCGTCAAACCCGCCACCACCCGACACAGACAATTAGTTAAGTGGCAACTCACTGGCACGTCTTGTTTACGTGACAAACCGGGTGGTGGCGGGTTTGACGACACGATTTTTTTTTATGTTTACGCTCTCTAACGTAAAAATAAATAGATAACGTTGGTCGCGACAGCCTCGTGCGTGTTAAACCCTAACTGAGCAGCTGTAAAGGGACGTCGTGACGATTCGCTAGTGGCACGTCGGGCTCCGTGCCACGTGTGGTCGCAGTCAAAACGTTACACTGGCACAGGGCGTTAATTATCGTGGGGGTTTGTTGTCGTTGTTGTTGTCGTTGTTGTTGTACAAGCATCCGAAATTCCGATTATTAATTATTTTAATTCGCAAGACCCATACCGAGTGCTCCCTCGCAAAAGGTGGGAGGGGTGCGGGGAGGTGAGGGGGGCGGGGGGACGTGAGGGTGCGGGGGAAGGTGAGGGGGGCGGGGGGGAGGTGAGAAGGGTGGGGGGGAGGTGAGGGGGTGGGGGAAGGTGAGGGGGGAGGTGAGGGGGGTGGGGGGGAGGTGAGGGGGGTGGGGGGGAGGTGAGGGTGGCGGGGGGAGGTGAGGGGGGAGGTGAGAAGGTGAGGGGGGAGGTGAGGGGGGCGGGGGGAGGTGAGGGGGGAGGTGAGAAGGTGAGGGGGGAGGTGAGGGGGGTGGGGGGGAGGTGAGAAGGGTGGGGGGAGGTGAGGGGGGTGGGGGAAAGGTGAGGGGGCGGGGGAAGGTGAGAGGGGGCGGTGCAGAGGTGAGGTGGGGGGGCCCGTGGTGAACGCGCCTGCCCCGCTCGAGCTGAAAACTCGGGGTAACCAACAAAACCGACTTCTCCTCGGAGACGGCAATTAGTGAATTAATAAAGTGCGGGCCCATCAAATATTGAAGGTATCAGAGAGCAACGTGACGGGGGCGGGCCGCGTGCGGTGAGGAGCCAGAGGAGCGAGAGGAGTGCGCTGGGATCGTGATGGGAGCAGCAGCAGCGCCCTGCGCGAGAACACCAGCATCCCTCGTGAAGCCCGCGCGGTGTTGCGGCGTTGGCAGCGAGTCTGTGTGTGTGTCTGTGTGTCTGTGTGTGTCTGTGTGTGTGTGTCTGTGTGTGTGTGTCTGTGTGTGCGTCTGTGTGTGCGTCTGTGTGTGTGTGTGTGTCTGTCTGTGTGTGTGTGCTCTGTGTGTGTGTGTCTGTGTGTGTGTCTGTGTGTGCGTCTGTGTGTGTGTGTCTGTGTGTGTCTGTGTGTCTGTGTGTGTGTCTGTGTGTGTCTGTCTGTGTGTGTGTGCGTCTGTGTGTGTGTGCGTCTGTGTGTGTGTGTCTGTGTGTGTCTGTGTGTCTGTGTGTGTGTCTGTGTGTGTGTGTGTGTCTGTGTGTGTGTGTCTGTCTGTGTGTGTGTGCGTCTGTGTGTGTGTGTCTGTGTGTGTGTCTGTGTGTGTCTGTCTGTGTGTGTGTGTGTGTCTGTGTGTGTGTGTCTGTGTGTGTGTGTCTGTCTGTGTGTGTGTGCGTCTGTGTGTGTGTGTCTGTGTGTGTGTCTGTGTGTGTCTGTGTGTCTGTGTGTGTGTCTGTGTGTCTGTGTGTGTGTGTGTGTCTGTGTGTGTGTGTCTGTCTGTGTGTGTGTGCGTCTGTGTGTGTGTGTCTGTGTGTGTGTCTGTGTGTGTCTGTCTGTGTGTGTGTATCTGTGTCCGTGGGGAGCGGTAGTGTAGCGGTTAGCGCGCTGCGCTACGAGCCTGACGACCCGGGTTTAATTCCCGTTCACGGCCATCACCGGTTACGATTATCTGAACCGGTGCTGGGCCTCCCCTAGGTCGACTCAACCTCAAATGAGTCCCTGGTGCGGTGTGTAAACATCGCCACTAGGGAGACAAAGGCGGCCAGGCGTGGTGTTTGCCACCCCACCCCCTCGTGTGCCGTTCCGGCCTTCATAGGTGCTCACTAACAACACTTGCCCCAACAGTCTGTTAAGGCTACACGGGGGATCTTTGCATTTATCTTTGTTTTATGTAGCGGTGAGCGCACTGCGCTACGGACCCGGCGACCCGAGTTCGATTCCCGATCACGGCCACCAACGCCAGTGACGATCTTCTGATCGTGTCCGGGGCGTCGCCTAGGTCGACTCGGCCTTGAACAAGTACCTGGTGCGGTGTGTCAAACATCAGCAATTGGGGAGATAAAGGCGGCCCTGGCGTGGTGCTGACCACAGCACTCCGATGACCACCGTCCCAGTCTTAATAGATGCTCTCTAACTTTCACTTGCCCGCAAAGTCTACAAGGCTATATGGGTGACCCTTGTATATTTTGTATATGGGCGCGTGTGTGTGTGTGCGCGCTCGCTAACAGCACTTGTACAAAGTGTGTTAAGGCTATAGGGGGGATCTTTGTCTTTGTGTGCACCTAGCCTGGCACAAACGCCGTGGTGACGTCGCCGCCACTTAGTGGTGAATGGCGGCTGTTGTTGTTGTGTGTGTCTGTGTGTGTCTGTGTGCAGCACACAGACACACACAGACACACACATGCAACTTACAAGTGTCAAGACACGGGTGCCTCGAGGATTTACTCGGGTTTGCGTGTGCGCACGTGTATGGGTGTGTCCGTGTGTGTGCGCGCGTGCGTGTGTGTGTGTGCGCGCGTGTGTGTGTGTGCGTGTGTGTGTGCGCGTGCGTGCGTGTGTGTGTGCGTCCATTTGTCTGTCTGTCCATGTGTGTGCTCGCGAACGGCACTTGCTTCAACAGTGTGGTCAAGGCTATATGGTGGATCTTTGTCTTTAGCTTTGGTGGATACTGCCGGGGGAGGTGATAGGAGGTAGTTGGTGTGTGTGTCTGTGCGTGTGTCTATGTGTGTGTGTCTGTGCGTGTGTCGATGTGTGTGTGTCTGTGTGTGTGTCTATGTGTGTGTGTCTGTGTGTGTGTCTGTGTGTGTGTCTGTGCGTGTGTGTCTATGTGTGTGTGTCTGTGCGTGTGTCTATGTGTGTGTGTCTGTGCGTGTGTCTATGTGTGTGTGTCTGTGTGTGTGTCTGTGTGTGTGTCTGTGCGTGTGTCTATGTGTGTGTGTCTGTGCGTGTGTCTATGTGTGTGTGTCTGTGCGTGTGTCTATGTGTGTGTGTCTGTGCGTGTGTCTATGTGTGTGTGTCTGTGCGTGCGTCTATGTGTGTGTGTCTGTGCGTGTGTCTATGTGTGTGTGTCTGTGCGTGTGTCTATGTGTGTGTGTCTGTGTGTGTGTCTATGTGTGTGTGTCTGTGCGTGTGTCTATGTGTGTGTGTCTGTGCGTGTGTCTATGTGTGTGTGTCTGTGCGTGTGTCTATGTGTGTGTGTCTGTGTGTGTGTCTGTGCGTGTGTCTATGTGTGGGTGTCTGTGCGTGTGTCTATTTGTGTGTGTCTGTGCGTGTGTCTATGTGTGTGTGTCTGTACGTGTGTCTATGTGTGTGTGTCTATGCGTGTGTCTATGTGTGTGTGTCTGTGCGTGTGTCTATGTGTGTGTGTCTGTGCGTGTGTCTATGTGTGTGTGTCTGTGCGTGTGTCTATGTGTGTGTATCTGTGCGTGTGTCTATGTGGACCCCCCTAGTGGAGCATCTTCGCCGGTTGGAAACATTTAGGCTGGCCTGCCTACGATCCATCCTGGGTTTAACCAGGCTGGATTGTGTGAGGAGCTCACAAGTCCTTGAAAGATCTGGGCAAAGTCCCATCAGTGAGCTCCTCCGGCAGGCAAGGCTGCGTTGGCTGGGTCATGTAGCCCGCATGCCCAGCCACCGCATGCCTAAGCAGCTTTTGTTCGGCCGGATCGAGGGGGCTAAACGGGCGCGGCACGGGCTAGAGAAGAGATGGAGTGATGTGGTACAGGAGGACGTGGAGCTGAGTGGACTTGCCGATGACTGGTACCAGCGGTGTCAAGATCGGCCTCAGTGGAGGCGGCTCGTGAAGGACGCTACTGGGCAGTTGGAGGCAGTCGCCCTCCAACAACAACGGAGGGCGGAGGAGCGACGCTCACAACAACGAGCAGAGCGCCGGGTGACTAAAGCACAGCAAGTTGGCACAGTAGGGGGCACAGGTGGTGCATCAGTCAGTCATCTCGGTCATCTCGGTCAGTCGACCCGTGGCACCTGGGTCTGCCCCGTGACCTCCTGCCAGCGGGCGTTCGACACTTCACGTGGCCTCAAGGTGCACATGGCCTGGCACAAGCGTCGTGGTGACGTCACCGCCACTTAGTGGCAAATGGCAGTTGTTGTTGTTGTTCATGCTGCGCTGTGTGTGTGTGTGCGTGTGTCTGTGCGTGTGTTTATGTGTGTTGTCTGTGCGTGTGTCTATGTGTGTGTGTCTGTGCGTGTGTCTATGTGTGTGTGTCTGTGCGTGTGTCTATGTGTGTGTGTCTATGTGTGTGTGTCTATGTGTGTGTGTCTATGTGCGTGTGTCTATGTGTGTGTGTCTATGCCTGTATGTGTGGTGCGCTTAGACTCGGACTCAAATGAGTACCTGTGGGTAGCGGTGGTGTAGCGGTAGTGTATTGGTTAGCGCCACGCTGCGCTACGAACCTGGCCACCCGCGTTCGATTCCCGCTCACGGCAAACACCAGTGACGATTATCTGAACCGGTCCTGGGCATCCCCTAGGTCGACTCAGCCTAAAATGAGTACCTGGTGCGGTGTGTAGTAAACATCGCCGCTAGGGAGACAAAGGCGGCCGGGCGTGGTGTTGGTCGTTCCGGCCTTCATAGATGCTCGCTAACAGCACTTGCCCCAACAGTCTGTTAAGGCTATTCGGGGGATCTTTGTCTTTGTGTGTGTGTGGAGACTGGGGAAGGGGAGGGTGATGGGAGGTTGATGGTGTGTGCGTGTGTGCGGTGGAGGCTGGGGGAGGGAGGTGATGGGAGGTTGATGGTGTGTGTGTCTGTTTGCGTGCGTGTGTGTGTGGAGACTGGGAAGGGAGGTGATGGGAGGTTGGTGGGGTGGGTGCGAGATAGGGGGAGCCTGCAAGACAGCCAGTAACCCTGAGTTCTCCCTCGGCGATGTCATTATCGGCCAAATCTCAGTGCCTTTAATCCCCCTTACTAGCAGTAAAACTCTTTCAAGCCACAGACTCCCCCCTCAAACCCACGCTACTCTCCTTTCATCAGGGATTAATTTATTTCGTCCATTGAAGCCACACAATTATTTTATGTGGTTGAGGATCTGGGGGTTATTTTTTTAGGGGGGGGTGGTGGGGGCTTGGGGTGGGGGGAAGCTCTTTAAATTATTTTATTTTATATTCCTGCTTGTGCACGCAGAGTGTTTGGATTCGCGGCATAACGAGCTTGGATTTATTTATTTTAGCGGGGGGGGGGGCCTCTGCAATTTTTGTGGGACACATGATTTGCCAGCGATCTGGAACATTATCGCAAGCTATGTCGAGTTAATTTATGCGCTCCGAGATTTATTTTGGAGTTTGGGCTTTTGGGGTTTGTTATTTTTTTTCTCTCTCTCTCTCTCTCCTCTCTCCACGGTCTCAATTCGTAGTGATTTGCATAAAGAGGGGTTATGAACACGCAGAGAAATTTTGATGAAAAAAATATCGTTACCCCCCGCCCCCTCCACCACTCCCCGCCCTCTCACCCCCCACAGTGCGAGGAACTCATAAATCGCACGAACTTCTGCACTGCGAAACTAAGAATGCTGTTCAGCACAACGCGAGTCGTATTTATCTTCTTGATTCTTTCGGTAAAGTCACGTAGAAGGGAAATAATGAAATAATAAAAATAAAACTGAATAAAACAATTCTCACGACGTTTCGGCCACAACGCAAGCAGCCGTCCTCAGGTGAAGAAACAGAGCTGTCGGATAGACAGCGTCTGAATGAGACGCTGTCTCCCCGACAGACCTCTGAATGAGACGCTGTCTCCCCGACAGACCTGGTTTTCACCTGAGGACGGCTGCTTGCGTTGTGGCCGAAACGTCGTGAGAATTATTTTATTATGTTTTATGTTTATTATTTTATTACTTCCCTTCTACGTGACTTTGCCGAAAGAACCAAGAAGATGAATCCCTGCAGTCACGAAACTTTAAATCGAAATTTAGCGAGTAGTATTTATAAAGTAAAGCCGTCGTCATCGTATTCGTCACCCAGTCAGTCCGCACCGCCGATTAGCACGGTTGGGCTACGTACGGCGCGAAAGAAGTTCAACATACATATTATCGGCCAGGGCCTTCGTCCGCTGCTGGATGAAGGCCTCCCCCGAATGCCGATTGAATGCCCACTTCTTTAACGCGGTTAATGTTCGCTTCATTAGCCGTGCTTTGTGTTTCTTGTCGCGTCGATTCGGTGACACGGGGGTCACTCCTGCAAATGAGATGTTTATAGGATTTAATTGGGATCCGTTGAGCTTCTCCATGCACCTGGCTAAGCGAACACACACCTGATTCTCTGTGTGTGTGTCCGTGCTGGGGGCTAAACGGGCGCGGCACGGGTTAGAGAAGAGATGGAGTGATGTGGTACAGGAGGACTTAGAGCTGAGTGGACTTGCCGATGACTCGTACCAGCGGTGTCAAGATCGGCCTTTGTGGAGGAGGTTCGTGAAGGACGCTGCTACTGGGCAGTTGGAGGCAGTCGCCCTCCAACAACAACGGAGGGCGGAGGAGCGACGCTCACAACAACGAGCGAAGCGCCGGGTGGCTAAAGCACAGCAAGTTGGCACAGTAGGGGGCACAGGTGGTGCATCAGCCAGTCATCTCGGTCATCTCAGTCAGTCGACCCGTGGCACCTGCTGGGTCTGCCCCGTGACCTCCTGCCAGCGGGCGTTCGACACTTCACGTGGCCTCAAGGTGCACATGGCCTGGCACAAGCGTCGTGGTGACGTCACCGCCACTTAGTGGCGAATGGCGGTTGTTGTTGTTGTTGTTGTTCATGCTGCGCTGTAGCAATCCACCCGTCACCCGCTTGGACGCGTTCATTTGCTTGGCTGGCACGCCGCCGTTGTGCAATGCGTTATGACGTTGAATTTCTTTCGCACCGTACGGAGCCAATAAATAAGGATAATAATAATTGACATATATATGTAAGGCGCCTTCCACTAATGACCTCAAGACGATGACCACGAGCTTTCGTCCCTTCAAGCCAAGACAACCGCTCGGCCGAGCCAGCTCACTTTTCTTTAAATAAAAAAAAAACCACATTCGTCAATAGCACTTTGGCCCTGAAAGTATTCTAATAGGCGACGTTTCGGGGCAATGGCCCTTCCCCATGGTGCACGTGCTGCATAACATCTCGGTCGCGAGGAGATGTCATCTCGCTCGCCTGGTTCGCAGAAGCACATGGGTTCGATCCCAAACCTTGGCAGTGCGTGATCAATATTCAGAGTTTAACAGGCAGGCTTTCGCGACCAAATATCATCCATTAAAGAGGGTTTTTTTGGGTTAGATCGCGTAAATATATAAATGTGTCGTTACAATCCGCCGCCACCCGACACAGAAAACTAGTAAGGGGCCGTTCATAAATGACGTCACGCACCTAGGGGGGGGGGGGGGGGGTCAGACATTTGTGACGATGTGTGACGAGGGGGGGGGGGGGTTTGAGAAATGTGACGTCACATCAAAATGCGAAACTTTAAATAAATATAGACAACACGTTCTACTTAAATCTTGATGTAAAGCTTTCGTGACTGCAGGGATTCATATTCTTGGCTCTTTCGGCAAAGTCACGAAGAAGGGAAATAATAAAATAATATTTATATTAAATAATATAATACGTTTTACTTCATTAAATAAACTTGTTATTACATGTTTTCTCCCACAAATTCAGAGTGCAGCGCCACATTAAATATGACAATAGTTTAAAGCGATTTGAAGCGTGTTTATTTGGAGGGGGGGGTGGGGGGGCAGAGCTTTGTGACGTCATATTTGAAGGGGGGTTTGACTTTTTGTGACGTCGTGTAACGAAAGGGAGATGGAGTAAAAATCGTCCCAAATCGCGTGACGTCATTTATGGACGGCCCCTAAGGGTCCTCACGTAAACAGAACATGGCACATTCGTCACTAGGACAGCACTAGCCGGTTGTGTGTTGGAGAGTCAAGCTACAACTCCAAATTGTACAACAGGCGTCAATGGTCGGGATCGAACCGACGGCCTCCTGCATACCAGGCGAGGTATCTTCTTCTTGGTTTTTTCGGTAAAGTCACGCAGAAGGGAAGTAATAAAATAATTAAAATAAAACATAATAAAATAATTCTCACGACGTTTCGGCTACAACGCAAGCAGCCGTCTTCAGGTGAAAGCTTTAAATCGAAATTCCAGACGAGGTAGTTAACATCTCCCCAGCGCAGCGAAAACCTGCGCGTGTTTTCCAACCACCGAGATCATCGCCTCCGAGTTGCACGGTCGGCTACGTACGGTGCGAAAGAAGTTCAACATACACACACGTCACCTCTGCAACGTTAAACAGCGTGGGCATCATCGCCGATCCGTTGAACGCTCGCGCGACGCAATGACGCTCCGAGGCTGATCTCGTCACTGGCAGAACGAGTTGCACACGACAGCCGAGTTGCGTTGCTAGGCGACGCAACGCAACGGATTGCACGTGGGGTCTCGATTGTGACGTCACCACAATGGTGGTTCTCCCCCCCCCACCCCCATCCCCCACCCACGCAATTGCGTGACGCACAAAATGACGCAACAGCCGTTCGCTTCGTCAGACACAAAGATATAGCAGCGTGTTATATTGATGTATAACATATTGTATGTACATATATTCACGAAATAGATTTTTAAATATCTCTTAATTATGCACCAATAATTACGCGTTTTCTCTGCAGCTGCCCCGCTTCCAGATCGCCCGAAACACACACCACACGCACGAGGGCGAATTGGCCGTGAAACGATCGGTTCACGTCACTAGCACGTGGTTTACACGTACAAATAAAGGTCACCCGTGTAACCGAGGCAGGCTGTTGGGGCAAGTGCTGTTCGCGAGTGGCCGGGGAGTGGTGTGGCCGGAATCTCGACGCCCTGCCATCAGTGCTCGTGTTTAACTCCCCGCACCAGGTACTCGTTTAAGGCTGAGTCGACCTAGCAGAGAGCCCAGGACAGGTTCACATGTCCGTCACCGAGGTTGGCTGCGAGCAGGAGTCGAACCGGGGCGATCCGGCTTCGTAGCGGCGGCGCCACCGCTCCCCACAGACGCAGAGATATCGACAAAGATCCCCCGTGTAGCCTTAACAGACTGTATGGGCAAGTGCTGTTAGCGAGCACCTATGAAGGCCGGCACGGCACACGAGGGGGTGGGTGGCAAGCAACACGCCCGACCGCCTTTGTCTCCCGAGTGGCGATGTTTACACAGCGCACCAGGTACTCATTTGAGGCTGAGTCGACCTAGGTGAGGTCCGGGACCGGTTCATGAAATCGTCGCTGGCGTTGTCCGCGAGCTGCAGTCGGACTCGGCTCGCCAGGGTCGTAGCGCAGCGCGCAAACCGCTACACCACCGAATCCCCACAGACACACAGACAGACAGACAGACACACAGACAGACACACAGACAGACACACAGACATAAAGATCCCCCATATAGTCTTAACAGACTGTAGGGGCAAGTGCTGTTAGCGAGTACCTATGAAGGCCAGAACGGTACACGAGGGGGTGGGTGGCCAGCACCACGCCCGACCGCCTTTGTCTCCCGAGTGGCAATGTTTACACACCGCACCAGGTACTCATTTGAGGCTGAGTCGACCTAGGGGAGGCCCAGGACCGGTTCAGATAATCGTCACTGATGTTGGCCGTGAGCGGGAATCGAACCTGGGTCGCCAGGTTCATAGCGCAGCGCGCTAACCGCTGCACTACCGCTCCCCACTCACACACACACATAGACACACAGACAGACACACAGACACATCGTGGCCCTTCGTACGATGAAATCAATTAGGGGTTTGTATTTTCTCGGAAGCCTCGTGGTCACGCAACGTAGACGGGTTCCCTTTAAGCCCGCGGTGGACCTCGGCAGCATAAGGTGGCTCCTTTCTTCTGGGGTCCGGGGCTTTAACGACAGCGAATAACTTTCGGGTTGACGGCTGGGTCCATATGGACGCCATGGTCTCCCATGGGCAGCGGGGAATGGATTTTGTTTTGCAGGGTTTCTGCGGCCCCGACAGAGGCATTGTTAGCCTCCCTAATCACTAATACCCACCGCGACGAGGCCTCGACACCTCGTAACCCCCCCCCACCAACTCTCCTCCATCACCCCCCCCCCGCCCACCACTACCAAAGACAAAGATCCCCCGTGTAGCCTGTAACAGACTGTTGGGGCAAGTGCTGTCAGCGAGCAGCTATGAAGGCCGCAACGGCACACGAGGGGGTGGGTGGCCAGCACCACGCCCGGCCGCCTTTGTCTCACCAGTGCTGCTGTTTGTACACAGCACCAGGTACTCATTTAAGGCTGAGTCGACATAGGCTAGGCCCAGAATCGGTTCGGATTAATCGCCACTGTTATCGATTATAAGCGGGAATCGAACTCGTGTGGCCGGGTTCGTTGCGCAGTGTGCTAACCATAGCGCCTCCGCTCCAGTAAGCCCCCCCCCCTTCTCCCAACTCACCCACCCAAAACCACCGCCCCCTGCACACAAACTACAGCTTGAGAGTCGATTCGATGACCAACTCAACAGACATTGCTGCGCCATCTCCCGTTTACACAACCAGTGGTTGACATTCCACATTCCTACAGCGGGGTCAAGTCTACCCATAGGTATCACCAATGTTGACTTACCCACAAAGTGGTGCTAACTTTATCGACCCCCACCCCCCCACTTCCGGAGGAATGATGGGCTGAGTCAAAGCTCCCAACCAGGAATTGAACTCGCGACCTTTACCGCTGCCATTCGTGGACAACTTTGTCCGTGCGCGCGACTTAATAGGCGCTCGCTAACCACTCTCGCCCCAACAGGTCTACGCGGGCTAAACCGGGGGGGGGGAGCTCTGTGTATTTGTACGCAAACATTACTTACTCACGTGAACGTGAGGACGGATAATCCCTCGTGTCGCCTTTGCCTCACTGTCGGGGCAAGTGCTGTCGGCACGGCACGCGAGGAGGTGTCTGGATCACCACCGCGCTCGGCCGCCTTCGCTCAATTTCCAAATGTTTACCTTTCTTGTACTTTGACACTCCCATCGTGGTGTTTTTTTGTACTGTTTATTGTTGTAACGTTTTAGCTCCGTGCCCACGGCTGGACATCTGTGAAATAGAGCTTTACAGCTCATCGGATTCCTCCAGTATATTAAGAAAAACACACAATTTTCTGATTTTGAGTTCAATTGCCACGCCGAGCAATGGACCCGAACCGACAACGACTGCACTGCAAGTGTCAGCCGCGTGACCAATCCATTACAACGCCACTGAGGCAGCAGCAGCAGCAGCGGCATCATCATCCCTAATACAAATAAATAAACAAATGGGCCAAACCAAAAAAAAATCCAGGAAACAAAGCGGATAGAAGCCCCGGGACGAGGCGCGCGATGCAGTAACCTTTTGTATTGTCGAATTCAGACTTTCCAGAGGGGTCAGCTACGCCCTCACTTTCCGTGACGAGGATCAGAGCGGGCCTTGCGGAGGTCATCATTAGGGCTCGCCTCGCGCCGTCTTGCCACGTGGGCCACGTGCTAATGGCCGGAATAAACAAAGGGAGAGAGAGAGAGAGAGACACACAGAGGCGAGCCAGAGATATTTGTACTGAAATAAATACGACGGCACTGCCACCCACGCCTCGAATCCTCAACGATCTGGATGGAGTCGCGCAGCAATTCGTGATGAGGTCGTGAGTGCGTGTGCGTATACGGGTGGATCTTTAGCTTTGTGAGAGTGTGGAGCGGTCGTGTAGCGGTTCGTGCTATGTTGCACTACGAACTCTATTCCGGCTCACGGTCAACACCAGTGACGATTTAACACTTCGGCTTTCGCGACCAGTATTATTCATAATAAAGGTATTTGGGGTAGATCCCATTATTTATAAATGTGTCGCGACCCTTCACCACCCGACACGGCCAATCAGTAAAAAAAATGTGTCACGTTGACAAGAGACAAATAGTTCACTACTTTAGCCCACCGGTGTGTTGAAGAGTGAATCCACAACATTTACAATTTGAGTAGTTAAGACATTTCGCTGGGAATTCTGGCAGATCGCCCGAAGATGCTGGATGTAATTTCCAGCGAAACGTCGTACTACTCAAATTGTAAATGTTATGGATTCACTCTGCAACACACCGTTGGGCTAAAGTCGTGAACTATTTGTCTTTTGTCAACGTGACACATTTTTTACTGATTGGCCGTGTCGGGTGGTGGAGGGTTACGACACATTTATAAATAACGCGATCTAACCCAACAGCCTTTATTATGAACCAGTGACGATTATCTGAACCGGTTCTGGGCCTCCCGTAAACCGACTCAGCCTCAAATTAATACCTGGTGCCGTGTGTAAACATTGCCACTAAGGGAGACAAAGGCGGCCGGGCGTGGTGCTGGCCACCCACCCAGTGCTCGATAACAGCACTTGCCCCAACAGTATGTTGAGGCTATACGGGGTATATTTGTCTTTGTGTGCGTGAGAGAGTCTGTACAATATGTGTGTGGGAAGCGCTGGTGGAGTTGTTAGCGTGCTGCACTACTGCCCCGGAGACCCGAGTTCGATTCCCGTCCACGACCAAGATCGGTGACGAATATCTGAACCGGGTCTAGGCCTCCCAGATGTCGATTCAGTTTATTTTTTAAAGTGCAGTGTTTAAACATCAGCACTGGGGAGACAAAGGCGGCCGGGCGTGGTGCTAGCCACCCGAACTCTCGTGTACCGTGCCGGCTTTCATAGGTGCTCGCGAACAGCACTTGCCCCAACATCGTGTGTAGGCTACACGGGTCGCATCTTTGTCTTTGTTTCGTGTAACAAAGCAGTCTGGTGGTGTGTGTGTGTGTTGGGCTATGGCCAAGTGTCTCTAGACGATCTTCTATGAATAACAAGCGGGTGCATCGCCTTGTACATCGCTGAGTGGGGAATGCCAACGATTCCTATTGTACACCTCGCGTCGTCGAATTCATCTGATTGGTGTCCGTCGTCACACTCGACGGGACGTGCCACTCCATCCAATCACACACACGCGGGGCCACGTGACCCCCAACCACCTGCCCACCCCCTCAACTCACACCCCCACACCCCATCCTCCCCCCCACGTACCCCTGAGGCAACAAACTCCCCCCCCTACCCCAACCCCTCCACACCGTGGGCCCCCTCCAGCCCCAGGGGTCAAGCCGTTGGTTGGCATCTGAACCCGGGCACGCACCCACCCCCACCCCCACCCCCACCTCCAGGCTCAAATCCAGGCAGCTCAACTCAATCCCCCCCCTCAACCCCCCCCCACCGCCCCCCCCCCGGGCCATCGTGGCGCATGCCAAGGTCATCGCTGCTAATACGGATGTCTCAGTGGAGGGCAGCACCGAGGGGTGGGCAAGGGAGGAGCCCAGCGGGCATTCGGGACAGGGGTGGGGTCAGTGGTAAGGCTGCTGCTACTGTAGTACTGTTACTGCTGCTGTAGAACTGCTGTAGTACTGCTACTGCTGCAGTAGTACTGCTGTAGTTCTGCAGTAGTACTTCAGTAATACTGCTGTAGTACGGCTCTAGTACTGCAGTAGTACTGCTGTAGTACTACTGTAGTACTGCTGTGGTACTGCTGTAGTACGGCTGTAGTACTGCAGTAGTACTGCTGTAGTACTGCTGTAGTACGGCTCTAGTACTGCTGTAGTACTGCTGTAGTACTGCTGTGGTACTGCTGTAGTACTGCTGTAGTACTGCAGTAGTACTGCGAGCTAGCGGCTGGTGGGTTCTCGTTTGTTAGGGTGAGAATTCGGGTTGGTTAGCTACTGAGTTAGTAAGTGGGTGAGGTTAGTGCGAGTGGTAGGCTACTGAGTTAGGGGTAAGTGGGTGAGGTTAGTGCGAGTGGTTGGTTACTGAGTTAGGGGTAAGCAGTAAGACTCGTACGAGTGGTTGGTTGTCTCGTGGGTTAGGGGCACCGATAACGCGCGTCTATGAAGGTGAATGGCGGTCAGTAAGGCGAAAACTCACAGCAACAGTGGCGTTTAGTCTCCGAGGGCTCTTAGCTGCTCGTCCAGAGAGTTCATGAATGAACGAGGGAACGAACGGATGAATGGAGGGTTTCAGCAAAATGTGTCTCCCTCCTCCTCCTCCTCCCCTCTTCTCCCCATGTAAACTGGCTGAGTGACGATTGTGCGAACAAGCACACACACACACAGAGTCTACTCAACAACAGTGCTGGAAACAAGATACCCTCCCGCCTTCTCTCCCCGCCACTACAAACTGAGCCCCCCCCCCGCCCCCGCCCGCTAGGAGCACGACTGACCGCTCCATTGAGACAAACTTAGTTATGGCTAGACCTCGTGCCAGCGGTTCTTAGATATCCTGGGAAGCTCCACGGCTGCCGGGAGGGGGAGGTGGTGGTGAGGGGGGGGAGAGGCCCTTGCCTCAACATGCCACTCACAATGGCAGGTGGCATCGCTGGCTCACAGGTCCAGAGCCCTCGCTCAGAACGGAACCGTGGGAGGAGCCCCTGGGATCGAATCCGGGTTGAGCGCCGCATGGCGAAGCAACGCGGCCGTGAAGTGTGGTGCTCTGGGGGTCTTCGCAAAGTCGCCGATGAATGTCTTCAAATATTCACTTCGGCCTTATAGTACGGAGAATTTGATCGGGATATGTTCTTCTCACTAAAGCACGCGGGTTTCTGTGCGGTGAGCGATTAAGCAATTTAATATAAATCTGCGGAAATGTCTGTGTGTATGTGTGCGCGTGTCCGAGTTCGATTCCCGCTCACGGCCAACAACAGTGACGATTATCTGAACCGGTCCTGGGCCTCCTCTGGGTAGATTCATGAGTACCTGGTGCGGTGTGTAGTAAACATCGTCATGAGGGAGACAAAGGCGGCCGGGCGTGGTGTTGGTCACCCACCCCCCTCGTGTACCGCGCCGGCCTTCATAGGTGCTGCTCGCTAACAGCACTTGCTCCGAAAGTTTGTTGAAGCTATACGGGGGATCTCTGTCTCTGTGGGGCAATGTTACTTCCGAATGATTCTGTCGCGTCGTGCTTAATGGTCATGTTCCATCAGTGCCACTCGGTGTCAAAAGGAATAAACAATCGAATGAGGTGTTAATGAGCAAACGCCAAAACAGCTTCTAGTGCGCCGTACTGATTGACACGGGAGCACGAGATGCCTGGCATTGTAGGAGGACGTGGGTTCGATCCCGACCCTGACGCCTGCTGTATATTTGGAGTTTGCGTGTTTCTCTCCCCGTGGTGAGATGCTAACCGCCTCGCCTGGCATGCAGGAGGACGTGGGTTCGATCCCGACCCTGACGCCTGCTGTATATTTGGAGTTTGCGTGTTTCTCTCCCCGTGGTGAGATGCTAACCGCCTCGCCTGGCATGCAGGAGGACGTGGGTTCGATCCCGACCCTGACGCCTGCTGTATATTTGGAGTTTGCGTGTTTCTCTCCCCGTGGTGAGATGCTAACCGCCTCGCCTGGCATGCAGGAGGACGTGGGTTCGACCCCGACCCTGACGTCTGCTGAATATTTGGATTTTGCGTGTCTCTCTCTTTCTCCTCGTGGTCGCGTGGATTTTTTTTTCCTGCTCCTCCAGTCTATCCCCTCCACATTTTAAATCAATGTCACGCGTTTAAGAGTATTTGGCTCCCGCTATAAATGTCGACGCGATGGTGAGCCACTTCGTTGAGCTATCATTTGTGGCCAGGTCGCTTCTGAAAAAAGAGTTATATAGCGCAGTGGGCATTGCCTAGTAAAATAAAGAAATAAAAGTTGTTTATAGTTTAATAGGCAAAATAATTTAAATTCATGTCAGCATAGTTGGGCCCGCGGTGCTCGCAACGGGAAGGCTACGAGTTCGAATTCTGGTTGGGGCTTTGACTCAGTCCATCATCCACTCTGGGGTGCCTTTATTTCGTTGGGATGTAACATTACTTAATTAGTCAATGCTATTGATGTTAGTTGGCTAGGCATTGTTGTGTACGTTCACACGTCGAGGGTTTATAATTTATCAACGGGAACAAAAACTTTGTAAAATTTTGTAAAATAAGTATTTGATGTATTTTTACAGCCCTTTGTCAACACACTACTGGATGATGGCCTCCCCACGCTGTGTGAGTAATGATAGTGGTTTGACCATACTTCACCACATTGCTGGTTGGTGAAGGAGGGAGGAGGGGGCGGTGTTGGTTAGGGTAGTGAGACGGTGGAATGTGTCTATGGCCAGCTCAGATATCACTCACCGCTGATGTTCGCCAGGCATCGAACTCCCATCATCATCATTTGTCGTGTTATGAAATAATTTGGCACGGAATTCGGGGTGCGCACCCCGCACACCACGACAGCCGCCTTTGAATTACACCCGGCATCAGCAGCAGCAACAGCGGCAACAGCAGCAGCAGCAGCAACAACAGCAGCAGTAGCAAGCAGTAGCAGCAAGCAACAGCAGCAGCAGTAGCAACAGCAGCAGCAGCAACAGCAGCAACAGCAGCAGCAATCAGCAGCAAGCAGCAACAGCAACAACAGCAGCAGCAGCAGCAACAGCAGCAGCAACAGCAGCAGCAACAGCAGCAGCAACAGCAGCAGCAGCTACAGCAGTAACTATTTAGTAGCACATGGGTTGCATTGCCAAACCTCACGCTTCTCCCGTATTCTCTCCCTATCTCTTGAGCGGCCAGTTCTCTAATCACATCGCATGTCAGCATCGCAGCCCATTAAAATTAAATGTTACCAACATCTTTCAGAGACGCTCCAGATTCCAACTTTTCTGCGCATTTTATTTTACTTTGTGGGGTTTGGTTTATATATATATATATTTCTTACATTCACTTATTATTATTATTATTTCGATTTCACAACGGATGTTTGCTTGGAATTCGACCACCCCTGCTCGCCATCTCATCATCACATCATCATCACAACAGCAGCAGCAGCAGAAATCCAAACCACCAGAACGAGCCTCCACACACAACTAAATGAGGAATCGCACCCAAGATATATCATCGGGCGCGCGCGCGCGTGTGTGTATCAAAATAAATATATAAACAGCCATCGCCTCCCTCTCTGCCCATTAGGTATAATTCACAAGAGAGACGGAGGGGGGGTGGGTGTAAAGAAGTGCTGGTATTCATTTCACTTATTTATTTATTTGCTAAAGGCAGCCGAGGTGGTGTTGCTGTCCGCGAGTCTCAAGGGGGCATGCGGCAGGGAGAGGTCACTGACCCCTGCGATTCGCCCGCTCCCCCGCTAAAAGCCCTGTGTCGGTGAGAGGGCGTATGGGGGGGGGGCGGTGGTTGGTGCAATCATCGCCCGTCCATAAAGGCCCCGTTAGCCCGGCTAGCCCCAGTCACAGTGCATCCTCTCCCCTACCCCCCCCTCCCCCCCTCGCACTATGGACGAGTAATTGGCAGTTCTGTGAGGGCAGCAGATCCTTGGAGGTCACGTGTCTGCTGCTGTAGCAGCAGCAGCTGCGAGGGATGATGATGGTGGTGGTGGTGGCTATGAGCATAGGTGCTCGCTCACAGCACTTGCCCCCAACATGATGGTAAGGCTATACGGTAGACCTTTGTCTTTGTGCTGTGGCTACGCACGGCTTTGGCCCATGGTGGTGACGTCTTGATCTTGAGTTGAAACTTCAGTCCATCAAGCAATCAGTGCTGGGTGAAGGCCTGCTGGGTGAAGGCCATGAGGGAGAGGGGGTTGTTTGACCATACTTCACCACAGTGGGTCACTGCCGCCTGCCGTGCTGTGATTGGGTAACGCGAGCCGTAGGTCGCCGGTCCCCCCCCCCCCCCCGCCCTCCAACCCCCACCCACCACCCCTGCCCCCCCCACCACCGCCCCCCCCCCCCACTCCCCCCACCCCTGCTCCCCCCGCCCCCCCCCAACCCCCCCACCCCCGTCCCCCCAACCCCCCCACCACACCCCCGCCCCCCACCACCTGCCCCCCAACCCTCCCCGCACCCCTGACCCCCCCCCCCCCACCTCGCCATCACCGCCTCTGTCCCACCCATCAGCATGAACGAGTGCACCACGGGTAGTCGATGGTCACGTCGCGTGTGGCGGGCTACAACTTGGCTACCCCCACGTTGCCAAAGCGTCCGAGCAGCGTGGAAGTGTAGGCCACAGGTGCATTCCAGCAGGGGGTTGGAGGGGGGGGGAGGCGCGTGTAAGGTGGGATCAGGTGGGGGTGAGCTGTCTGGAGGGGTCTCGAGCAGAGGATGGGCCCCATCGGTCATAGCGGTGAGCAAGCCATTGCAGGGGCTTCACCTTTACATGTTTGTCTCCCAAAGCAGTGGAGGGGCACGGCTGCCAATGGGCGTTCGTGGTGGTGGTGGGGGGGGGAGATGGGGGGCGGGGGGGGGTGCACGCTGCGGCTGATTAAGTCTGCTTTGCCCTGCTATTGCATTAATGGGGGCATCTGTCTGTAGCGGTGCTGTATCACGGCACGGACGCGCTTGAAGTTGCACGTCGCGTTGTCTTCACGGATCTCCGTCAGCAGCGAGCGCCGAGCAAACCCTCGGCCCCCTGCGAAGGAGCCAAACGTCGGGCTTGGCTTCTTAAGTGGGCCAACAGCGCCGGAGAAGGCAAATTAAAATAAATTGTAATGATTATAGCGGTAGTAGGGACTAGTAGAACTGTTGTATGATGATGATGATAATTATTATTAAGTAGGCGATGTCTCTCCTGTATAACCTATCGGCCGCGCGGTCTCCATCTGGGAGTGCGTAAGTTGTGCAGATTTGGCTGGAGATACATTATTTGGTGGTGGCGGTGGGTGATGCTCATGCTGCGTTGGCAGTGGTGCAAAAGCACAGCCATCAAACAACAACAACTTGGGAGATGGATTATATCAGCCAAGAACACTACCACGTGCGTTAAAGTTTTGCGGAAATTTATAATAACAATAACAACAATCCTATACTATTGTAGCCTGCATTCGTATGATCACAACCACTAACCGCACAGTAACGTTGTCACCAGCCCCTACTAGACACCTGTGGACAAATAGCTTTATAGCTGATCGAATTCCTCCAGTATAAATCAATATTCTGATGATTCTTATTTCCATCTTTATACCAAAAAAGAATAAGGCGAGGTGGGTTTGGGGGTTTATTTAAAATAAAAGCAGGAACAGGGGACTGCCCACGTGGTCACTCACTCCCCAAGAATTCATTCAGCTGGAGCTGCCCGGGGCTGAGCTCCTGAAAAGACCCCGCTCTTAACCACCACAAGGCCATGGTCAGGTCACGATGCTTGCACAGCTTCAGAAGACAAATAAAGTCTCAAATTATTCAAAAAATATATTATCACAATAAGGTCCTTGCCACATCCTCAGGCGCACACTTGCACAGTGACAAAATGCAATTGTGGGCCAAATGTATATAAATTGAAAGTAATTGTAAAAAAAATCAATAACAGTTCATTAGATTTTCTCAATGAGTGCAAAGTGGTTTGGAATTCAATTAAGAACTTCCGAGAATTTCTACTGACCCCCCCCCCGACTCCGCGTGACAGTTGACCACAACTACTGACTCACAACAACCTCCCACTGCTCCCCCGACCTCGACCCGTTACTAATCACTTGCGCTGTTTGAAAAGAGAAATCACACCCTTCACCGCACAACCACCGCTTCTGTCCGCCCAGCGGCATGCAAGATTGGTTACGCCTGCAACGAGTCGAACGGCAGGTCACGTGTGGTGGGATTAAATGTGGGTAATCTCACCTCTTCTTCCAAGACGTACTGGCCAGCGTGGAAGAGTAGGCCAAGCACCCTCTCGAGGGGCTCTCCATAGCTCCCTCTAGTTGGAAGCCGCTTCCACGAAGCGGGGGGCGTGAGCGAGCAATTGTGAAGCTGCACCTTTACTTTTTGGATGTGGAATGCAATGGGCGCATGATGTATGGTTTGGTGAACTTGAAAATGACGGAAATGGAGCGGTGAATGGGTGGATACCAGAGGTGGGACAAAGTCATTGTTATGCAAGTCCAAGTCGAGTCGCAAGTCATCAAATTCATGACTCGAGTCTGACTCGAGTCCAAGTCACATGACTCGAGTCCACATCTCAGAGGTGGGACAAAGTCATTGTTATGCAAGTCCAAGTCGAGTAGCAAGTCGTCAAATTCATGACTCGAGTCTGACTCGAGTCCAAGTCACATGACTCGAGTCCACACCTCTGGTGGATACGGATGGATGGATAATTATGGATGGCTGATGGTGGTGATGGTCGTGAACGCGGGTGGTGGTGATGATGGATAAGGGTCAATCAAGCAGCTCCCCTGGCCATTCAATTAATTATCACAATTTCGGTGCGCGACCTGTTTTCAAGAATCAATCTGCCGTTTATTCGCAGGGCTGTGGTGAACGGTAGCGCGCCCCTAGTGGCTGTTGGAGTGATGTGAAGCCATCGCATCTCCCGATCGAAATCAGCACAATCCTCCCGTGAATCACGTGACTCGCGTGTGACCACGCCCACTCTGAGCCCCTCTCCCCTTCGCCAATCGCCGCCCCCTGTGAGAACAGACGCCGCTCCTCCTCCTACGTGCAGCAGCGTCGAGTTCCTGATGCAGCATCGCCCATCTCCTCAACTCTCCTGACTCCTAGACTCCCATTATAGAGGCGCTTGGGCTAGATCGCGTCAATATAAATGTGTCATTAAACCCGTCCCTACACAGCCAATTAGTAAGGTTTGTCACGTAAACAGAACGTGCCATGACTAACCCACAGGCTCCCGTTTATCCGTCACTTTCCAATCCTTTTCCTCTCATTCTTTCTCTTCTCTCTCTCTCTTCCGTCCCTTATTCTCTTCCCACGCATCGCATCCATGCATGACATCCCCTTCACGTGGTTCCGCCACTGGTGCAATAGTTTGATCTAATATACTTGATCTAAATTTCGATTTAAAGCTTTCGTGACTGCAGGGATTCATCTTCTTGGTTCTTTTGGTAAAGTCACGTAGAATGGAAATAATAAAATAAAATAAATCATAAATATAAAAAATTAAAATGATAAAATACTAAATAATAAAACGTAATATTATGTTTTCTTTTTGTTATTTTATTATTTCCATTCTACGTGACTTTACCGAAAGAACCAAGAAAATACTTGATCTATTTCACGTCATCATTGCTTGCTTTCCTTTCTTATACTTTGCACTCTGATCGGTGTTTTTTTTGTTCAATGTTTTGTTGTTGTAACTTTCTGACCCGCCCCCGCTGGACATCAGCGAAAAAGAGCGTCGTAGCTGACCGGCTTTCCCCTGGGATGAAGACAGATCCTGATACTGAGTCGCTCGTACAACCCAAAGGAATCGACGCACATTGTTTGCGTGATGCTGCTGCGTTGGCAGTGGCGCACGAGCACAACGAATAGCAACAACGACTGTCAACACATTTGCCATTAACATTCACCCTGAAAGGAATTGTTATATACATCGGCGACGTTTTGGGCAATCACCCTTCATATTCTCTCCCTCTCTCTGCGATGAAAGAGAATCATTGTCTGAAACGTCATCCATTTTATGTATAAACATTGTTTCCTTTCAGGCTCAGATGTTACATCGCGTGCGATTCAAACAACAACGAGCACGCATCGGTTCTTACACGCACACGTGTATACGCACGCACGCACGCACGCACGTACGCACGCTGAACTTCCTTCACGCCGTATGGTGTGGGGGAAAGACAAGACACTATGGGTCTCTGTGTGAGTCCATGCACTTATGCGTGTTGAACTTCTTTCGCAACGGTACGTAGCCAACCGCGCTCATCGAATGCGCGGGGAAAGGAATAACAAACTGGCAAATGTAGCGCACTCATCATCGGGACGATTCCCAATCGATGGCTCATTCATCTCTTCATGATGGACTGACGGTTCGTCATAATTTGCCGCGTGGTGGCGGCGGTGGTTGCGGAGTTGGCTATGCTGCTCCACGTGGCCTGTGATCCAGCGCTGTGAAAGGCAGTAGCGGGGGTTGGTGTATTACCGCACGGATGTTGTGTTGTGTGTAACTCCATTCGCTATCCGTGGGTGTCGGCGGAGGAGCCCGAACCCTGCCTGTCTGGCCAGGAGGGTGAAACGGTGGTGAGGACGGCTGCTTGCGTTGTAGCCGAAACGTCGTGAGAATTATTTAATTCTGTTTTGTTTTTATTCTTTTATTACTTCCCTTCTACGTGACTTTACCGAAAGAACCAAGAAGACGGTGGTGAGATGTTAACTACCTCGCCTGGTGTGCAGGAGGTCGTGGGTTCGATCCCAGGGTGGTGAGATGTTAACTACCTCGCCTGGTGTGCAGGAGGTCGTGGGTTCGATCCCAGGGTGGTGAGATGTTAACTACCTCGCCTGGTGTGCAGGAGGTCGTGGGTTCGATCCCAGGGTGGTGAGATGTTAACTACCTCGCCTGGTGTGCAGGAGGTCGTGGGTTCGATCCCAGGGTGGTGAGATGTTAACTACCTCGCCTGGTGTGCAGGAGGTCGTGGGTTCGATCCCAGGGTGGTGAGATGTTAACTACCTCGCCTGGTGTGCAGGAGGTCGTGGGTTCGATCCCAGGGTGGTGAGATGTTAACTACCTCGCCTGGTGTGCAGGAGGTCGTGGGTTCGATCCCAGGGTGGTGAGATGTTAACTACCTCGCCTGGTGTGCAGGAGGTCGTGGGTTCGATCCCAGGGTGGTGAGATGTTAACTACCTCGCCTGGTGTGCAGGAGGTCGTGGGTTCGATCCCAGGGTGGTGAGATGTTAACTACCTCGCCTGGTGTGCAGGAGGTCGTGGGTTCGATCCCAGGGTGGTGAGATGTTAACTACCTCGCCTGGTGTGCAGGAGGTCGTGGGTTCGATCCCAGGGTGGTGAGATGTTAACTACCTCGCCTGGTGTGCAGGAGGTCGTGGGTTCGATCCCAGGGTGGTGAGATGTTAACTACCTCGCCTGGTGTGCAGGAGGTCGTGGGTTCGATCCCAGGGTGGTGAGATGTTAACTACCTCGCCTGGTGTGCAGGAGGTCGTGGGTTCGATCCCAGGGTGGTGAGATGTTAACTACCTCGCCTGGTGTGCAGGAAGTCGTGGGTTCGATCCAGATCCTGACCCTGCCTCCTGCTGTATATTTGGAGTTTGCGTGTCCCTCTCCCCGTGGTCGCGTGGAGTTTTCTCCAGGTTCTTCCGGGTTTTCCCTTCACACCTATAAACGTGCGTTCAGAGTATTTGGCTGCTATACATTTCCACGAGATGATAAGCCACTTCGTTGAGCTATCATTTGTGGTCTGGTCGCTTCTGAAAAAGAGCTACATGGGTCGGTGGGCCTTACCTGGTACAATAAAACAAATCGTTTGATAGTTTAAGGTTGAAGAGCAACCGTGGACTACAGTAATACCCATCTGTTCCATCTGTATGGGAAAGAGTGTTGTGTGGGTTTTCTCCTGGCGCCCCGGTTCTCTCCCGCGTGTGTAAACACTCATTAATTGGCCGATGACGCCTGAATATCTAGAGGACCGCAGAGCTCGGGAAATTGTTGATAGCGTCGGCTTCTCGCCGCGTGCCTGCTGCTGCTGCTGCCTTCCCGCTCCTCGCCTGTGATTCCCCCTAGCGCCTCGATCTCATCCCCTCGTTGTTCTCGCTCTCTTCCTACGAGAGCGAGCGAACGCTGTGCGATGGAGGTGCAGCTTTGCCACGAGTTGACTATTATTTGAAGTTGTCGTGATTGCAAGCAGCTCTTTCTCCTATGTCAGCAGTTATGCTCTATCTGTTCCACCTGATGCGATCGAAACGTCGTGATTTAATTTATTTTTATTTTATACCTACGTGACTTTACCGAAAGAACCAAAGAGTATTGGCTATTATGATGATGATGACTGTGGCGACAGTAACGAACGAGACGCTTCAAACCCAACGACACAAACGTAACCGCCTTCAATTAATCGCCGAGACTCCCTTCCTCGCCAATCATTCTGGCAACAGCACCACCACCACCACCACTGCCACCACCGCCACCACCAACGCCACCACCACCATCCACCACCGCCACCACCACCACCATCCACCACCACCGCCACCCCCACCACCACCACCACCCCCACCGCCACCACCACCGCCACCACCTCCACCCCCACCACCACCGCCACCACCACCGCCACCACCGCCGCCGCAAAACAACACAAAACAGCAACAAAAGCGGCCACATTTAACGCCAATTGCCCACTGAGCGTTGCGCCCAGAGCCTTGAGAGTCCCCAATTAGCCGCGGGGACAATGCCGGGTGTGACACACTCGGATTAAACACGAGGGTGGTGGTGGTGGCAGTGGCAGGTGGGATACCACCCCCCTTCCCCCGCCCAAGGCCCCGCCCCCCTCCACCCCCCCCAAGCCCAGCCCCCCCCGCCCACCACCATAAACCAAAAGAAATCCCCAACCTTTCGTACAGGATGCGATGACCAGGGGCTTATACAGCCGGAGGGCAGCTCGTGGCAAAGCGTGAAGAGCGATCACGCAAGCGGCAACACAGGGGCGGCCTAAGAAGACGAGCGAGAGAGCGTGAGTGAGAGACTTTTGAAAACCTTTATTACTTTTCCGTGCAGTCAAACCAAGTACATGCCTTTATGGCAACAGCATCCGTTTCATTGAATCACCAAACCAACATGTACATGTTGTCGTGACAACAACGAGAGAGAGAGAGAGAGTAACAGAGAGAGATAGATAAGAGAGAGGAAGCGAGAGAGTGTGAGTGATAGAGAGAGAGAGTAACACAGAGATATATATTTTTTTTTTTACAAATATTACATAGAAAACAGGGGGGACATAGACATAGAGTAGGGAGAGAGGGGTAGAGAGAGAGGGGGGTGCAGAGAGAGGGGGTAGAGAGAGAGGGGGTAGAGAGAGAGGGGGTAGGGAGAGAGGGGGTAGGGAGAGAGGGGGGGTAGAGAGAGAGGGAAGGGGTAAGAAGTAGGAAAGCAAAACTTGAAATATTTCGTGAAATCTTTCATTTAAAAACGGGGAGGGGGGCACATAAAGCAAAGCATTGAAAAAAAAACGAAATGATGATCGAAGCAAAGTGCCGACTACACCGAGCATCTTCTTGTTTCCTCTGATCGTAGAAAAAGAGAGAGATAAGAGAGGAAGCGAGAGAGAGAGAGACGGAAGCTAGTCGGTGCTGGGAGTGCGTCGTGAGTAGCAGTCAGGGAGAGAATCGGGGTTTCATACGAAGAATGACGACAGATGTGACCGTGATCTCCGCCGTTTGAATGTTCGACGGTGAGCAAATACAATGAAAGACACAGAGAGACAGACAGAGAGAGACACAGAGAGAGTGATGGTGCCATGTCAAGCGTCGGTAGCAGTTTAATAGAGAATTACACACACAGACACACAGACACACAGACACAGACACACAGACACACAGACACACACACAGACACACACACACAGACACACACAAACACACACACAGACACACACAAAGAGACACACACAGACACACACACAGACACAACAACAACCGCCATTCGCCACTAAGTGGCGGTGACGTCACCACGACGCTTGTGCCAGGCCATGTGCACCTTGAGGCCACGTGAAGTGTCGAACGCCCGCTGGCAGGAGGTCACGGGGCAGACCCAGGTGCCACGGGTCGACTGACTGAGATGACCGAGATGACTGGCTGATGCACCACCTGTGCCCCCTACTGTACCAACTTGCTGCGCTTTAGCCACCCGGCGCTCCGCTCGTTGTTGTGAGCGTCGCTCCTCCGCCCTCCGTTGTTGTTGGAGGGCGGCTGCCTCCAACTGCCCAGTAGCGTCCTTCACGAGCCTCCTCCACTGAGGCCGATCTTGACACCGCTGGTACCAGTCATCGGCAAGTCCACTCAGCTCCACGTCCTCCTGTACCACATCACTCCATCTCTTCTCTAGCCCGGGCCGCGCCCGTTTAGCCCCCTCGATCCGGCCGAACAAAAGCTGTTTAGGCATGCGGTGGCTGGGCATGCGGACTACATGACCCAGCCAACGCAGCCTTGCCTGCCGGAGGAGCTCACTGATGGGACTTTGCCCAGATCTTTCAAGGACTTGTGAGCTCCTCACACAATCCAGCCTGGTTAAACCCAGGATGGATCGTAGGCAGGCCAGCCTAAATGTTTCCAACCGGCGAAGATGCTCCACTAGGGGGGTCCACGTTTCGCAAGCGTAGAGAAGGGAGGGAATGACCGTGGCCGAGAAGACCTGAAGCTTCGTGCGGAGCGACAGACCAGATAGCTTCCACACAGCGTTACGCAACCGATGAAAAGATATTGCCGCTCGACTGATTCGGAGTGAGACCTCTGCTGATAAACTGGAGCCGGTCACAAGCACACTGCCCAGGTATGGGAAACTCTCCACTCTCTCCACAACTGCCCCATCACCAATTGGGAGTTGTGGGGGTGGAGTGTCCGATGGTACAAAATACCCAGGCAGGTGCTTAGTTTTGGTGGGGCTGATGGTAAGACCCCACCTCTTAGTGGCACGCTCCAGTCTCAGCAGCAGCGTCTCCAACTCCTCTTCTGAATGAGCAGCTATTACCAAATCATCGGCATACATAACGTGGTTGACCAATAGGGAGCCATCCCTTGATCGCACCCGGGCGTCGATCAGCCTCCCATTATATCTGTACCAAATGGAAATTCCCCCGGTACAGCTATTGAAGGCTTCACGAACTACGCAGTCGAAATAGATGTTAAATAATGTGGGAGCCAGAGGACATCCCTGTCGCACCCCAAGGTGTACAGGGAAAGGCTCCGACTCCCAGCCACGTAGTTTTACCCGGGCCCGCTCACCATCATGAAGGTCCTTAATGATCGTGAGCAGAGGGTCAGGGACTCCGAAAGCACGAAGAACAACCCAGAGCCCAGTCCTACTGATGGTATCATAGGCCTTGACCAGGTCAATAAAGCAGAGATGTAGGTCTTTTTGGAATTCCCTACACCTCTGCTGTAGCATCTGTGCAGGACCGCCCTTTCCTGAAACCGCATTGGGGCTCCGCAAGCCTCTCCTCAGCGTGCCTAGCAAGGCGATGTTGAATAATCCTTGCCAGGACCTTACCCGGCACACTGAGGAGTGAGATGCCCCTGTAGTTGTTACAGTCGGTACGGTCCAGTGGTCCAGACTGTTGTTATGATGTCATATAGGGCAGTCTGTGCACAAACGCCACCCTCCCTCAGCATTTCGCTTTGGAGATCATCTCTGCCCGGTGCCTTCCCTGGTCTCAGACTCCGGATCGCCCTCAGTACTTCCTCAACAGCTGGCACCTCAGCCAGCCACTCACAGGGGGTGACCTCTTCCAATATTTGAGGCACCGCAGCCTCAGCAGGGTTATCCCTACTTTGTGCCATGACACATACACACACACACAGACACACACAGACACACACACATTCACACACAAAGAGACACACACAGACATACACACAGATACACACACAGAGAGAGAAAGATACATACTCTTAGTTTTTTCGGTAAAGTCACGTAGGTAAAAAATGAAATTAAAATTAATAAAAAAAATCACGACGTTTCGGAGACAACACAAGTCTCCGTCATCAGGTGGGACCGTCACAGCCAGATTTGCTGTATTTAAGAACTTGCATCTTGGAATCCCTGCCTCACTTGATACAGCAAATCTGGCTGTGACGGTCCCACCTGATGACGGAGACTTGTGTTGCCTCCGAAACGTCGTGATTTTTATTATTTTATTTTTATTAATTTTAATTTCATTTTTTACCTACGTGACTTTACCGAAAAAACTAAGAGTATGAATCCTTGCAGTCACGAAAACTTAAAATCTAGAAGAGAAAGATACATTTGGCAAACAGACGAGTAGATGTGACGATGATCGCCGCTGTTTGAATGTGAAGGCAAAATCACCTCCACCTTGAGATGGGGGAACGTTGCCCGGGGGCGGAAGATGACAAACAATTCCACAAACTCGCCTCCGTCTTCAGTTGCATCCCTCTACGTCTGTGTCCCGTGCTCCTTTACTGAACGTCTCTCCCCTCCCTCCACCTCCTCTCCCCCCCCCCTCTCCACACGCGTGATTTGCATGTCCTCGCAAGCTGTTGTCAATAACAGCACCGCGTGTCGGTGTGTGTACGGGGGGGGAGTGGTGGTGTAGCGGTTAGCGCTACGCTGCGCTGCGAACCCGGCGTCCCGAGTTCGATTCCCGTTCACGGCCAACAACACCGGTGACGATTGTCCGAACCGGTCCTGGGCCTCTCATAGATCGACTCAGCCTCAAATGAGTATTATGTGCGGCACGTACACATCGCCACAAGGGAGACAAAGGCGGCCTGGCGTGGTGTTGGCCACCCACCCCCTCGTGTGCCGTGCCGGCCTTCATAGGTGCTCGCTAACAGCACTTGCCCCAGAAGTCTGTTCAGGCTATACGGGGGATATTTTAAACAAATATGTAATAGGCGACGTTTCGGACAATGGCCCTTATTCATCGTACATAGATAGAAAGTGGAGCTGCAGCCTCACACCACGGGGACGTGATGAGAAGGGCCACTTGCGCCCCAAAACGTCGCCTATTATATATGTGTACTCTTAGGTTTTTTCGGTAATCACGGAGGTAAAAAATAAAATTAAAATTAATAAAAGTAATAGAAATAAAAGTATTATTTTATTTATATTATTACTTTTATTAATTTTAATCAGTAGGTAAAAAATAAAATTAAAATTAAGAAAAGTAATAGAAATAAAATGTATTATTTTATTTCTATTATTACTTTTATTAATCTTAATTTGACTTTTTACGTGACTTTACCGAAAAAAACCTAAGAGTATGAATCCTTGCAGTCACGAAAGCTTCAAGTCTAGAAATATATGTGTGTGTTTACTTTTAAGGCCACATCAGTGTTGTAATCGACGAGTGTGTTGACTTGAAGTTGTTGTTGTTGTTGTTTTGTAGTTATCCGCACATCTCTTCGTTTCCCCGATCAGATGACCCCTGAGGGATGAAAACTGTTGTGGTTTTTTTGTTTAAATTCGCTTTTAATTACGTTTTTTTCGGATTGGAAATCACGTTCGTGAAACTCAAACGTTGTTTTTTTTGGTATGTTGTTGATTTGTTAAACGATGTCTGTGTTAATAAAGGCAACAAAAACTTTGTTTTTACTTAGCGTTTTATTGTCACAAATCTTTTTCACTTGGATAATCATCATCATCATCACAGCACGCAATCACATCTCGCTTCGCCAGACGAGTCCAGGCTGTCCCAAACGACAAGGACACGTGATGACGTAACAAAGACACGTGATGTCGTAACAAAGACACGTGATGACGTGACAAAGACACGTGATGACGTAACAAAGACACGTGATGACGTGACAAAGACACGTGATGACTTAACAAAGACACGTGATTGCATAACAAAGACACGTGATGACGTCACAAAGACACGTGATGACGTAACAAAGACACGTGATTGCGTAACAAAGACACGTGAATGCGTAACAAAGACACGTGATGACGTAACAAAGACGTGATGACGTAACAAAGACACGTGATGACGTAGAAAAGACACGTGATAACTCAACAAAGACACGTGATGACGTCACAAAGACACGTGATGACGCAACAAAGACACGTGATGACGTCACAAAGACAAAGATCCTCCCCGTAGAGCCTTCACGTGACATTTTATTTTGGGGGCGGGTGGCAAGTGCTGTTAGCGAGGGCACCATTAGACTAATCGCGGTGGCTTCGTTCCCGCACGCCCTGAGCAAGTGGTGGAAATTCCACGATGCCTATGGTGGGGGGGGGGGGCAAGGCTATCCATAAGACAACTATTTCTGTCGCCTGATGAAGCTGGTTGTCATTACTGGTGAAACGTCGTACTTTAGATTGTAAATGTTGTGGATTGGCTCTCCAACACACCGGTTAGTGCTGTACTAGTGTCGCGTCAACGATTCAGAGACAGTTTCTCGGAGGCACTTTCTTCATTAACAACTTCCACGGTCCCGTCCGCACACTCTCCACAGTAGCTCAGCCAAGCCTGTACACAACACCAGCCATCTAACACTGACTGCGCTGACTGAGATAGCCAACTGCTATCCTCCGTAGCGCGACATCTAGCGGAGACGTTCAGCGACGACGGCGACGAGACGACAGCGACGACGAGGCGAGTCCACTCCCAGCACCGGCAGCCCCGAGCCCCCCGCTCTCGGCTCCTTTTATGCTCCCGGCAGCGCGGCCTGGCTCCGCCCTGACCGCGCCTCCCTTCTCGAACCCGCCAGCAGGTTCCAGGGGCCTCCGTGAGCCTTGGCCTACTTCCTCCGTCCTGCCAACACCACACCGTGCACACCGTCACCGGCGTGTGTGATGTCTGTCCACCGCAGCTGCCGCTGCTGCTGCTGTCCACCAACCGGCGCTGTTACACCACACTAGTAACGAATTGGCACGATCTGTTTACGTGACAAACCTCAACGACACATTTATATATTTACGCGACCTAACCCAAACAAAGCTGGACTATGGAGGGCAACTTAGGGTTTTCGCGGTACAGGTTTCCCTCGCTCTGCTCGGGTTCGGTTTGTGCGATGTCGCGATGCAAACGCGGCGCCCATATTTCTACCCAGAAAATTCACCATACGCAGTTTGAATTGCCTCGTTGTTGCGGCTATGCGATCGGACGTAGGACAACATGAGCGTGTGTGTGTATTGTGTGTGTACTGTGTGTGCACTGTGTGTGTACTGCGTGTGTACTGCGTGTGTACTGTGTACTGTGTGTACTGCGTGTGTGTACTGTGTGTACTGTGTGTGTACTGTGTGTGTGTCCTGTGTGTACTGCGTGTGTGTACTGTGTGTACTGTGTGTGTACTGTGTGTATGTACTGTGTGTACTGTGTGTGTACTGTGTACTGTGTGTACTGCGTGTGTGTACTGTGTGTACTGTGTGTGTACTGTGTGTTTGTACTGTGTGTGTGTGTACTGTATGTGTACTGTGTGAGTACTTTGTGTACTGCGTGTGTGTACTGTGTGTACTGTGTGCACTGTGTGTGTGTACTGTGTGTTTGTACTGTGTTTTGTACTGTGTGTGTGTGTGTACTGTGTGTTTGTACTGTGTGTTTGTCCTGTGTGTGTGTACTGTGTGTGTACTGTGTGTATGTACTGTGTGTACTGTGTGTGTACTGTGTGTACTGTGTGTACTGCGTGTGTGTACTGTGTGTACTGTGTGTGCACTGTGTGTGTGTACTGTGTGTTTGTACTGTGTGTTTGTACTGTGTGTGTGTCATGTGTGTTTGTACTGTGTGTGTGTACTGTGTACTGTGTGTACTGTGTGTGTACTGTGTGTGTGTGCTTTAAGTGCTTCTCGGCAGGCAGCTGTGCGCCCCTTCACTTTCTTCGTGAACGCAATCTACCACTAAACCGCGCTATCGCTCAGAGCGAGGCAGCCCTCTCTCTGTGCGTCTGCCACCGCCTGCGTGAACGCCCATTGCCTTCTCTCCGTCGCCTTTGAAGATGGAATGATCGCCCGAGTGTGGGGGGGGGGGGTAACCTCGGGGAAGAGACGGAGATATCAAGAGGTGGCGTGCGAGCTGGGCTGGGCCGCCTCGCCTTCTGCACGACCAATCATGGGGGGCAACGCGAAACCCTCAGCGATTCTTAATCTGTGGAACATTTACCCTGGAATTCAATTTAGGCGGAGAGCGGTTATTTGCATGATGAATTAAAGTGGCCCCAGTGCCCTACAGCTTAATTTCCATACAAACGAACAATGCCATCGCGCGCGTGCGTGATTTTGGCAAACAGTGGCGGGCCCATCGTGATAATGTCGCCGTTTAAATCACGGCCAAAGCGGCGAGCTTCCAACACCACGGCCGCTGCAAGGGCGGCGATACGCAATTCACAACCACCAGAGGTACCACCACCATCACCACCATCACCACCATCCAACCACTACCACCAAACCATAACTCCCCAGCAGCGCCATCACCCAACCACCACCACTACCCACCCACCTACCCACCCCCATCACCAGATGACCACCACCTCCCAACCATTACCACAACCACCACCACGACCCACCCCCATCACCAGATGACCACCACCTCCCAACAATTACCACAACCACCACCACCACCAACCACAACGATTACCACCAGCAGCGCCACCACCACCCAACCACCCAACCCTTCCCACATGATGCATCTCCAGCCCCCCACTCCAGCCCCCCACTCCAGTCCCCCACTCCAGCCCCCCACTCTAGCCCCCCACTCTAGCCCCCCACTCCAGCCCCCCAGATGACCCCACCCCGTGCCCCACGAGGCTGAGTGGATGCGAGGGGTCCTCCTCACCGCGTCCCTGCGAATACATGCAGGGGAAGGGGGGGCACAGACAGCTGCAGTGGAGACCACGGGGCCTCCAGAAGGCCCGGCCACACCACGATGAGTCACACCACGTGGTGTGTCACACCACGTGGTGTCACAACACGGCGTGTCACACCACGAGGTGCCACACCACGCGGTGTCACATCATGTGGTGTCACAACACGGTGTGTCACACCACGGGGTGTCACACCACGTGGTGTCACACCACGGCGTGTCACACCACGTGGTGTCACACCACGTGGTGTCACACCACGTGATGTCACACCACGGTGAGTCACACCACGGTGAGTCACACCACGGTGAGTCACACCACGGCGTGTCACACCACGGCGTGTCACACCACGGGGTGTCACACCACGGGGTGTCACACCACGGTGAGTCACACCACGGTGAGTCACACCACGGCGTGTCACACCACGGGGTGTCACACCACGGGGTGTCACACCACGGCGTGTCACACCACGGGGTGTCACACCACGGGGTGTCACACCACGGTGAGTCACACCACGGGGTGTCACACCACGGGGTGTCACACCACGGGGTGTCACACCACGGGGTGTCACACCACGGCGTGTCACACCACGGGGTGTCACACCACGGGGTGTCACACCACGGCGAGTCACACCACGGCGTGTCACACCACGGGGTGTCACACCACGGGGTGTCACACCACGGGGTGTCACACCACGGGGTGTCACACCACGGGGTGTCACACCACGGGGTGTCACACCACGGCGTGTCACACCACGGTGAGTCACACCACGGTGAGTCACACCACGGTGAGTCACACCACGGCGTGTCACACCACGGGGTGTCACACCACGGGGTGTCACACCACGGCGTGTCACACCACGGGGTGTCACACCACGGGGTGTCACACCACGGTGAGTCACACCACGGGGTGTCACACCACGGGGTGTCACACCACGGGGTGTCACACCACGGCGTGTCACACCACGGGGTGTCACACCACGGGGTGTCACACCACGGTGAGTCACACCACGGGGTGTCACACCACGGGGTGTCACACCACGGTGAGTCACACCACGGTGAGTCACACCACGGGGTGTCACACCACGGGGTGTCACACCACGGGGAGGAGGAGAGAGGAGTAGGGAGGAGGAGGGAGGGAGGAGGAGGGCGGGAGGAGGAGGGAGGAGGAGGGAGGAGGAGGGAGGAGGAGGGAGGAGGGGGAGGGCGGGAGGAGGAGGGAGGAGGAGGGGGAGGGAGGGAGGGAGGAGGAGGAGGGAGGGAGGAGAAGGAGGGAGGAAGAGGGAGGGAAGAGGAGGGAGGGAGGAGGGAGATGGAGGAGGAGGAGGAGGCGGCGGGTGGAGAGAGGGAGGAGGGAGGGAGGTGGGAGAATAAGGAGGAGGGAGGAGGAGGAGGGAGGAGGGAGGTGGAGGAGGAAGGAGGAGGCGGAGGAAGGAGGTAGGGAGGAAAAGGAGGGAGGAAGAGGGAGGGAGGAGGGAGGAGAAGGAGGAGGGAGGAGGAGGCGAGGTCGTCGTCTTGGCCACTCCGTAGTTTGTGCGACGCAACTGGAGCTGGGCAGGCGCCACGCTCAGCGCGGGGCGATGTCCCTGCAGAGATGCACGACATCGGACTCGGGGGATCGAATCCCTTCATCGTTCACTCGCTCTCTGTCTTTCTCTCTCTCTCGCTCTGTTGGCTGCTCAGCGGTGGCGATGTTGAGGTGTCTGCTCAAGGCGCGGCTCCGGCTGGAGCACCCCTCGTACCACTCCTATGCCGGGGACGTGCACGCCGTGTTCCTGACCGGCCCCCCTGCACCAACACAAACGGTGCACCGACGACTTTCACGTTGTGACCGGTCGACTTGAAGCGGGCGATGCGCGTGACGACGCGGTGACGCGTTGCGCGTGGGGCGGTGTGTGGAGCACGTGCCGCGGTTTTGCAAATGGCGACGTTTGCTCTACTCGATGTTGGTGACCCCGTATCCAAAGTGGCTCCAGAGCTGCTGCTGCTGCTGCTGCTGCTGGCGGAAATAAAATTGATTCTAGATTTGAAGTTTTCGTGACTGCAAGGATCCATACTGTTTAAAAAAGAAAAGAAATAAATACAATCACGATGTTTCGGAGGCGATGGAAGCTTGGGTTGCCTCCGAAACGTCGTGATTTACTTTATTTGTTTTCTTTAATTTTTTTTAACCTACGTCACTTTACCGAAAAAAGCAAAAAGTATAGCAATAAAATTAGATTAAAAGTCAAAAGTCTCTCTCGCTCTCTCTCTCTCTGTCTCTCGCTCTCTTAATGTTATTATATTTTCATTGTCTAAACAACGTCTTATACTGGTAGGAACCTCCTGGTTACACCAGCCCACAGGGGATTAGTGTGTCCGTCATGCAGGGAGGGGCTGGGTGGGGAGGGAGGGGCTGGGTGGGGAGGGGAGGGTGGGGAGCGGCTGTGTGGGGAGGGGAGGGTGGGGAGGGGCTGGGTGGGGAAGGGCTGGGTGGGGAGGAGCTGGTCACCCCGTGGTGCCCTTATAAAACTCAACGTTTAACCGACTCACGCTGGCTTGTGCCTGCCCTCACAGTCGGGCATATTTGCGGAATACACCACGCCGCCGTTGACCCTGGCCATTGACCGAGCAACCCAACGTTCCTACCAGCTCCCTCCGCAGGAATGTGTTTACCCCAACGTAATCCGCCACCCCACCCCCCAGGGTTGCGCTCTCACGAGTCGAGCCTCGAGACGCAACTTGGCGCTCCGTTCGGTCTCTTCCGCACAGCGGTGCAACAGTCCGGGGGGTTTTGAGAAGGGCCCGCGGAAGTGCACACTACAGAGCTGCCTCCGAGATCCCTCGAAGCGACTTCTTTGTTTAATCCAGAACCCTGCGGGGAGCGCTGCGGGGAGAGTCACCACCGCCATCGGGATCGCTCGCTGCTGGAATTTTAGGGAATTACGTGAACAACGAAAACGATTGTGGTCGAGAATCGTCACCAACGACTGCGACTTGCCTCGCTGGTGAGTTCGTGTGAGTAACTCCTCCTCCTCCTCGTCGTCGTTGTTGTTGTTGTTGTTCTAGATTTGAAGTTTCCGTGACTGCAAGGATCCATACTCTTTGGTTCCTTCGGTAAAGTCACGTGGGTAAAACATAAAAGTAAAAAAATAAAAAATAAAAAATGAATTAAATCACGACGCATTCCAGCAGTTGCTTCTGGCTGTGGTGGTCCCACCTGATGACGAGCGCTTGTGTTGCGCCCGAAACGTCGATATTTAATTTATCTTATTCTTTATTTTATTTGGAATTTTTTTCTTTTATTCTTTTTTACCTACGTGACTTTACCGAAAGAACCAAAGAGTATGTTGTTGTTGTTTGTGTTGTTGTTGTTGTTTGTGTTGTTGTTGTTTGTGTACAACCACTTTCTGCGATGTCCGATAACTGCTGCCACTGCCGACGGCATTGGGCTGTAGTCTCTATGTAACTCTATGTAACTCTATGGATCTCTATGTAACTCTATGGATCTCTATGTAACTCTATGTATCTCTGTATCACTCTATGGATCTCTATGTGACGCTATGGATCTCTATGTAACTCTATGGATCTCTATGTAACTCTATGGATCTCTATGTAACTCTATGGATCTCTATGTAACTCTATGGATCTCTATGTAACTCTATGGATCTCTATGTAACTCTATGGATCTCTATGTAACTCTATGGATCTCTATGTAACTCTATGGATCTCTGTATCACTCTATGTAACTATGGATCTCTATGTAACTCTATGGATCTCTATGTAACTCTATGGATCTCTATGTAACTCTATGTATCTCTGTATCACTCTATGGATCTCTATGTGACGCTATGGATCTCTATGTAACTCTATGGATCTCTATGTAACTCTATGGATCTCTATGTAACTCTATGGATCTCTATGTAACTCTATGGATCTCTATGTAACTCTATGGATCTCTATGTAACTCTATGGATCTCTATGTAACTCTATGGATCTCTATGTAACTATGGATCTCTGTGTCACTCTATGTAACTATGGATCTCTATGTAACTCTATGGATCTCTATGTAACTCTATGGATCTCTATGTAACTCTATGGATCTCTATGTAACTCTATGGATCTCTATGTAACTCTATGGATCTCTATGTAACTCTATGGATCTCTGTGTCACTCTATGTAACTATGGATCTCTATGTAACTCTATGGATCTCTATGTAACTATATGGATCTCTGTATCACTCTATGTAACTCTATGTAACTCTATGGATCTCTATGTAACTCTATGGATCTCTATGTAACTATGGATCTCTGTGTAACTCTATGGATCTCTATGTGACGCTATGGGTCTCTATGTAACTCTATGGATCTCTATGTAACTCTATGGATCTCTGTATCACTCTATGTAACTCTATGTAACTCTATGGATCTCTATGTAACTCTATGGATCTCTATGTAACTCTATGGATCTCTATATAACTCTATGGATCTCTATGTAACTCTATGGATCTCTATGTAACGCTATGTATCTCTATGACACGGCCAATCAGTAAAAAAGTGTCACGTTGACAAAAGACAAATAGTTCACTACTTTAGAATATGTTAACCCGTTCTGGCAATAAAACAGGAGTTGTGTTAAGATGTTCAAACGCCAAATATATAAATTTTGCAAGGAATCAATTGATGCATTAACCGCAAAGAGTACTTGTGGTGAACATGCAAAAAAAAATGCACTGATAATGTGTTATTGCCAGAAAGGGTAAAACCTATTCTTAGTTTCCATCCATCCTCCTTTCTACTCTGCCCTCCCACCTCTTATCTCCTTATACACCCCCCCTCCCCTCCTTTGCCAGAGGTCACCATAAGATAAATAACTCGTGAAAAAATATAAACAATCACGTTCTTTAAAACACACCAAAAGACAAAGATCCCCGTTTAACGCGCAGTAGTCTTTCGCGACAAATTATCCATAATAAGAGGTTTTTCTGGGGTAAGATGAATGTGTCGTTAAACCCGCAACTACCGACACGATATTCGAATGGTAAACGTCGTGGGTTTACTCTCCCACACGCTGATGTGGCGTGCCAGGAACGAATTGGCACCCTGTTCTGTTTACGCGACAACCCTTAACTAATTGGCTGTGTCGGATGGTGGCGGGTTTAACGACGCGTTTATATATTTACGCGATCTAACTCAAAACGCCTCTATATTATGGACAAACATCCTCCGTGTAGCCTCTAACAGACTGTTGGGGCAAGTGCTGCTAGCGAGCACCTATGAAGGCCGGTGACGGCACACGAGGGGGTAGGTGACCAACACCACACCCGCCCGCCTTTGTCTCCCCAGTGGCGATGTTTACACACTAGACTAGGTACTCATTTGAGGCTGAGTCGACCTAGGGGAGGCCCAGGACCGGTTCAAATAATCATCACTGGTGTTGGCCGTGAGCGGGAATCGAACTCGGGTTGCCGGGTTCGCAGCGCAGCGCGTTAACCACGACACTACCGCTCCCCCACAGTGCATACCAGAGGTGTGGACTCGAGTCATGTGACTTGGACTCGAGTCAGACTCGAGTCATGAATTTGATGACTTGCGACTCGACTTGGACTTGCATAACAATGACTTTGTCCCACCTATGAGATGTGGACTCGAGTCATGTGACTTGGACTCGAGTCAGACTCGAGTCATGAATTTGATGACTTGCGACTCGACTTGGACTTGCATAACAATGACTTTGTCCCACCTCTGGTGCATACACAAGCGCGCAAAAACCCCTAGCGCGACTTGACAGACACGCGTGTTACAAAGCCCGTTACGATTCCACCTCTAGGAACAGAGGAGGCTCTCAGGGGCGAACACAATCTGTACCCCCCCCCCCCCACGGAGCACACGATGGAGGAAACACAAGGCACCACACGTGTCAAAATGTTTAGCCCACGTGTCATAGCGCGTCACCGTGTCGTAATAACGTCATGTGTCATAAGCGTGCCACGTGTCGTGATGACGTCACGTGTCATAGCGCGTCAACGTTGTCGTAATAACGTCACGTGACGAGTGCGTCACCGTGTCGTAATGACGTCACGTGTCATGACCGCGCCAACGTGTCATGATGACGTCACGTGTCATGAGCGTGACACGTGTCGTGATGACGCCACGTGTCATAAGCGCGTCAACGTGTCGTAATAACGTCACGTGTCACGAGCGCGTCACGTGTCGTTATGACGTCACGTGTCACGAGCGCGTCACCGTGTCGTGATTGACGTCGGGCTCCGCGTGAACACGAGGCCGGTGCCGGGACAGACAGCTGACCTGATCGACTCGGTCGTGCCGTTAGGAGGAGCAAGACGAACGTGGGTTTAGAGGAGGGGGGAAAAGAATGTAACAAAAATAATTTTGTAAGAAAAGACAAAACGCCACAGAGGCGGAAATTTGAGTTAGCAGCAGCAGCGGCGGCGGCGGCGGCGGCGTAGTCAAAACAAGGTAACTCGAAAAGCTCCAAGCCTTTGCGGATTATCGTCATTATCGCTTGTGTTCTTTCGACGGATAGGAAGGGGGCGCGGGGTGGTGCGCCCGGAACAAGAGTCGCTTTCAAGCCGGCAAGGACGGCCTCGTTTGCGCGACGTCTCCGCGACCTTCGGCTCGACGAAAAGTCCGCAGAGCGCCGCTCGCGAGGACACGCGGCAGCTAACCTTGGACATGAAGGGCGCGGGAAATGGAATGCCCCCCCCCCCCTTCCTTTGAAGTTTAATTGTTTTACGCAAAAGAAATAAAAACAATTCGGGTAGCGGCAGCGAAAAAAGAAACCCACGTGGCCCGCGACAAACAATTACACGGAGCAAGCAGAACCTCACAAGGGCATGTTGTTGTTATTATTATTATTCATTACAACGAATTAATAAGCAGAACTATAACGGATTGCCAAGAACCGCATTTTTATTTAGCACCAGCAGAAAATGAAACGACAACAAAAAATCGTTGATGGGCTTCCCAAAACCTCGCTAACGAGCGCGTTAATTGGCGCTCGGCGACCCGCGTTAACAAATCAAAGTCGCAACGGTTTCCGGCTCAAATGAGCACCGAGGCACTGCTGGTTGCTCACCCTCCTGTCCACAGCCCCGAGGCAGTGGGGTTCAAGCTCCACGTTCCTGTGGCGGGGGAGAGTTCATCCAGAGGACGTCCGCCGCTGACTTGCCCACGAAGTGGTACAGACTTTATCGGCCCCCGAGAAATAGTGAGCCTGAGTCAACCACCGCCACCCTGCACCCACCCCTCTCCACTCCTAACCACGAGTTGAACTCGTGCCCTACTGGTTGCAAGCCACCACGCTCTACCGCTGATCCACGATTCCGATCTAACAATAGGGATGCGGTGATGGGGGAGGGGGCTATTGGAGGGGGGGGTGTGATTATTTTACTCGATCTGTCTGCAGTCGTGTGTACGGAGCGTCCGCAACTTGTTGACTTTTGCGCGCGAGTGTGTGGGGTTTTTTCCGATTCAAAAATAAATATAAAACGATTAAATATATAAATGATAAACGCACTCAGCGACATGAATTTATGCCGCGTGACACGGGGTCATCTCTCTAGGCTGGCATTAACATACTCATTAATCCACCTCCACCTGACACAGATGGTACGGGGGGGGGGGGGAGAGCTGCCACACGGCTCTGGGAGGCATTAGCACGTAATTGATTTCCTAATGTAATTAATTTAACCTTCTAGCAGCCCGCGCCGCCGAGACACAACCGCAAGCGCACATGGCCAAGCTCTACCCGTGCCGCGACCACTCATCCAGACGAACACTTTGCAGCGCAGTGCGACGTTTCGCTCGCTCGCTCTGCGGTAGATGCGTTCCACAAAAAAAAGGTGGGGGGGGGTGAGATTTTCTTCTAATACTTCATTTCATTAATGGGTCTATTGGTATCTTTGTGAGTCTACGGGTCTGTATGTGAGTCTGTGTGTCTCCGTGTGAGTCTGTGGGTCTACGTGTGTCTGCGGGTATCTGTGTGAGTCTATGGGTCTGTATGTGAGTCTGTGTGTGAGTCTGTGGGTCTCCGTGTAAGTCTGTAGGTCTCTGCGTAAGTCTGTAGGTCTCTGCGTGAGTCTCCGGGTCTCTGCGTGAGTTGGTGGGTCTCCGTGTGAGGCCGTGGGTCTCTGTGTGAGTTTGTGGGTCAACAGCCAGCCAGAAAACTCCAACCGTAGATTAGTTATAATAATAGGAGTCTTATAGTATGATGCACTATTCATGTTGAACTTAATCTGCACCGTACGCAGCTCATCCCAGGGCGAGGGAGGAAGGTCAACAAACAGCACAACACAAGCAGCTCTAAGGACATTCGTTTTCAATCTCGACGCTTTCAAGGTGCACAGCAAAAGTGGCTTCCTAGTACCGAAAGGAAGGTGCATTCCAGACGGCCGCAGAAGCGCGGTAATTATTCACAGTAATAATTATTCACGGTAATAGGTATTCACAGCAACACGTATTCACAGTAACAAGTATTCACAGCCATTTCTTCAATCCACTGCTCTACGAATGTCTCCCAGCTGCGTGTCTCGAGTCGTTCCCCCCCCCCACTCCACACTTCACCAGACACCGCTTCGCGTCTTGATTATAGATTTGAAGCTTTCATGACTGCAAGGATTCATATTCTTGTTTTTTTTTCGGTAAAGTCACGTAGGTAAAACAATTTAAAATTAATAAAAGTAAAATAAAATAAAAATCACGACGTTTCGGAGGCAACACAAGCTTCCGTCTTCAGGTGGAACCGTCACAGCACGATAGCTGTATCAAGTGAAATTAATAAAAGTAAAATAAAAATAAAATAAAATCACGACGTTTCGGAGGCAACACAAGCTTCCGTCTTCAGGTGGAACCGTCACAGCACGATAGCTGTATCAAGTGAAATTAATAAAAGTAAAATAAAAATAAAATAAAAATCACGACGTTTCGGAGGCAACACAAGCTTCCGTCTTCAGGTGGAACCGTCACAGCACGATAGCTGTATCAAGTGAAATTAATAAAAATAAAAATAAAATAAAAAATCACGACGTTTCGGAGGCAACACAAGCTTCCGTCTTCAGGTGGAACCGTCACAGCACGATAGCTGTATCAAGTGAAATTAATAAAAGTAAAATAAAAAGAAAATAAAAATCACGACGTTTCGGAGGCAACACAAGCTTCCGTCTTCAGGTGGAACCGTCACAGCACGCTTGCTGTATCAAGTGAATGAGGCTTCGATGCGCCTCGGACTGCCGTGAGCATCTCGCGTCTCTCGCGATGCCCGAGTCTGGGTTAAGACAAACGCCTTTGTGTTGCCGCTGCTGCTGCTGCGGCTGCGGCAGCAGAGACGGCGGCGGCGGCGGCTGCTCTGCCCGGCGGCGTGATTAAGTGGCAGGGGCACGCAGCCGCTATTGTTTGGCCTGCACAGTCCACAGGGGGAGGGGGGAGTTGGTGGGAAGAGTCTCCGAGCAGATGCCAACCTTAACCCCTTGCCACAGCCACACGCCAGCAGCCACACGATCTCTGTGACGACGCCGAGGCTCGCTGCCGCTGTTGCGGAGAAGAAGGCGAACGCGCTCGGGGTCAGACTGTGTCTTTTTTGGGGGGTTTCAATGAACACATGGGGAGCGCAGAAGGGGGCACGTTTAGAGTGGATGTGACGATCGACGCTGCTCGCTCGCTCGCTCGCCGCCGCTGCAATAGTGCGCACACGTCCTAACGTGACGTCTCACGGTGTTTTCTGAACTCGAAGGGGACCCTCCCCCCCCTAATGGCAGCTGTCCCTGTGTGGCACGAGGTTAACGCAGCACCGGCCTGCACGTGAACATTCGTCCGCCAGTGGGGGTGGGGGAGCCGGGATTTGGGGTGGGAGGCGATTGAATAATTAGCGGATATTTTTGGCTCATTTGGACCGTGACGTGGGCACACGATGGCCTGCTCTTTTACGCTGACGTCACGCGGATTTTAACGTCTACTACTGTGAAGCGGCGTCGCTTGCGTGTTTTGTCGTCGTCGCTATTAAAATATTAAAACGCACCCGGCAGTATTTACCGGGGAAGCCGCCGGAAGCGCTGAACCGCGGACTTCCTCGACGAGCGGCGAAAGGCGCCGTCGCTGGGCCCCGTCGGCGGTCCGCCTGGGTCAAGGGCAAAGAGGCTACCTGGGCCATTGCCACCACTACCACCACTACCACCACTACCACCACGCTCATCGCCGTTGCTTCGCTCGTCGCGACCTCGCGCAAGTGGTGCCAATCGATGATCCGCCAGGCACGCGATTTGTTTTGATCGCGTTCATTTAGGCGAATAGTCAAAGTGATTCCCGGCCCAGATGAGCTTTGGCGCATGCATTGTTGCTGATTTTCGCAATCGCAGTTCTGAGCCAGTGGCGGAAAGTGTCACATTCCTACGGACGGGAGCGAGGTTACCCCATAGAACGACGACTCTTGACTTCCCCTACAAATCTTCTTGGTTCTTTCGGTAAAGTCATGTAGAAGGGAAATAATGAAAAAATAATAAAAATAAAAACATAATAAATTGCGTTGTGGCCGAAACGTCGTGAGAATTGTATTTTATTATGTTTTATTATTATTATTTTATTATTTCCCTTCTACGTGACTTTATCGAAAGAACCAAGCAGATGAATCCCTGCAGTCACGAAAGCTTTAAATCGAAATTTACCCTACAAAGTGGTGGCGATTTCATCAACCCCCGGAGGGATGACGGGCTGAGTCAACCCACCGGGCCAGGATGTGAACTCACAACCCTCGGATTGCGTGCCGCTCGCTCTGCCGCTGAGCCCTCTGGCCGAATAGTTCACGCGAATGGAGACAGCAACCATATGAAACGACACAAACAACATGAACGAGTTTCGATTTAAAGCTTTCGTGACTGCAGGGATTCATCTTCTTGGTTCTTTCGGTAAATTCACGTAGAAGGGAAATAATAAAATAATATATAATATGATATAATAATATATAATACAATAATAAAAATAAAACGTAATAAAATACAATTCTCACGACGTTTTGGCCACAACGCAAGCAGCCGTCCTCAGGTGAAGAACAGGTCTGTCATTCAGACTCTGCCTTCTCGACAGACCTGTTCTTCACCTGAGGACGGCTGCTTGCGTTGTGGCCGAAACGTCGTGAGAATTATTTTATTATGTTTTATTTGTATTATTTTATGATTTCCATTCTACGTGACTTTACCGAAAGAACCAAGAAGAACATGAATGAGATGGGAAAAATTAGCCCGTGGCCTAGCAATGGGCCCACACCTGATATAGTACTTGTTGGTGCCACCTGACGGGACAAACTTCGGTGGCATCAATGGTCTTCATATGACCGATACAACATTAATTATATTCAAAGGACGGGCAGAGCGGTGGCACAGTGGTTAGCGCACTGCGCTATAAATCCTGCCATGGCTGGCAAGATTGGTAAAGTAGACCCAGAGACGATCACACCACCACACGGACACTCACTCGAATAGACACCCATAGACAGATACAAACATATACACGCCAATGTTTACACATGGCAGCAGGTACCCACTTGAGGCTGAGTCGACATAGGGGAGGCCCAGGACCGATTTACATATTCGCGCAGCACACTAACCGCTCACACACTCCGACACTCACAAATAGACATTCACACCAACACTCAGGCAGTGCCGGATCAAGCTGGTGCGGGGCCCTAAATTAACAAAAAAACATAAATTTGAAAACACAAATGTTTTACTTGCATAGTAAAGTAATTGTATGTTTTCATTTGCTATACAACCAGATAATACGACAAATCGCTAACCTTAAACACTCAGTCGTTCATAAAAGTTGAAGGCGGTATAGTGCTATAGTAATAGAGCAAGTGCAGAATCACTGAACCGGAATTGATACCTTGAAAGCATTTAGCGCGGGGCCCTTGAAAGCGCGGGTCCCGTAGCTACTACATATGTAGCTACTTGTGCTACGAGGATAATCAGGCACTGCACTCAGGCTCACAGTTCGAGACGCACACTCACACCCTGCAGACAAACTCACGCTGAGACACACTCAGGCAGACTCACACGCAGAGCGGAGCGCGGCCGCCAAGGGAAAGTCGTGCAAGGAATGAAACTGAATCTCTCCTTCAATTCCCTCCCTCCTCTTAGTCCCCCGGCACCTGCCAGCCCCCACCCCGATCCTATTGGCCCGAGGGCCCCGGTGCAGTTGCATCGCCTGCGCACTCGAAAGCTCCGCCACCGGACCGCACCCTGTGGGCATACAGAGCTCACTCGGACGCGCCAGATGCTGCGACTCGGGCTCAAGGATTCGTTTGGTCCGGTTTCTCCAAACCACGACCTATGACCTCCTCCACCCCCACACCCCCCACACCCTCCACCCCCACATCACCCCACAGCCCCCCACCCCCCACACCCCCACACCCAACACCTCCCACACCCAACATCCCCCACACCCCCCACACCCAACACCCCCCACACCCCACCCCCACACCCCCCCCTTTCCCCACCGCCCACACCCCCCCCCCCCACACACCCCACATCCCCCCCACTCTTTTACCCCCCCACCCCCACATCCCCACACCCCCCCCTCTCCACCCCCCACACCCCCCCCACACCCCAACCCCCCCACCCCCACACCCAACATCCCCACCCCCACCCCCCACACCCCCACCGCCCACACCCCCCCCCCACACACCCCACCCCCACTCCTTTACTCCCCCTACCCCCCACACCCCCCACATCCCCCCCCCCTCTCCACCCCCACACCCCAACCCCCCCACCCCCCCAACCTTCCCCATCACCACCCGCCGAGACCGGAAGTGACGGGTGGGGGTGTCTTTGTGAGTAGCACGTAAATAAATAAATAAATATCGGAGGTGGCGCGCGCACCTTTCAATTGATGTCCTTAGACGCGAGGACACGTGCGGCTGTGGTGCGGAATAATGGGAAGGAGGCGATTCCAAGGCACCCGAGCAACTAAGATCATTACAATAACTCCATATGTAATGGGGTTAACGCCGTAATTGCCAAGACTGTAAATATTCCTGTTGGGTGGGAGAGTGCTCATTAAATTGTGTATTTTTCTGAGCCACATTTGCATAATTTCCAAAGCCAATTCTGCTTAAAAGGCACCGGGGCCTTCTCTTGCTGGTCCAGAGATCATAAATGTCCAGCAATTCCTGTTGCAAGGAAAAAACAAATCCCTTTACAAACAGCACGGAATTTACGGCGAGTCTCTTAACAGCACAAACAACTGAAACCCACTGGGCGATCTCCCATCAGAGTCACGACAATCCGCTGCTGGCTGGTGCCATGCGATGTCCCCCTTGCTCACCTCCCGTGGGCAGCGAAAGTTTTGGGCTCCCGGCTGCTCCCCCAAACGTCGACCTCAAGCGACGCGGTGCTCAGCGAAGGCGAGCCGAGTGCGCCACTGAAACTGAATGGAAAAAAAGCAAAATCAGCGAACCGAGCCACGGCGGCGCGGCTGTGGCCATGCAAACCAAAAACTACGGACCGCGCAGTAAACCCACTGTGGTGGTCTGCGCTCCATCAACGGAAGAGGAGGAGGGGGGAGGGGGGAGGGGGGAGAGGGGGAGGGGGAGGGGGGGAGAGGGGAGGCGGGGGGAGGAGGGGGGAGGAGGGGGGTAGGGGGTGGGAGGAGGAGGGAGGGGAAGGGGGAGGAGGGGGGGAGGAGGGTGGGAGGAGGGGGTGAGGAGGGGGGAGGGAGGGAGGGGGGAGGAGGAGGGAGGGGAAGGGAGGAGGGGGAGAGGGGAGGAGGGAAGGGGAGGGGTGGGAGGAGGGTGGAGGGGGGGGGAGGGGGGAGAGAGGAGGATGGAGGGGGGAGGGAGGGAGGGAGGAGAAGGATGGAGGGGGGGGGGAGGAAGGAGGATGGAGGGAGGAGGAGGGGAGGGGACTCGAACTCTCTTTCTGCTGAAGCCCTCTCGTCGTGGCGAGCAGCAGCGCTCAAGATTGTCATCGAGCTCCGGAACATCACGCTCGTCAACATGGACGACGATTCGGGGCAATGGCCCTTTCTTCAGGGCACGTGTTCTCTAACCATACGTAGCAGGCGATGTTCAGGGTGGTATCTCTTATTTGTGCTACATGTGCAAAATGAAGAAACGTCGCCGATTTGAAGGCAGTGTTGTTGTGAGAATGTGTGGAGGTGTTGCGTTTTTAAGACCGAAACAGGAGGAGGATTACTCCACAACTCTGGCTGTCGCCTGATGATGCTGGTTGTGATTACGGGCGAAACGTCACGGGCACTCGAATTGTAAACGTTGTAGTGGGTTTACTCTCCAACACAGCGGTGTGCTGAACTGGTAACGAATTGGCCACGTTCTGCTTACGTGACAACCCTTATTAATTGGCTGTGTCGGGTGGTGGCGGGTTTAACGACACATTTAGATTTACTCGCGATCTCACCAGAGCACCTCGACTGTGGGTGTTGATTTTGTTGCTCTTCATATTTTCTGCGCCACTGCAAAGCAGCAGCAGCAGCATCAGACAATTCGCCAGTAAAGCGATTACTCTAAGAAGCAATGCAACAGATAACACACGCTCTGTCGATCACAAATATTCTACGTTAGTTAAATACACCTGTGTTTGCAACGTGATGTAGATGCTTTTATAAATAAATAACTTTAGTTTTATCCGGGTTACCCTTGCCCGCCCCCCCCCCAAATCGCCCGGATGATGCCGGAGATTTGACTCGAGTTGAATTTCCATCGCGGAGCTATAAAAAATATGAATATAAAAATTATCTTCACATTTCGGCGCTCCGTCTCCAAGTTTGTGCGGTACCGGTCGCCTCCCGTACAAGCACATCAGCAGCACACGCAGAGCGATGCGGATGAGTTAAATAATAATAACGAAAATAATAATAACACGCCAAATGCGACCCATCACGAGCGAACTGACACGGTAAGTGGTGTTATTAGACCGGACGTAATGTCGGGTTACCAAACGCACGCGTATGTCTGCACGTTGAACTTCTTTCGCGCCGTACGTGGCCAACCGTGCCAATCGAAGGTACGGGAAGGAAGGACACCAAACGAACGCGGCTCTAAGAAATGACTTTCGTCAATCAACATGATGTAAAAGCTTCCTAGCATCGGCAGAAAGATCGTTCCAGACGGCACGCAGAAGCGCACCTTTAGTTCGATGGCTCGTCAGACATCCACCGCGGCCAGGACGGCCGCAGATCGCGTGACGGGTTCAATGCTCCTCGACGAGACCATCAGCGAAGGTGTCCGTGGCGAGCCCTTCGTGCGCAATGAGCGCGACCTCCTAACCGATTCGTTCGGCATCCCGGGAAGCCGACGCATCTCGGCCCTGCGCGCGCCACGCACGAGGTGGTTGCGGCCTAGCCCAGGCACGGAGCGGTCACACAACGGCGACAGGGCGAGTGACCTCCTCCTGCTGCCCGCACAACCCGAGGGGCTCCCCGAAGCCTTCGCGCCACCGAGAGGGCGACAACAGCGAGAGGTCACGCTGCCAAATCTCACAATTGTCGGCGTGTAATAATTATCGCTGATTTACAGTTATCTCTTTCTTCCCCCCCACCGGTGTCAAGCGTTTAATGGGTAGTTATTATTTTTTGTTGGGGTCCTTTATATGTATATTAATTTTATTGTTGTTGCGTTTGTGAGCGTGCGTTCTTTTTTTCTTCCTTAATCTTCGCATAATAATGTAAATCTGGTGCGTAACAGATTGCGGAAATTAATAATAGCCTTGGATAAAACACGAGGGTGGCGGAGCCAACAAATTAATTGTGCCGGTCAGTGCGTGCCTACACACACACACAATAAAGAGACAAAGATGCCCCGTATAGCCTCCCAAATACTTTTGGGCAAGTGCTGTTGGCGAGTAGCGCTTGTGAAGTCGAAGGAATGTGTGGCCAGCACCCCCCCCCCTCGACCGCCTTTGTCTCCCCAGTGCCAATGTTTACACACCGCACCGGGGTACTCATTTGAAGGCTGAGTCGACCCGGTTTTGGCCTTGAGCGCGGATCGAACTCGAGTCGCCGGGTTTTCGCAGCGCGCTCACCGCTGCACCACCGCTCCTCTACCCGAGCTTTGTAGCTCATCGGATTCCTGCGGTATAAATAAATAAATACTTTGATTCCGATTCTGTCTGACGGCTGTGTTCACAATCACAAAAGGGCTATTCTCTCGCGCGCGGGAATTGAATCTCTGGAATTGAATCTCTGGAATTGAATCTCTGGCTCAATGAAACTTCGAGGAGGGGGTTAGGGGGGGTGGGGGCGAGGTGACGCCTCTGGGCTTGCGGCTATTTCCGTACGAGCCACTAGGCGATTGCGATCACGGCGGCGAGGATGAGAGTCGCGTTGGGCGGTCAACAACGGAGGACGCGTTCACGAAATGCCGTGATTTGTGTGTGTGTGTGTTTGTGTGTTTGGTGAGCGTCTCACGAATCACATGTTCCCCCCCCCACCCCTCTCCTATCAAACCCCAAAAGCGAGTGAACAAAAATTGCAGCGCTATGATATGTCTCTAGTCTTGCGCCTAACGAGGGCTCTTCCGTTCTCAAATGATCTCGTTTTTTTTTAGTTTTGCAAATAAGTAAAATAATCATTTATAAATAAATTAAACCACAAAGGCCGACGCTTTTAATGAGCTCTCCCCTGCCCGCGGAGCTGCATCTGACGTGCAGCTGTCAACGTCGCTACACTTGCAGCAGAAGGTGCTCGACCAGAGTCTGGTGCTCACCATCACGCGTCCTTCGTTGCACCTTTTTCCACTGCACGACCGAGCCGAGCCATCAAGGGAACGCAGTTCGGGAGGCGGCCGAGTTGTTCTCCCCTAACCTGGCCCTGCGTGGCTCCCGAGCCAGATTTCAGAGGTCCTGTTGGGCCAGCGTTACGCGGTTTGGTTCTGGCTCGGCTCGGGAAATAGTCAGTGGAAAAATAAACCACTGACTGGCTCGGCTCGGATGTGCCAGCGATAAACATGGTATAGGATGCAGGAAGCTACGACCAACGAAATTAATACGTGGTAAGATTTCGCGACCAATATTATCCATAATAAAGGGGGTTTGTTTTTGGTGTTAGACCGCATGAATATAATTGTGTTTTTAAACCCACCACCACCTGACACGGCCAATTAGTTAAGGGTTTTCACGTAAACAAAACATGGCAATTCGTTGCTAATGCAGCACACCGGTGTGGCGGAGAGTGAAGCCACAGCATTTACAAATCGAGTGTGATCGTTTCGCTGGTAATCACAATCAGTGTCAGGCTAATCACCTGATGAAGCTGGTTGTCACGTTTTGTTTACGTGACAAACCTTACGAATTGCACGTGCCGGATTTAACGAAACAATTTTATTAGCGCGATCCTACCCCCCCCCCCACCAAAAAAAAAACACCCTCTTGTGGAACCTACCAACTAGTCTGTGCGCTCCCATAACCAATCATCTGAGTCTGTGTGTCCGTTAATGCTGCACCATTATTGGCCAAAACCATCCGATAACCCAGCAATATTTGATTGGCTAACCCGACTCTGCTGACGAGACGCTGCTACACAGTTCACCAAACTCCAGTCCTTACCAATTTACTCCCCCAACCAAATACAAATCCACCGGTTGTTACACGCGCCCGTTGATTGTTAAGCACGTCCAACGTGACGCGCGCTGAGCAACTCCGATCAGCACGATGGGTTGCGTGCGGTGCAAACGAAGTTCCACATACACACTCACGTGCATTTAACGCTGTCTGCGTCAAGCGCCCCGAATCACATTGAGATTGAGATATCATGGTCGTGTGGTTAGCGCTACGCTGCGCTATGCACCCGGCGACCCGGGTTCGATTCCCGCTCACGGCCAACGCCAGTGACGATTATCTGAACCGGTCCTGGGCCTCCTCTAGGTCGACTCAGCCTGACATGAGTACCTGGTGCGGTGTGTAAACATCGCCACTGGGGAGACAAAGGCGGTCGGGCGTGGTTCTGGCCACCCACCTCCTCGTGTACCGTTCCGGCCTTCATAGGTGCTCGCTAACAGCAATTGCCCCTACAGGCTGTTAAGGCTATACGGGGGATCTTTTGTGTGTACACGTGTTCTTGGTGTACAAGTGTTCTTGGTGTGTGCTCCACGTAACGTAACGCAAACAGCGTTAAACGAGGACTTGCCGCACGTACTGCATCGTCGTCTGCTGAGTCGGTCTGTGAGGCTCCTGTTGGTGCCAAGTTCAAACGTTGGGCTGTGACGCCTCCTTGTGGCGCCGACGACCAACCCGTGTGGTGGATAGATTAAAATAAAAATGAAATGTCTTCAACGACCCCCACCTCGCCTCCCCCAAAAAAGTAACCCACTAAGACGATGGGGGGGGGGGGTTGAGGGGGGGAAATATCAAAGGGCTGTCTGCGATGCATTATTGGCAGTCGCGGATGCAGAGTCTTTGATCAGCGCAAATCTGTCTTTATGTTTGACTGCATGCATTTACATCAAGTGTGGAAACCTCCCTTCTGAGTTGCGCTGCAATTAATGTTAGAGTATTAATGGACTCGGATTAACATTTTGTTAATCCGCCTGCGTGCTTGTTATTGTGGTTATTTTGAGGCAGCTAAGGGTCTTCTTCTAAAATAAAAAGTTTAGTTTTTTTTCTCTCGAAACTATAAGCGATCGAAACGTCGTGATCTATTATTTTTTTTCTACCCACGTGACTTTACCGAAAGAACCAAAGAGTATGGATTCCTGCAGTCACGAACGCTTCAAATCAAGATATAAACCTTTGCATTTGTTTGTCTGTGTACATTAGTTATGGATGTGGGAATGTGCTGCGCTGCGATACGAACCCGTCGACCCGAGTTCGATTCCCACTCACGACCAACACGAGTGACGAATATCTGAGCCGGTCTTGGACCATCCCCTAGGTCGACTCAGCCTCAAATGAGTACCTGGCGTGGTGTGTAAACTTCGCCACTCTGGAGACAAAGGCGGCCGGGCGTGGTGCTGGTCATCCACACCCTCGTGTGCCGTGCCGGTCTTCACAGGTGCTACCCGCTAACAGCACTTGACCCAAAAGTGTGCAAAGGCTACACAGGGGATCTTTGTCTTTGTGGTAATGTTCACGTATGATTGACGTCACATGAGCCAACGGTGATCACGCTGCACACCTTGCCACGTCGTTGAAAAAATAAAAGCATCGTTATAATAATATAATAATAATAAAATATCATCGTGAAATAATATCATATAATAATAAAATAATCGGTATAATAATATCATAATAATTATCATCGTTATAATAATATAATAAAATATAATCGTTATAATATAATAATAAAATCATCGTTATTATAATATAACAATAATAAAATATCGTTATAATAATCTCATATAATAATAAAATATGATCGTGAAAATAATATATAATCATAAAATCATCGTTATAATAATATAATAATAAATCATCGTTATTATAATAATATAATATAATAATATATCATCGTGAAAATATATATAATAATAAAATCATCGTTATAATAATATAATAATAATAATATATCATCGTTATTATAATAATACAATAATTGAATGTCATCGTTATAATAATAAAATAATAAAATATACCCGTTATAATAATATTATTATTATCTTGTGCCGTGTATAAATATCAGCACGGGGGAGACAAAGACGGCGGGGAGTTGGTTGTTGGTGGTGGCACCACCACCCACTCGGGCTGCCGTGCCGTGAGCCTCGGCCTCAACTAAAACTCAAAACAATGATTTATATTTTACCAGGTAAGGCCCCCACAGAGCTGTACAGCTCTTTTTCAGAAGCGATATGGCCACAAGTGATAGCTCAACGAAGTGGCTTATCACGCGGAAATATATAGCAGCCAATTACGCTAAACGTATGTTTCTAAATGTGGAGGGGAAAATCGGAGAACTCGAGAGAAAAAATCACATGACCACGGGGAGAGAGAGAGATACGCAAACTCCAAATATACAGCTGCACGTATCAGGATCGGGATCGACCCCACGACCTCCTGTACACCAGGCGAGGTAGTTAACATCTCATAGCCACCGTGATGATGATGAGAGAGTCACGCAAACTCCAAATATACAGCAGCAGTCGTCAATGTTGGGATCGAACCCACGACCTCCTGCATACCAGACGACGTAGTTAACATCTCTTAGCCACCGCGATGATGATGATGATGAGACTTAGAAAGACGTGCAAACTTAAAAGGATACAGCAGGCGTCAAGGTTCGGGATAGAACCCACAACCTCCTGCACACCAGGCGAGGTAGTTAACATCTCGCCAAACATGCGGGCCCTCTAAACCTCATGGCGTGTACCCTGAAGGCCGACGGGACCCCATCCGCTCACCTGAAAAAGTTGTGCAGTACAGCAAGAAGGCTCCGCAACTATTTTCGCGAATTTGTGTTTTTTTTTGTGTCGTCCCCTCGTCTGCGCGTGAGATCTCCCCCAGAACTCGAACCCATGACCAACGTCACCACCGCCCCTCGGATGTCGTCAGATCTCGACAGATCTCGAATGTCGCCAGATCTCGACAGATCTGAGATTTCGCCAGATCTCAACAGATCTCGGAAGTCGTCAGATCTCGACAGATCTGAGATTTCGCCAGATCTCGACAGATCTCGGATGTCGTCAGATCTCGACAGATCTGAGATTTCGCCAGATCTCAACAGATCTCGGAAGTCGTCAGATTTCGACAGATCTGAGATTTCGCCAGATCTCGACAGATCTCGGAAGTCGTCAGATCTCGACAGATCTGAGATTTCGCCAGATCTCAACAGATCTCGGAAGTCGTCAGATCTCGACAGATCTCGGATGTTGCCAGATCTCGACAGATCTCGGATGTTGCCAGATCTCGACAGATCTCGGATGTTGCCAGATCTTGACAGATCTCAGATTTCGCCAGATCTCGAATATCGCCAGATCTCGACAGATCTCGGGTGTCGTCAGATCTCGCAAGCTAAGCGGGATTTTGAGCCTGGCACGCATTTGAATGGGATAAAGTCGAGAGAAAGAAATAACAAACAGGCGTTTTAAGATTGGACTCTGAGGCGGCGAGAAAATATCAGGGAAGCAACAGGCTATTGGATCAATCTGTGCGGAGATTTTAGTTAAGTTCCAGCACTGTGGAGATGGAAGCGAGGGTTTGGTTAATCACACGCAGATGCTGCGTGAAACTCCCTTCCCTGTGGGTGTCGAGGAGGAGCCGTAACCATGGACCGCCAGGAGAAGGCAGTACAGCAAGTTTAACCAGGTGAGAACTAATCTACATCTGTGCCCATCTGTACGGGGATTGAGTGTTGCCCCCTCGTGCAACGCGTGGGTTTTCTCCAAGCGCACCGGTTTCCTCCCCAAACGTGTACGATAAACACAACTCATCATTAATTGGGCTGGTGACATCTTAAAATAACATCCGGCAATCCAGCAGTGTTTGTTTAATAGGCTTGCCTCTGCTGATGAGGCCCAGAAGATCGATACTGGTCCAGAGGTTTTCTGTTTAAACAAATGCTGCTGCTGGCTGCTGCTGCTGTTGTAGCTGCTATAGCTGTAGCTGTTGTAGCTGCTGTAGCTGCTGCTGCTATTTGCTGGCTACTGCTGCTGGCTGCTGCTGCTGCTGTTGCTACTGCTGCTGCCTGCTGCTGGTGCTGCTGCTACTGCTGCTGGCTCCTGCTGCTGCTGGCTGCTGTAGCTGCTGCTGCTGCTCCTGGTGCTGATGCTGTTGCTGCTGCTGCTGCTGCTGTTGCTGCTGCTGCTGGCTGCTGCTGCTGCTGTAGCTGCTGCTGGCTGCTGTAGCTGCTGCTGCTGCTCCTGGTGCTGCTGCTGTTGTAGCTGCTGCTGCTGTAGCTGTTGCTGCTGGCTGCTGTAGCTGCTGCTGCTCCTGGTGCTGTTGCTGCTGCTGCTGTAGCTGGCTGCTATAGCTGCTGCTGCTGCTCCTGGTGCTGCTGCTGGCTACTGCTGCTGGTTACTGCTGGCTGCTGCTGCTGTTGCTGCTGCTGCTGGCTGCTGCTGCCTGCTGCTGGTGCTACTGCTCCTGCTACAGCTGCTGGCTGCTGCTACTGCTGCTACTGCTGCTGCTGAGGCTGTTGCTGCTGTTGCTGCTGTTGCTGCTGCTGAGGCTGTTGCTGCTGCTGGCTGCTGCTGCCTACTGCTGGTGCTGCTGAGGCTGCTGCCTGCTGGTGCTACTGCTGCTGCTGATGCTGCTGGCTGATGTTGCTGGCTACTGCTGCTGCTACTCCTGGCTGTTGCTGCTGTTATTCGGGAAAGCCACACGAAGCTGGTGTATTTCATATGCAGAGAGAGAGAATGTATATTGGCGCTCGTGTTGACTCAATGCACTCGGCATTGTTTCCGCGGTCTGCGCCGCGATGCGCAGCCCCCAGTTGTTGTTCAGGCACGAGGTCCGACGTTTCGCTTTCCATGCTGAGATCTCCTTCGAGATTCAAGGTGTCAGTTCGCGAAAAAGAAGAAGAAGAAGAAGCACGCGGAACGAAACGTCGGACAACGTTCCGGAACAAAAACTAAACTCAACGATCTTCTTGGTTCTTTCGGTAAAGTCACTTTACCGAAAGAACCAAGAAGATGAATCCCTGCAGTCACGAAAGCTTTCAATCGAAATTTAAACTCAATGATGTTTTGCTTTACCAGGTAAGGTACCCACTGAGCTATGTTGTTCTTTTCAAAAGCGACCTGGCCACAAATGATAGCTCAACGAAGTGGCTGATCACGTGGAAATGTATATCAGTCAAATACTCCAAACGCGCGTTTCTAACTGTGGAGGTGAAACAGCAGAGGAAGCGGAGAAAATCCACACAGCCACGGGGAGAGAGATAGAGAGAGAGAGAACACATAAACTCAAAGTTCACAACAGGCGTCACGGCTCGGGTTCGAAACCACGACCTCGTGTATAGCAGGCGAGGTTCAAGTTCAAGTTAATTTATTAGGTGTAGCCCTGTGAGCCTTTTGAATAGGGTGCAACCGCAACAAACAAAAACATGAACAAAAAAACATCTTAAAGTGAATATGTGACTGAGTGCAAACAGAAAATCCAAGAAAAGACAGCAAAATATTGCAAAAAAAAACACTGTTACACACCAATGCTGTGTGCAAAAATCCCAGTGGGATGCAAGTCAAACAACCAACAACAACCACAAGACAACTTAGATTAAGGCCATCAGTCTATCTCTGTACTACAACAAACAAACATGGCTAAACCAATACACTTTTCGAAATCACCAAAATAAAGCCATGAAAGCAATGAAACAGTGATCATAGGAACTGACGGAACTAGCGGGCGAGGTAGTTAACATCTTGCAACAGCACGCGGCGCGACTCGACAGCAGGACACGCCAACCACACGCTCAGCACGGGGCCCACGCTCAGCCACGGGCAAAGTGGCCCAATCGAGCCACAGGGGTCCTTACCCCGTTAATTGTTACATTGCGTTAATTACCGTCACGGGCATCTCGTGACGAATGGGGCTACTCGGCTTGACGTTACCGCTTGCGGGCATTACGCTGCGTGCGTGCGTGCGCTCACCCCCATTCATCCCCTTCTCGAATTCGATCTCACCCCGGCACACAGCTACCAGTGATGATGTCTTCCTCCTTGCCCCCCTCCCCTCCACCTCTCCTCACTTTAGCAGCCGGAACCCGGCGAAAAATCGATTTTGTAAGCACTGTGGCTGAAAGCAAACGTACACCATCTCCCCCCACCAACCCACCCACCCCCACTGAGCCTTCTCCTCCCCCCACCACCAACCCCCACCCCCGCCTGCCTCCCCCCCCCCCACACCTCGCCTTAACCCAGAGATATCAGACGCGGAGTTGCGGTCACTTGGCCGACAGGCATCGGGCGGGACGTTGTAAACTTCTCCCGTGAGCCGGGGAAGATGCGGCCGTCCTTCACAGCCACCCGCCACCGATCGTAGTGCTGCCCCCCCCGCCCCTCCACCCGCCCCTCCACCCACCCCTCCACCCAACCCCTTTCATTTGCAGCCCTCAATCTATCCACTGCTGGATGAAGCCCCCCCCCCACGCTGTGACAGTAGCCATGGGGAGGAGCGGGGGGTGACGGGGAGGGGTGTTTGATCGTACACAAATCGCCGTCGTTCATGTCCGTGACACATTGTGAATAATTGTATAATTACGTAAATCATTCTTATAATTATTGTTGTTGTTGTTACGAGTATGACGAGTAGAGAGTCCCTTTGCTGCTCTGCAATGGAGAATATGAGTCAGTGGTCATATCCCACGATTCTCCTGTAACTCGGAGCACTAAAAGTAATCAGGTTTTTTTTTTGTAATAATGAAAGGCCAGGATAATGTGTTTTGTGATGATTTTTTTTCTATTATTCTCCAGGATTTCAAGAATATCCTGGCAAAAGAATCGCATTAATAGGAACCCAAATGTAAAAGTTAGAGCGAATTTAAATGAGTGGAATTCAGTCTTTGGCATAGTTTAATTCCACCTCTTATCTGTCGCTATATCTATTAATAGTATTATTAAAAGTCTTCCTAACTTATTTTTTCTCCGCCGTTTCAATTCAACTCAACGTTAATTTGTTACACGGGAAATCCCCCCGTGTAGCCAGTTACCAAGCGAGCTTCGGTAGTAACGACCCCGCAGCAGCCACGAACAAAACAGAGTTCGCGTCTGGGTGCAGAGGAGCCCAGCCAGCAGCCAGGCAGAAAACTCGAGACGGCTGGATAGTAAGTAGGATCGGGCCGAGCGTAGTGTAAAGCATCACCACTGGGGAGACAAAGGTGGTCCTGGCGTGGTGGTACTGCCCTCTAGTGCACAGTGCTGATTTTCATCGATCAAATGTGCTTGCTAACAGCACTTGCCCCAACAGCCAGTGCAGGCTATAAGGGGGATCTTTGTATTTTTTTTAATACGATACAGTGCTAGGTATTAAAGAGCCAGATTAAAATGTTTATGAAGTGGATGAAAGCCATCGCGGTTCACAGAGATGTTGGCGATGGAGATGTCTTGCGTATTTAGTTACTTGTTCAAATAGTTCACCCGGATAATCACCCCTTGAGATGGGACGTCTCGTTTGCAAGGATGTTCCAGGGTGCCAATTAAAGCGTACACATAGCAAACACGTGATGACACGTGCACAAAAGGCAAATACAAAGACCTCCCGTGTAGCTTTCACAGACTTTGGGGGCAAGTGCTGTTAGCGAGCACCTATGAAGACCGGCACGGCACACGAGGGGGTGGGTGGCCAGTACCACGCCCGGCCGCCTTTGTCTCCCGAGTGACGATGTTTACACACAGCTCCAAGTACTCATTTGAGGCCGAGTCGATCTAGGAGAGGTCCAGGACAGGTTCAAATAATCGTCACTGTTGTTGGTCCTGAGCGGGAATTCAACTCGGGGCGCCGAGTTCATAGCGCAGCGTAGCGCTAACCACAGCGCCACCGCTCCCACTTATCATCTCACCCGTCCGTACACATGCAGTCAATATGTACGCAAGTTCGTTTTTGCGTCGCCGATTTTGTTTTATTTTGCCAAAAATAATCTCATTGAAGATGTAACCAACACCACGTGCCTCCATGCTCAGTCGTACGTCGAGTACTGTTGGAAATTCCACATTTCCATGGCGGGACCCAGTTTGTGTATGGACCAACGATGGCACAAGTCGAACTAGTGTTTGAACCCACGACCTTGGGAACATTGGACACGTGTCCGCTCTGAGTTTCATTTCGTTCGTTCGAATATTTTGTTGTTATTTGTTTTTGCTGTTGTCCTTGTTGGTGACCCAGGTTACGGCTTGCGAATTAAACTCTCGTCCTGACCTCTTGAGTGCTCGCCCTGGTTGCACAGAATCAACTTGACCTTGACATTGTGAACTCGTAACCGTGGTCCAGGGGCTCTGCCTAACGTCCTGGGAGATGCCGGTGCTGAAATTCCACGATTTGAGTCGCTACCTCCTCCCCATCGCACATAAGCCCGGACACAACTTGATGAACACAGAATAATATAATCTTGATTTGAAGCTTTCGTGACTGCAGGAATCCATACTCTTTGGTTCTTTCGGTAAAGTCACGTGGGTAGAAAAATAATACATCTATAATAATATATATTTATATATTCCCAGCTGTCAATTAATACCATTAGAGAACAGGAAACGGACTTTTGACATTCCATAAAAACCCAATTAAATTAGCGTGGTGGTGGAAATCTTTGGTTCGTGGGGTTTTTTTTTTTAAACCCTAGGTCAAAGGTCGTATGTCATAACATCGCTCACTCGTCGTTCACGCCACCGCTCCTGCCGTTGAGACTCAGCACCGCCGCGTGACAAACGACGTCTCCGATCGCGCCCATCATTATCGGGATGCTGCCGGAAGCGTATCGCTTCGCCCCGCTGGAATTATACAACCCCAGAGATCAACGGTTCGATATCATTCGATCTCCCACCGCGGCAGTGGAGGAGACAAATTGGTTCAAGCTGTTCAAATGCACCCCCGCCACCCCGCCGATTCCAGCGGTATGAATGAGTAGAGACATGTGGTCGTGTTTCTCCAGGACCCACCGGTTTTTTCCCCTCCACATTTAGATTCAACATCACGCGTTTTTAAGTATTGGGCTGCTGCTATAAATGTCCACGTGATACGCCGCTTCGTTGAGCCATCATCTGTGGCCGCCAGATCGCTTCTGAAAAAGAGCTACATAGCTCAATGGACCTTACCTGGTAAAATAAAATTTTAAAAAATAGGTTAGTTTGTAGTTTTCATTGGCAGACCGCTTGTGGTGCGGTAAATCGTGGGTACTTCCACTTCTTATTCTTCCAAGATGTCCGGCCCAGCGTTGGAAGAGTAGGCCCAATGCCCTCTGGAGGGGCTCGTCAGAGCTCCCTCCAGGAGTGGAGGCCCCTTCTGCCAGCAGTGGCGTGAGCGAGCAGTTGCAGGTCTGCGCCCGTACCTTCGCTTTTAATATAAAACGATTGCAATATTACGAACACCGCGTTTGCACGACACGGGTTATTACGGTCGTTCTTTTTCGGAGTATTTGTTGTTATTATTCTCTTTCGCCACGCTTTAATTTTGGCTTCATTACTGGAAAGTGACGAAATTCCCCGTCTTGAGTTCGCTGCCCATTGATTCCAGTTTTCCCGTAATGGCGCAAATCAATTAGATGCAGCTCAGAAAATATAACACCGGCTCATTTTCCACCATTGACCTGCATCCCCCCCACCACCACCCCCTCTCCATCTCTTCCCCCGCCGGCCTAATATTCTCCGTGGGTGTTAGGTTTGGCATTGCTTACCGTTCTGACGCAATACCCTATATATATACGCACACACGCGCGCGTGCGTGTGTGTGTGTATACATCCGTGGTGTTATTGTACGATGTAAATACACATGGAAGGAAGCGCGCGGTTCGTGTCAGCGTGCCCGCTCGTTTTACAGAAGTCACGCTCCAAGGTCTGTCCGGAGGTTCTGCTCCACTCGCGGAATTTGAACCAAAACATTTCGATAAAAAAGATGTATCTATATTTGAGAGGTGGCGAGGGTTGTCTATTGTTTTATCAAATATATTTCGGTGAATTAAATGACACCACAGGCCCCAAATTCTCACCCCCACCCCGTCCAAGCGACCAGCAACATGCAGCACGAATTGAAGTTGTAATTGATGAGAATTCATCCGTTTCTTGAGAATTTAAAAATCGATATATTTTTAAGAACTTGGGGAAAAGAGGCGATGATGATGACGACGACGACGATGATGATGATGATGGAAGAAGGCGTTCCAAGTGCAGCAGTGGCGAGGGAAGGAGCAAAAAGAGAAGGGAGATGACTTGCAGTGTGGCGAGTGGGTGGGTGACTAGGTGGGTGAGTGAGTGGATTAGTGTGGTGTTTTGCCCTACAGCATGGTAGATGAGTGAGTTAGTAGGTCGACTCAGTCTTAAGTGAGTGCCTGGTGCTATATGTAAAACATCACCCCTGGGGAGACAAAGGCGGCCGGGCGTGGTGTTGGCCACCCACCCCCTCGTGTGCCGTTCCGGCCTTCATAGGTGCTACTCGCTAACAGCACGTGCCCCTACAGTCTGTTACAGGCTACACGGGTGCATTTTTCTTCTTGGTTCTTTCGGTAAAGTCACGTAGAAGGGAAGTAATAAAATAATACAAATAAAACATAATAAAATAATTCTCACGACGTTTCGGCCACAACGCAAGCAGCCGTCTTCAGGTGAAAAATGAAACACTGCCAAGCTTGGAGCGTATATATAAGCTGGGTTGGAGGTGGAAGAAGAGCGCCTTGACAAAATAATTTGCAAATCAAGATGAATTTAGCATATTTGGCACGAGTGAGTAGATGAGCGAGTGAGTGAGTCGCCGTGACCTGGAGTTGTGAGCTGGTTGACCGCCGTGTGGATGAGATGCAGCGGTCAGTGTGGTGGTAGGGGGTGGGGGGTGAAGCGAACGACGGAGGGACGTTCACGCGAACCACGGTGAGTAGCGATAGAAGAAGGGGGGGGGGGCGGTGGGATACATCATCAGAGAGTCGTCTGCCAGCGGGAGATGTCGATGGCTCTGCACGGGCAAGTGGAGAGGAAGGGGAGAGATGAAGAGGGAGAAAATCGGTGCGTTGTCTCGACTCCGATCTCGATTTGCTTCTTTCGGCTTTGAATTCTATTCGCTCCATTGCGACCACGGTTCTTTTGTACTTTTTGTTCCGTCGTTGTTGTTGTTGTGGTGACACCGCAGGTCACTCTTGCAAGTGCGACTCGCCCCGCGATCTTGAGTTCCCACGCCGTTACACAACAACAATGCACTGAACAACTCGACACTTATTTAATGTGCGGGTTAACACACATTCCTGCGGAGGGAGCTGGTAGGAACGTTGGGTTGCTCGGTCAATGGCCTGCAGGGTCAACGGCGGCGTGGTGTATTCCGCAAATATGGCCGACTGTGAGGGCGGGCACAAGCCGGCGTGAGTAGGTTAAACGTTGAGTTTTATAAGGGCACCACGGGGTGACCAGCCCCTCCCCACCCAGCCCCACCCCCCACCCAGCCCCACCCTACCCACCCAGCCCCTCCCCACCCAGCCCATCCCTCCCTCCCCACCCAGCCCCTCCCTGCACGACGGACACAATAATCCCCTGTGAGCTGGTGTAACCAGGAGGTTCCTACCAGTATAAAGGATTCTCATTGACGCCGCGCACACACACAAAGATAAAGGTCCCCAGTGTAGCCTTGGCAGACTGTTGGGGCAAGTGCTGTTAGCACCTATGAAGGCCGCACGGCGCACGAGGGGGTGGGTGGCCAAGACCACGCCCGGCCGCCTTTGTCTCCACAGCGGGAATGTTTACACACCGCACCAAGGACTCGTTTGAGGCTGAGTCGACCTAGGGGAGGCCCGGTTCAGATAATCGTCACTGGTGTTGGCCGTGAGCAGGAATCAAACTCGGGTCGCCAACTCTCCCCACCACACCGCCTCCCCCCACCACACCGCCCCTCTCCACCACACCGCCCCCCACCACCACACCGCCCCTCCCCATCTCACCGCCTCCCCCCACTACGCCGCCTTGGTGCTCCAACGACGATGGGGCGAGAGGCGGAGCCCCCCCCCCCGCCCGGGGAAACGGGGGACTGGGCAACACAAAAATAAATAAATAAAATAGAAAACATTTCCAGCGAGAAGGATTTAATTACGGCCGCTGCAAGACCTTTTCACGTGCCCGGTGGCCACCCCCACCGCTGCACAACCTGCACGACCTCCTCCTCCTCGTGGCCGTTGCCTTCCTCCTCCCCGTAGCCTGAAAAATGACACTCGGTGGGGGCAAAGCTGTTCGGACAGCCGCCCTGGCCGCCTAATTTGTCCGCCGCTCGCTAACAGAGCCCCGTGATCCACTTGGCATCGATCGCTCATCGCGGCCGCTCTGCGGGGCCATCTTTTACCGCGGCCGCTACCGTCCACCGCTGCTGTTGCCCTCCGCATTCTCCTCCTCCGGCCGCTTTAACCCCCCCTCCCCCTTCTCTCTGATGTCTCTCGTCTTCTCCCACGTCTAGTGTCTTGCCCTCCACCCCCCGTTACCCTAGATCTCGTCGCTTCTCGGTACCACCCAGCCGGTGTGGCTTAACCTTCTCGCGAGGGTTGATTCAAATACTTCGCCCGGGTCGTGCCTCTGAGATGGGCGCATCTCGTTGGCAGTGCTGCCCCCATTAGTCAGTTGACGCACACCCATCGCACACCCATCGCACACCCATCGCATACCCATCGCACACCCATCGCACACCCATCGCATACCCATCGCATACCCATCGCACACCCATCGCACACCCATCGCACACCCATCGCATACCCATCGCACACCCATCGCATACCCATCGCATACCCATCGCATACCCATCGCACACCCATCGCATACCCATCGCATACCCATCGCACACCCATCGCACACCCATCGCATACCCATCGCATACCCATCGCACACCCATCGCACACCCATCGCATACCCATCGCACACCCATCGCATACCCATCGCATACCCATCGCATACCCATCGCACACCCATCGCATACCCATCGCATACCCATCGCATACCCATCGCACACCCATCGCACACCCATCGCACACCCATCGCATACCCATCGCACACCCATCGCACACCCATCGCACACCCATCGCATACCCATCGCACACCCATCGCATACCCATCGCATACCCATCGCACACCCATCGCACACCCATCGCACACCCATCGCACACCCATCGCACACCCATCGCATACCCATCGCACACCCATCGCACACCCATCGCACACCCATCGCATACCCATCGCATACCCATCGCACACCCATCGCATACCCATCGCATACCCATCGCACACCCATCGCACACCCATCGCACACCCATCGCACACCCATCGCACACCCATCGCACACCCATCGCACACCCATCGCATACCCATCGCACACCCATCGCACACCCATCGCATACCCATCGCATACCCATCGCACACCCATCGCATACCCATCGCATACCCATCGCACACCCATCGCACACCCATCGCATACCCATCGCATACCCATCGCATACCCATCGCACACCCATCGCATACCCATCGCATACCCATCGCATACCCATCGCACACCCATCGCACACCCATCGCATACCCATCGCATACCCATCGCACACCCATCGCACACCCATCGCACACCCATCGCATACCCATCGGCACGCGCGCGTTTAGAATCTTTAAACTCACGTCGGTAATTTAGCATTTTGGAATGAGTTGGTTATCACGAGATCCATTCTTATTGACCGTATGAATGCATCGGTACGAGCTAAGGTGTCGCTACTTTGGCTGGTCACAATTATTTTGTGGGCCGTGGGCTATCACCTCGCTGCAATTCGGCAGCTTCTGATCGTGACACGAGAGGGGGGAAGAGTTTAGGGGGGCGGGGTGCGGGGGGGGTAAATTGGTCCGTGGTTCCAGACGAAATCTTGCACGGGTCGGCGGCCCCGTTGAAGGCGTGAGACGATTAATTGACAGCGGGTTATCCAAGTCTTTCATAAATGAGGGAGTCATTAATTACATCAGCTAATAAGAAACAACGCGCACACACCCACACGCACAGTGCCACTGGTATTGGCCAAACAGCAGCAAGGATAAAGACGTTTCCTGCAAATGACTCAATCGGTATTAGACGCAGCGCACACAACATCGTCTGCTGCGTAAATTTGAATAAGTAAGCGTAATAAAATGTATTATTCTATTATATAGCTCTTATTATTTTTATTTTTAAATAAATTTCTAGCAGAATTTAGTGCCAACTCAAATTGCATTAAAGTGAGTTACAATGATGTTGTCTTTACTGTTGTTTACTTGTTGACCGATGACCGCAGCGATGGTCATGTAGTCTCTTCATCCCCCCCCCCTCCAACCTCTCCATCGCTCCGTCCATACCTCTCCATTCTGATATCCATCAATCTCTCACCCCTCCTCGCCATCTCTCATCCATATCCCCATCACTCGCCCAATTCTTCTCCTCCACGTCTGCATCGCTCCCTCCATCTCCCCATCACTACGTACCTCCATCCCTCTTCCCATGCCATCCTCCATCCATCCATCTCCCCATCACTCTCTCCATCCTTCTCCTCCCCTCTCACCTGTCCATCCCTCTCTCCCTGCCCCCCCCCCGCCCAACAATCCTCCGCCCCCCCCTCCCCCCATAATGTGTGAGCTCAGCGTAAGGCAATAGTGCAATTACCATTAAATATTGATACTAACGGCCCGCTTTAAGAGGCAAACAAGGTTAATGTGAACGTCTGTATTTATTTCTTGTCACTTACGGCGCGGGGAGTGATGAATGGGGCAATTTCCGACGTAGAGAAGAAGGGTGGGGGGGAAGAATAATAATGTAATAAATGTATATAAATAATAATTAATATTATACGAGGTGTGAATGGAAAGCTGAGTGAAGATGCGATTCACTCACTCCACTCTCTCACTCTCTCTCTCCCCTCCATCTCTCCCGCGCACACACACACACACGCACAAACATGCACGCACACACAAAGATAACACACACATGCACGCACACACACACACGCACACACACACGCACACACAAACACGCACACACACATGCGCACACGCACAACACACACACGCACGCACACGCACGCACGCGCGCACGCACGCACGCGCGCACGCACACACACATGCACGCACTCTGATACACGCACACACACACGTACGCACAAACACGCACACACACGCACACACACTCGGACGCACTCTGATACACACAAACACGCACACGCACGCACACGCGCGCGCTCTCTCTCTCTCGCCATCGTGAGAGATGTCCAATGGAGATGTTCCAATTGCACGACGCGAGATCGCATCTCGATTAACGCGCCGTAACAGGATCCACTTCCGAGGCAGGAAGGGAAGAGAAGAGAGAGAAAGAGAAAACACATTTACCCAGCACGGACGATCCGCCAGCGCTGAGTTGAAATCACCGCGATGTGGGCGCTCTGTTGCGGCAGGAGCTGTCCAGGGCTGAGCTACAGAAAATTTTCCCTGCCCACCCCCGCCCCCCGTGTCTACCAGCATATATTAACAACAAGAACAACAATTTTCACATTCGTCAATAACACCGCTGTGTGTGGTCTTAACGGGGAAACCAAATGTATGAAGCAACGTTTCAGGCAATGCGCCTTCTCTATACGACATGGGTGGAGAAGAGAGGCACAGTGGACTATAATAATTGGCGGCTGCACTTGTTCACGGGACCTGATGAGAGTTCACTCTTCTTTTCAAGGATTTCTGATGACGTCGTTTTAAATAGGCGTGTGAGTAGTTACGCAAATATTGGCTTCCAGACAAACCCTTTAATAATATAAAGGGGGTTTTTGTGTTGTTATTTCAACAAGCCATATTTCTACGTACTGAAAATACTTAAATATTTGGATATCTTAATGGGACCATTTTTTTGCCAACGTAATTTTTTTTGCCAGAAATTTTTTATTTATTTAATAATTAAAATAATAACTGTGTATGTATTATATTGCATCAAGTGTCATAACGTGTTAACTATAATTATCACTATACCCCATGATCACGTGCATTCGTGCTGAAATGTTTCACTCACCGAGACAGTGAATCGTCATCATCTAGAGCCACGTTTCAGTTTTCAAAAGTATTCAGTATTTATTTTCTTACCCCCCCCCCCCCCACCCCTGATAACCCTAAACGGATTGCATTGCATTCAGACAAGCAGTCACATAAACGTCGTACGGTCACTACCATCAGCTAACAATTCCTTCGACAATTTTAAATATTGTGATGATCGGAAAAAAATATGTTCCAAGTGCAATTCCCGTCATGGTGCAGGCAAACGCAGTTGCCATCTCACACGAATCCACTGCTGCGCAGTCTCCGTATGCGCCACGAAGGAGGGCCATTGCCCGAAACGTCTCCTCGTGTATATTGTTTTCTTCTTAAGGCCACAGTGTTGAGCTGTTGTTGTTGTTGTTATTGTCTGTACCTTATGCACCAGTGTCAACACAGCAGCAGCAGCAGCAAATGATTGAATCAAAGACGAAAATAAACACATTCCTCCTGCGGAGGGAGCTGGTAGGAACGTTGGGTTGCTCGGTCAATGGCCAGGGTCAACGGCGGCGTGGTGTATTCCGCAAATATGCCCGACTGTGAGGGCGGGCACAAGCCGGCGTGAGTAGGTTACACGTTGAGTTTTATAAGGGCACCACGGGGTGACCAGCCCCTCCCCACCCAGCCCCACCTCTCCCACCCCCCACCCAGCCCCACTCTCCCCACCCAGCCCCTCCCCTCTCTCCCACCCCCCACCAGCCCCTCCCCTCCCTCCCACCCCCCATCCAGCCCCTCCTCTCCCTCCCACCCCCCACCCAGCCCCTCCCCTCCCTCCCACCCCCACCCAGCCCCTCCCCACCCAGCCCCACCCTCCCCACCCTGACCCGCCATGCACGACGGACACAATAATCCCCTGTGGGCTGGTGTAACCAGGAGGTTCCTACCAGTATCAATTAAGCAATTAAGCAATTGCGTAATCAACCATAATTACCACACTCACCATTTCACGCGTGTTTGTGCATCCTAATCGTCTATCGTAATCACCCAGTTTATAATGACATCAAATGATTGTGAAATTTAAAATAATCCTAATATATACAGTATATTATTACTGCTTCATAGCGAACCGTTTGCTATGCCACTGCTGGATGCGAGGCCCTTCCTCCCCCTATATCGGCACCATTGCTCACGATTCCGCGATGTTTGTATGGACAGAATGTTGAACTTCTTTCGCACCGTACGTAGCCAACCGTGATAATCGGAGGTGCGGTGTGGGGGGGGGAGGTGTGAAAAGGCGACAATTCGTCCAGCACTGAGAAATCCACGCGAGCCGATTTCCGCGCTCCATCTCCGCAGTTGGACATCCGTGAAAAAGAACTTCATAGCTCATCGGATTCCTCCAGTTTTCGCTTTTATAAGCGCACAACTTTATCTGTGATGAACGCTGCACTTTTAGTCGTTTTCATACAGGGGGCGCTGCAAACCTACGCGCCCCCTGCATGAACGACGGAGGCGCAGGGACAGACGTTCGATGACGTTGGAATCGATCTGCAGACGGCGGTCTTCTCGCACGGCCAGCAGCTCCGTGTCGCCGTATCTCGATCCCGCAATCCCAACCAGGTGAAAGTCCGCATCGAACCGAACCCCCAGCAAGGACATCGACTTAAAGACGAAAGAAAATTCACACGAAATGTCCTTTTCAATGAAGTCTTCCAAACGTAAAATGACATAAGCTTTTAATGAAGAAATAAACTTATCTAATTCAAAACACAATACAATTCAAACATGTTTCATTTTTAAACATCAAAACGGAGCATCGGGTGCTCGCGTGAATGCGTCGTTCGTGTGCAATTGGTGACTTTCCTGGCCGAAGGCCGCAAATGGTTGTGAGGCCTAACACCCCCTAAGTGTAGATTTGAAGCTTTCGTCACGTAGGTAAAAAATGAAATAAAAAAATTTATAAAAATAAAAAATAAAAATATAATAAAATAAAAATAAAAATCACAAAGTCGTGATTTTAAAAAATAAAATAAAAATCACGACGTCGTGATTTTTATTTTTATTTTATTTTTATTAATTTTTTATTTCATTTTTTACCTACGTGACTTTACCGAAAGAACTAAGAGTATGAACCCCCTAAGTGAACAAATATTCTGTTGGACGCTCTCTGTGGGCGCCATCTCTCCTTTGATTGCCCCTCCGTCGTTCACTCTCCACCACCGCCAATCATCATCATCATCGTAGTCATCCTCCTCCTCATACGTATCGCGCGCTGAAAATGATTTTTCACATTTTCAAAAGGAAATGTTAAACATTTAATCAGAGGGGAATGGCTCCCACATTCGGCGACGTTCTAATTTGCGGGAGTTAATGGCGAAGTTTAGCATCGGATGTGGCTTTAATTGCACCGAGCGAGCTGACACCCCGCGCAATCATCTGTGAAATCTCCAAATGAGCATCAGACCGCGCGTAATTGTTCACTTAATACGTCCAGAAAGACAACTTTTTTTTTGTCATATGTGAAACAAAATAAGAGTACCCACACCACCACACGCGGCTTTCCAATCGTCTCCCTGTGGTGGACCCATTGATAAATTATCATTCTAACCCATTGATAAATTATCATTCAAACCCATTGATAAATTATCAATCATTGTAACCCGTCGATATATTCTCATTATAACCCATTGATATATTATTCTAACCCATTGATATACAATCATTCGAATCCATTGATATATAATTATCATTCTAACCCATTGATTTATTATCATTATAACCCATTGATATATTATAACTCAAACCCATTGACATCCTGTACCCTCCTACTGCTGCATGGACCGGAGGCTGCAAGGGACAGGGGGACATTCAAAAAACAAACTTGCACCCATTCACGCGTTACAGCTTGCCGCGCCGGGAGATCGGATCGAACCGGCGACACGTGCATCGCAAGCGAGGTGCGCGGATCAGTAACACCACTGAGTCTGCAGGAGATGCGTCGATACCTCCCCCATAGTACAGGGTAGTGGTCCAGATGTCCTGTGACCACCCCCCCCCCCCACACACCCCCCAAATTAATCAACCCCTAATTTTTTCCCCTTTCCCTTAGTACATACATTTCTGTTTCGAGCAAGCCTCAGTATTACACAAAATAAATACGTGACGTTTTAGCGAAGAAAAAAAATGTGAAACAGGGGGTCACAAGACATTTGGACCACGCTGTCACCTGTGCCCGAGTGGGCGCGCGCCAGGTGCATGCGTCCGAGGCGTCCCGATACCGTGAGCCCGAAGCTCACCGCTTTCTGCCTCTCTCTGTCTCGCTCGCTCGCTCTCTGCACGACAAACCACAGACACACGACGCTCCCACGTCTTCACCTCATAGCGCATTGGCTGCGGTGGTGCGTAAACGCTACACAAGCAAAGATCTCCCCGTGTCAGCCTGCAACAGACTGTTGGGGCAAGTGCTGTTAGCGAGCACCTATGAAGGCCGGAATGGCACACGAAGGGGGTGGGTGGCCAGCAACCACGCCCGGCCGCCTTTGTCTCCCCAGTGGCGATGTTTACTGCACACCGCATCCAAGTACTCATTTGAGGCCGGGTCGACCTAGGGGAGGCCCAGGACCGGTACAGATAATCGTCACTGGTGTTGGCCGTGAGCGGGAATCGAACCCGGGTCGCCGGGTTCGCGCACACACACAAACAAATACAACAACATTCGGCGCATTCGTCAACAACAAACAAGGGTCATTGCCCGAAACGTCTTCCGTGATAATTTGCTTTCCATTTATAGCCACGCGCTGTTATTAGACAAAGGTATAGATCCGACCCCCCCGTATAGTCTCAGCAGACTGTTGTGGCAAGTGCTGTTAGCGAGCACCTCTAGAACAACCGAAAGTCTTGAAGGGCCGCTGTACGTCGCAGGGCAGATTGTGTGTCAATGTACAATTAATTTTAAAAGGGGGCCTCTTGAACCAAGACACCGGGGCGAGAACGCACGTGCGCGCGCGCACCGAATTCTTCTGCACCGCTTCTCATCCACGCGGTTTGCCTCCGGGAGGATTTTACTCGCCGAGTCGGCGAATAAAATCCTCCTCTCTTCTTCTTGGTTCTTTCGGTAAAGTCACGTAGAAGAGAAATAATAAAATAATAATAAACATAATAAAATACAATTCTCACGATGTTTCGGCCACAACGCAAGCAGCCGTCCTCAGGTGAAGAACAGGTCTGTCGGAAAGACAGACCTGTTCCTCTGTCGGAAAGACAGACTTGTTCTTCACCTGAGGACGGCTGTTGCGTTGTGGCCGAAACGTCGTGAGAATTGTATTTTATTGTTTTATTTTTATTATTTTATTATTTCCCTTCTACGTGACTTTACCGAAAGAACCAAGAAGATGAATCCCTGCAGTCACGAAAGCTTTAAATCGAAAAATCCTCCTCTCTGTTAAGTACTTTTTCTTCTTTTTCTTCTTCTAAATGAGTTTCCCTCCACGACGAGTCCCTCTCCGTGTCGTCCGCGCGCGCGCGAGCGAGTCGCCGTGACCGCGAGTCGCGGACGGAGCGAGCGAGAGACGCGGCCCAATGCGATTTGCGCGGTTTGCACAGCGTGAACAAGACACCGGCACACGTGTTATTACTCAGCGCCCCATCTCTCTCTATATATATCTCCTGCGTTAATATCGTGATGTGCTAATACTTCAATTAGTGCCTCGCAAATTCCCATCTAGGGGGGGAGGGAGGAGCGGGGGTGGTAAGCAGGGGAGGGAGGTTAGACGGGGAGGAGGCGGGGGGGTATAAAATGAGTGTAATTCTTCCATCTTATTAAAACGTTACATTAAGAGAAAAGAGCGATTCCCTCCCCTCTATATGCCTACCCCCAGACACATACACGCGCACAACGACAAAGGTGCCCCGTATAGCCTCAATAGACTTTTGGGGCAAGTGCTGTTAGCGAGGAGCGCCTATCAAGGCCGGCGCGGGTGGGTGGCCAGCACCACGCCCGGCCGCCTTTGTCTCCCTAAGTGGCGATGTTTACACACGGTACCAGGTACTCATTTGAGGCTGAGTCGACCTAGGGGGGGGCGGCGCCGGTTCAGATAATCGTCACTGGTGTTGTTGGCCGCGATCGGGAATCGAACTCGGGTGGCCGGGTTCGTAGCGCAGCGCGCTAACAACCGCACAACACGCGCACACAGCCACACAGATAGATAGATACACACGCAGGTACGCACACACTTAGATAGATACACACGCAGGAATCCGCTACACAGCCTTGATCAATGTCCGCGAGTCGGCTGACATATTTAGTCATCCAATTAGCATGTGAAAAAAAATCATTAGTTAATGCCTATTTGAAATTTTAATGCATTCGCGTGAGGCTCCTCTGCAGCTGACACCCATAAAAATTTTCATTTAATCGGCAAGCGTGCAATTTACGCTTTGACCTTGAGGCCGCGTGCTGCATTCGATTATGGGTCCCGTAGAGGCTAGGGGGCCTGGGAGATGTGTGTGTGTGCGTCCGTGTGTATGTTTGTGTGTGTGTCTTCGGGTTGGAGAGCGGTGGCGCAGTGGTTAGCGCGCTGCGCTACGCACCCGGCGACTCGAGTTCAATTCCCGCTCACGGTCAGCACACAGTGACGATTATCTGAACCGGTCCTGGGCCTCCCCTAGGTCGACTCAGCTTTAAATGACTACTGTAGCTTGTGCGGTGGGGAGACAAAGGCGGCCGGACGTGGTGCTGCCCCACACACCGCCTCGTGTGTATCGTGCCGGATAGGTGCTCGCTAACATCACTTGCCCCAAAAGTGTGTGAAGGCTATACGGGGGTTCTTTGCCTTTGTGTGTGAGGGTGGGTCGCGTGGGGGTGGGAGGGGCAGGTAGAGCCTCGGCCCATCATGGTCGACTTCACCCAGCCGAAGCACTGCCCAAAAGCGGGAGGGCTTAATATATCAACGCTGGGACGCGCTGGGGCTGATACAACATACATGGGTGATGGGGGGGGGCTGATCCAACATACATGGGTGATGTGGGGGGGGGCCTTTATGCAAAAAAATGTATTAAAAAAAGTCGGAGGGCGAACACAGTAAAAAAAAATAGGTGCGAGATGAAAAGAAAAAACCTTAAAATTCCACAATTTTATATTAAACCCATTTGTAACGATAAGTTCATTTCAGGAAAGAAAAGCGAAATAGTGATGAGGCCACGGTAATTGCTGTCCGCGTGAGTGATGGCACGGGTGGCGTCATTACTCTAAGTCATTACACACCAACTTTCAATTTCGGCTGAAGCCGTTCCGTAGGCCGGGAGGAGGAAAAAATATATATTGTACCATTTCAAATTCCTCCATCCTGGGTCATCAAAGGTTCCCAAACCTAAATGTTTTACATTCACTGGCAAGAATTACTTGGGAAACCAAATATCCGTTTGTTGTGGAAACTTGGGCCGAAATTGAATTAAAAAGTCTCGTGGCTATAGATCATTGGCGACGATAAAAAGCTTTTTTTTTTTATCAATTGTGGGTTGTAGAAAAGTTAAGTTATAATTGGTAATAACTTTCCAGAAAGCGGGATAGATTTCGTGTTTTCTACAGACACCTATATCTGAAATCTTATGTTTGTTGTTGTTCCCGATACAGAACCTTTTGCAGGTGATGTGTGCAATTAAATCAATGTTTGCTAGATCCCGATAGTTAAATGTGATCTATTAGCATGGCCAAGAATTAAAATGCGGTTGCTGCAAATCTTCTGCTCATCAAACAAAAAAAATTTTTGCACTAAATTCCCAGTTCTAAAAATGCGCTGCTGCTGCTGCTGACGGTGAAACTAAGTAATTTAAAATGATGTAGAGTGTGGGCACAATTTTAATCCGGTTTTATCAGATGTTAAGAGATTTACATGTCTTTGTTGGCTAATGAATATTTTATGCTTAACAAACCAGAAGTACTTTCGGGGGCCCTTGTGCACCATTTATCATCCGTAAAGAAGGTGGGGTGGGGTGGGGTGAGTTGAATATGACTGAGAATATTTTAATGATTCCGGAGCGGCAATTGAGTAAGGGTTTTTTTTCTTTTTTTTTTACAAAAGGTCTTATTGACTATTGTTACGCGGAACGCCATCGCGTATAATCACAGCAACCGCCTGCTAATCACCCCCCCCCCCCCCTGTGTAATTCACCTTTGTCGCAATACGGTTAGGTGATACCCGCGTTGGCAGTGGTACATAATCACATTGAGGAACAGCAACAAACAAAACTCAAGCAATAATTATTATTAGGAGTAGCACAGAATAGGCGACGTTTTGGACAATGGTCCTTCCCGGATCCTCACTCATAACTCTTTGCGTGCCTTCATTGATCGTGGGACTCAACCGAGGTTGATTGGTTCATTTGCGGCCATTAATAACGCTGGCATGTGTGTGGGTTTTATGGGATATTTTTCTCTCTTTCTCTCTTACAAAACGGACATCATGGATTATCTTAACCTGGGGAAGATGAGCAGAAATCTGATACGACACCTGCCCATGATGACGAGAGAGTCTCGTCATCCGAGTGGAATAATATTGTCGGCTAGAGAGAACAAAAACTCGAACACACGGAGTTTTAAAGCAATCACAACACGTGGATGTGTGAAAGAACGCACTGCCTCTGTGCTTCGTGCTAAAACTATTAACAGTTCCCGAGGAAGTGCCGTTGTGGCCTTGTCTAAGATCACCGTCGAAATAAATTTGAGCAAATGCGACCGACTGGCAGCAGCAGCAGCCGCAGCAGTGATACCCCGTGTCGCGTTTGTCCCGTTTGCCGATGAGTCCCAACGAAGACGAGACCTGTCCACAGTTGTCCATCACTGGCGTCGCTGTCAGTTGGCCACGTTGACTCACTTGGACCACAGTGCACTTCAGGAAGCTTTATGGTGACATTTGCACGACTCGCAGAGGCTGCGTGCAGCTTTAAGCAAAAATAGAATTTAGGCTGCACGTGGCCGTCTTATTCCTGCAGAGGGCTTCTCACCCGTCGCCCCTAATGATGTCCACCCCCCCCCCCCCCCATGTGTGCAGATTTTTGTATGTAGGTTGTGTAGGCATATATGCCTATAAAAAGCATATTTACCTACAAAAGGCATTTTTATCTATAAAATAAATTTCATTTTCGGGAGAGGGGTGAAAACATTTTGGGGTCGACAATTTTTGGAATCCTGTTGGATCAACTTTTTAACCCCCACATCTGAGGGGCAGAGCGGGGGGGGGGGGGAATCCACTTGCTATAACTTTATGAAAGGCTCTTATAATTTAATTGATGGACAAACGGAACTAGTCTTTTGCCCGTCCAAGGACGGGTGTATTGCAGTAATTCTGAAACTTGCAAGCGAAAAGCAGGGCGCGACGTGATATTCATTGCATCAATGCGTGTGCAACTTGTAAGGCCGCGGTGACACAGACCTATTTCATTTAAAGGTGATAATCCCTTGTTCATCGTGACGTCCTTTTTACTTTGATGTCTCAACAGCGTTACGGAGATCACGTGATGACGTGAGTGTTCTGCCTTTGTAGTGAGGGTTGTGAGTTGACGCCGAGGAGAGGCAAGGAGGCGCTTCACCCCCCACCCCCCCCATGTGGAGTGACGTCACCCGCACATGATTATTAATGAGGGGGGGGGGGTTGCTCCATGCGGAGTGACGTCACCCGTACATGATTATTAATGAGGGGGGGTTGCTCCATGCGGAGTGACGTCACCCGTACATGATTATTAATGACGGGGGCTGGTCGACGTGGAGTGACGTCACACGCGTTACACACAGACATTCTTGGCTCATTATCGTAGTAATTTCCGTGCGTTGTTTTTAAATGTACGACCCCCTTCCACGTTCCGGGTCCACGCGTGAGCGAATGCATCAACGGTGCAGGCAAATTGCCGAGTGGATGCACATTCCTGTCACCCTGGTCTGTTTACACTCCAGCCCGTGTCCGTTTAATGTCTCCGTAACTTGATTTTGAAATTGTGCTATGATCGGTATTTATATATTTGTATAAATGCTCTGCCCGAGGCGACTTGCGCTGCAGAGGATTTATTATTTCACGATAATTCCCGTCTGTGGGCGCCGCAGAATTGTCGATTTCTCACATCGCGTGGCGCAGTTGTTTTTGTAACGATTTCTTTTGCCAGTTTCAAATGTACTTTAATGAAAACGAACGTAAGTTTAATTAAAATTGTGACACACTTGAAAACTCGCACTTGAGAAGCACGCAGCGTCTCGCTGCAAAGCGATCGGGTTGCGTGCAACTGCTCGCGACTGGTTGCGGAGACGTCCGCACGGTCGTGATCCAGTTGCACGCAACCGAGGTTGTCCAACTGCTGGCTGGCTCCGGTGTGGACTCGGCGTCGCGATGTGGAGTGTGCCTGAACACCGCAGGGGATTTCTTTGTGTTTGTTTTTGGGGCCGTCCATAAATGACGTCACCTACCTGGTGGGGGGGAGGGGGTCAGACATTTGTGACGATGTGTGACGAGGGGGGGTTTGAGAAATGTGACGTCACATCAAAATACGCAACTAAAAATAAATATAAACAACACGTTCTACTTAATTAAATATACTTTTTAATAAATGTTTTCTCCTACAACATCAGAGTGCAGCGCCACATTAAATACGCACTACAATACCAATAGTTTAAAGCGATTTGAAGCATGTTTTATTTGGGGGGGGGCAAAGCTTTGTAACGTCATATTTGAAGGGGGTCTGACTTTTTGTGACGCCGTGTGACGAGGGGGGGGGGGGTCAAAAATCGTCCAAAATCGCGTGACGTCATTTATGGACGGCCCCTTATCTCTCGGGGTACAAACATCGGTCACGTGGCAAGGCCTTTTGTGTCGTCAACCACCACCACGTGGAGAGAGTTCGCCTCTTTGTGACCACATTCTACGGATTGTACAATACGTAAAAAATACACACACACAGCACACTCGTCAATAAAACTTACAGCCTTTAAAGAGGAAACAACATATATAATCGACGTTTCTGGCAATAGCCCTTCTTCATAGCACATAGAGATCATTCTACTCTACGTGTTTTGCATCCCTATGTTTCCTGTGAAAAAGGGTCATTGCCCGAAACGTCTACTATTGTATATTTTTCCATTTAAGGCCGCAATGTTGACGAATGTGATGAGTTGCTGTTGTTGTTATTTGTGTGTGTGCACCACTGCCAACGCAGCAGCATCACCAATAAATAAATCGAATTATAAGACGCACCTCCATCATCAGGTATCCGCATCTGGTGCTGCCATTGCTTGTGCGGCCTGTGCAGAATAGTGGGGTAAAGACTATACGGTGTGTCCCATAAGTCTGGAATCATAGGGGGGAAATAACGAATTAATATTTCCCCGGTCATTGGATAGGACGTCAAGGGCCTGTGGAATGGCCAGCGAGAAGCCCTGATCTCACACCGCTGGGTTCTTATCTCCGGGGTCACCCGCAGGCGCTGGTCAACGCAGAGAAAATTCAGAGTGTTGAACATTTGCGGCAGCGCATTACTGACGCATGTAACACCGTTACCCCTGATACCATTTACCGTGTGCTTGCTGACCGGGTATCTCGTCTGGAGTTGTGTGTCGGGAACAATGGTGGACACGTTGAGCACGTTCTGTGAATAAAAAACGTTATTATTACGCTTTTTTGTATTATTTTTTTCCCTATGATTCCAGACTTATGGGACACCTTGTGGAGGTTAGAGAGGAGATACGACTAAGATTGTGCGGATGCGGTTTAGGGTTGTGGTGGGGTAAATTGTGCGCACTCCCCACCCCAGCCAAAACGTCTAGGACGGCGTTGAAAAGTTGGCCAAAATACCCTGTCGAGGTCATTCAAATGAACGAGGAAGCCCATTTTCATCTTTTGTAAGGCCGATGTAAATGCAGAGCAACGACTACGATTTCCCATTAAGGTGGTCAAGCCCAGATAACCGCGTTAGGAGCAGCGGAGCGTATCACTGTGATGGATGTCTCCTTCGTATTTGTGGATCGGGCATTGCGTTGTTATACGCTTGTGGGGACAGTACGGGGCGATGTAGGGACAGTACGGCTCCCCGTGGCCATGGTTACTAATTACCGCAACGGGAAAAGACAGGGTCATGTTAGGGTAGTGTGGGTCCTACGTGGTTGCGAATAATGATTGATGCGACAAGCTATGACAGGGTCGCGTGAGGGGAAGCACGGGACCTGCTGACGGTCGTAAATTGTAATAAGGGCAGAGACAGACAGGGCCAGGTGCGGTGAGAGAGGGTTCGGGACGAGGGGCGTGGCCGGGTCGTGAAGGGGATAAAAGCCGGCGCGAACCGGGGCTCTGGGCTGCTGTTGTAGGGGGACTGCCGTCGCCGTCATCACCTTAGAGGTCGTCTTCATCATCCTGGAGTGGGCACCTTGTAGTCTTGGAAGGCGAGAGTTATGTTGTCTCAAAATAGAGTTATCTAAGTTACTCAAGTGTATATAGTCACTCGCGGTTACTCGTTAAGTTATCAGTGAGTCGGCGGACTTTATTCATAATAAATATACTATACATATAACTGAACAAGACGGTATCTCTGAGAGCTACATTACACATTTATTGGTCTGTTCTGGATCACCACAGTCGCACACTACGGGAGAGTTGTAATTTTCAATTTGTGCATAAAGTTTCAACATCTAAAACAAACGATTTTTATTTTACCAGGTAATGCCCACTGAGCTGTGTAGTTCTTTTTCAGGAGCGACCTGGCCACAAATGATAGTCCAATGAAGTGGCTTATCATGTGGATATTTATAGCAGCAAAATACTTTCACGCGTGTTTATAAATGTGGAGGAAAAACCCAGAGGACCCGGAGAAAAATCCACGCGATCACGAGAAGAACATACAAACTCCAAATGTATGAGCATCAAAGTTGGGATCGAACTCATGACCTCCTGTATACCAGGCGAGGTAGTTAACATCTTGCCACCATGGCGCCCCAGCTGCACACGAGGCAGTCGGCAAAACTCTTTTGCTCATATTGTATGACACTGCCAGTAAGAATTGCCCTATCTTTAGAAAATCCACGCGATCACGGGGAGAACAAGCAAGCTCCAAATATACAGCAGGGTCAGGGTCGGGATCGAACCCACGACCTCCTGTATTCCAGGCGAGGTAGCTAACATCTGCCATGGTTTGTGCGGATGCGGTTTAGGGTGGACCATTAACTTCGTGGAAGCTAAAAACCCGGGAATCTTCCGCGTTGGGTCTTTCACAAGCCCAAGGATCACTACAAAGGACTGGAGCCAAAGGGTCGTCGTGCTGCTACCGTCCTGTGTGAGGCACACCTCTGTGCCACGCGAACTCACCTCTAGACGTGAAGCTTGAGAACTCCCCTCGAGTGCAGGCTCTTCCGTTAGCAGTTGCACGAGCAAGAACATCGCAGGGCTGCGCCGCTACCTTTTTTTTTACGACGCATATGCACAACCTCGCGGACGATTTTGACACAATCTCAACTCGTAGAAGCAATTCGGAGATAAATCAACTCTCGAACAAAAAACATTTTTAAAAAATTATGTATTTTACCAGGTAAGGCCCCACTGAGCTATGTAGCTCTTTTTCAGAAGCGACCTGGCCACAAATGATAGCTCAACGATGTGGCTTATCACGTGGCAATTTATTGCAGCCAAATACACGGAACGCATGTTTTCTAAATGCGGAGGGAAGATCCGGAGAAAAGTTCACGCGACCAAGTGGAAAAACTCGCAAACTCCACATTTCAGGGTCAGGACCGAATCCCCACGACCTCATGTACACGAGGCGAGGGAAATAACATCTCGCCACACAGCCACATGAATTCTGGCGCCGTCTGTTTACAACACGAAGGGCTCAATTGACCCGCAAGCAGCTTCTCTAAAGATTTCCACTAGTTTTTAAAATATAAATAAATATCGTCACAGCCACGTGGTGTACAGCTCGTAGGCCCAAAAAGCCAAGCGCGTAATTATTGCTCGATCCATTCCCCCACGTGGAATTACGAGGAGGCGAGTCGGTGCATTTAACATTCAATACAATGGGCTAATTCGCATTAGCAAAGTGTAAACAAATTGTTCATCCTCCCAAACACATCGGTAATCATGATTTGGGGCCATAATCACACGGAGAGGCTTCGCCCGCGGGGCGCCGACGCTTGTTAATTATTATGGATTTTTGTCGGCGTTAACTGCCTCTCGGCAGAGTGCATTTCGGAATAATCCGATTTCTTCAAATTGTGTTTAGCAAATGTGCAATCAATATGGAAGATTTGATTTCGCGAGCACTTTAATACGTTGCGAAAAGGCTAATGTACAAATAGAATCTCATTGGTCATGTCTGATTGTGTTTGAGTAGTTGATAGATTAACCCGGGCGAGGGATGTGCTTAATGTAATGAACGGGCTATTGGGCTCGGCGCGCCTTGCTGGAATATGAAGAAGAAAAAAACGAATTAAACAATAAAATAAAAACAATTTATAATGATTTTGCCACGAGTGTTTGTGCTGCGGATGGGAAAGTCAATTAAACGTTAATGTACCTTTCCCTCCCCACCACACACGAACAGCTAAGCCCCCCCCCCCCCTCAATTGTTAATGTCGTCATAACCCACCTCCCCCTCCCCCAATTGTATCCCCATTGTGAGGGATTGAAACGTCACGAAACGATGAATCCATTCGGAAATCCTGCAGAGCGGCGCGACTTGCGTTCTCGACAACGAGACGTCGCTTTCTCCTAAATATAAATCTATATATACAGCACGTAGATCGTGTGCGGGGTGGTCCATATGTCCTGTTACCCCGAATTAATTGACCCCTGACATTTGTTTCCTCTGCTTATTAATTTCTTGACTTAAAGCTTTCGTGACTGCAGGAATTCATTTTCTTTGGGTCTTTCGGTAAAGTCACGTAGATAGGTTCAAATAACCTATCTACATGACAGTATTAATTTCTGTTTTAACTAAACCTTACTTTAAAATATATTAAGTTTTAGAATTAAATGAGGGGGGGGTGATCACAAGACATCTGGCCCACCTTGTTGCACCTCCACACGATCCGATTTCGTCGCTCCATCTCCGCTGTGGTCGTGCCCCTTTTCAGTCGAATTCTCTCCTTTGGCTGCGACTCCGTTGATAGTCTCGGAAATTAAACAAATTGTTTGGTGCTGATCAAACGTTTACAGCCCAGAGGCAGTGGTGAAAATTCCACATTTCTATGGCCAGGGCGAAAGTGTATATATAGGACAAAACCACCGTTGACTTCCTTACAAAGTGGTACTAATTTTATCGGACCAGGAGTGATGGGCTGAGCGAACTCTTCCCGCCCCCCCCCCCCCCCAAATCAGGATTTGAACTCAACATTCCAATTGAACCATCTGTCTGGCTGGTAGGACGATACCGGGTTCGAACCTTACTACGTTGTACTCAAAGGCCAACAGCATTGAAATTTTCTGGTGCAAACCAAAACTGAAGTTCTCCAACTCGAGTTTTTCAAATAAATAACAAGTATAACCCGTAAAAAACAAAGTTTTTCACTATAAATCCTTTATATGTGTGGCGGCTAGAGTCCTCTCGTCCTCTGGCTTGAGATGGCTGCCACCTATGGGTCAGATGATTGCATGGCAGCATTAAGCAATTGGTAATTCAATATAATTTTTCGTCCTAAAAAGTGTAAAATTTTGGAAAAAAATGTTCACGAACATTAATTGTCACGCACAACGAGTCTGTGTGGAAAATGTCAGCTCGATTGGATCACGGGAAGTGGGTTAAAAAAACGACCGAAAGATTTGCACGGTCCTAAGCAAGCAAGCAAGTGAACTTAATATAAAGGATTTTTAAAAAACAACCCCCACACAATTCCCTTCATCCTCCCGGTGTTCATTTCGGGAGCAGCAAGGCGCACCGCAAGACAGGTGCGGGCAATTAGTAGCGCGATTATTAATTATCTCGTATACGATTGGCAATAACCTCCCGACTCATCTGAAATAATGAGACGGCCGAGTTGGCCGCGAGCCGTGTATAACAGACACGTGCAAACATCAATCCCGTTGTTTTTTTTTATTGGTTTTTCATGTTTTATCAGTGAATTCTCGTGTTATGGAGCAGACACGATATCGATTTAGCAAGAGCACTCGAGCACACAGAAGAGGCATTCATACAATAACGATAAGGCGCACGATTTGTATGAATGGACGTCGCGTGCGGAGACGTCGGGTGGGACATCACCGGCTCGTGCGGAGAAACCACGCGGGGTGGGGTGCACTGTGGCATCGCGAGAACCCGACGAATGGCAACGGCTTGCTTTTTTTTCGATTTAAAGCAAAGTCACGTAGAAGGGAAATAATAAAATAATACAAATTATTCTTTGGTTCTTTCGGTAAAGTCACGTATAAAGATAAAATAATAAATGAAATAATAGCATACTACGACGTTTCGATTACAACACAAGCAATCATCATCGGGTATAACAGAAATAGCAACAAAAATCTAACCAGAAAACTATAGACAGACATATAAGCAGACAGACATCATAAAGATACACAGAGAGAGAACACGTATCGGCACAAAGAGAGAGGTCGTCTCTGTGACGGGGCCTTAAATATAGAGAGGGGGCGGGGGCGGAGAGAGGGAGGGGACAGAGAAAAAATTAGCATGTCAATGAGTGGACAACGACGTGGTACGGTACGCAAGCTTGAAAATTAGGAGAAAGACACACTAAAATTAAACAACCTAGTAAAATATCGAAATGTAATGTAATGCAACACAGAGAGTCGGTCAACACACAATTAACGCATAGCCCGGTTGATTACGTATTTCAAAGATTGCTAAATTAGAATTTAAGTGTGAAAATTCCAAAGAGAGGACACAGGCAGAGAGAGAAAACAAAAACCAGAGAAAGAGAAAAAAGATAAGCTTAAAACTTCCCCGTAGAAGTGGTTCAATCTTAATTTTGGAGCTTTCGTAAAATAAAATAAGACGGCTTGCTTTTTGTTCGATTGAAAGCTTTCGTGACTGCAGGGATTCATCTTCTTGGTTCTTTCGGTAAAGGGAAATAATAAAATTATTAAAATTAAACATAATAAAATATAAAATAAATAAATAAGTAAACGGCTTTCTTGGCAAAGGCTTCCTCCGGCCAAGGCCGTAATTAAAATATATATTGGGGACACATCCCCCCCAATATTCAAATATTCAAAAAATGTCCCCCCCAATCTATTGTGGTTATGGTTGTACTTTATTCATCCCTAATCTCTGCCATTACATACAATGAAACAAGAAAAGGTAAAAAAGAAAAAAAACAGAGCAATGTAATACAATACACTATTGTAAAAATAATAATGAAAAGTCAATCCTATGTTTAAGTGAATTTTTTTATATTTTAGGCAGGGAATGGCAGGAAATTCGTTTTCAAATTTAGATCATTTTTTTTTGGGGGGGGACCCTCACACCCCCTGAAAGATTTGGTCCCCCCCAAATGTTGACACCATGGCTACGGCCTTGCCTCCAGCAGTGGATCGATCACAGCTGCTGCTGCTGTTGATGATGGTGGTGATAATACATTTCTTTAACATTTTAAATATGGAATTAATGTAATGGCGTAAATCACATTCTGCCATAGCACACTGCAAGTTATGAACGTCGCATTCATAATTACCAAATTGAATAAAGCATTAATGTCGCCATGAGGTATACAGATGAGATTTTAAACCAGATAATTGCCCATTGAGCCAATTATTAAATCACCCGGAATGGGAACTTATCTTGTCAGATCTCGGAAGCTAAGCGGAGTTCAGCCTGGCCGATGCTCAGATTGGCAAACCACCACACGCATGTCATAGGTGCTATAGGCTGCTGCGGGATTATGTGGTGGGAGGCAGAGGGAAGTGTAATCAACTTCTTGGTTCTTTCGGCAAAGTCACGTAGAAGGGAAGTAATAAAATAATAAAAATAAAACATAATAAAAACAATTCTCACTCAGACGCTGTCGCCTCGACAGACCTGTTCTTCACCTGAGGACGGCTGCTTGCGTTGTGGCCGAAACGTCGTGAGAATTGTTTTATTATGTTTTATTTTTTATTATTTTATTACTTCCCTTCTACGTGACTTTACCGAAAGAACCAAGAAGATGAATCCCTGCAGTCACGAAAGCTTTAAATCGAAATTTAAGTGCAATCAAGTTAATTTCCTCGTGATTCTGTGCCTCCCAAGGCTCTACTGCCAGGCCTCTACCAACCCGCACTGACCAGAGTGGTGAAGTATGGTCGAATAACCCCCACCCCCAAATCTATTAGTCGACTGACTGCCGGTGTTTGAATAGAGACAAAAACACAAACTATTAATAAAAGGACAACACAAAAAAGAGTAAATATGAAAATAATTACACATTGTGGAGTATAACAATACACATGTAACACAGAGAGCACGTATGATTGTGATCATACATATGGATGTGATCAACAATCAGATATTACAGCGTTCTAAACATTGTAAGTCACTGAATATACAATTACGACAAAGGGGCCGTCCATAAATGACGTCACGCACCTGGGGGGGGGGGGGTCAGACATTAATGACGATGTGTGACGAGGGGGGGGGGGGTGAGAAATGTGACGTCACATCAAAATGCGCAACTTTAAATAAAAATAGACAACACGTTCTACTTAATTAAATATACTTTTAAATAAATGTTTTCTCCTACAACATCAGAGTGCAGCGCCACATTAAATACTCACTACAATGACAATAGTTTAAAGCGATTTGAAGCATGTTTTATATATTGGGGGGGGGGCAGAGGTTTGTGACGTCATATTTGAGGGGGGTCTGACTTTTTGTGACGCCGTGTGACGAGGGGGGGGGGGGGTCAAAAATCGCGTGACGTCAATAAAACATGCTTCAAATCGCTTTAAACTATTGTCATTGTAGTGCGCATTTAATGTGGCGCTGCACTCTGATGTTGTAGGAGCAAACATTTATTAAAAAGTCTATTTAATTAAGTAGAACGTGTTGTCTATATTTATTTAAAGTTGCGGATTTTGATGTGACGTCACATTTCTCAACCCCCCGCCCCCCTCGTCACACATCGTCACAAATGTCTGACCCCCCCCCCCCCCAGGTGCGTGACGTCATTTATGGACGGCCCCTCAGCTTTAGCAAAAAAATATAGAGCGATAAAAGTGTACATTTCAAATGCAATTACCGTATCAGAATCCTTGTTTAAAACAAAGGGCATTGCAAGTAAGCACAGTGACGTCATGGGTAAGCCCCCCCCACCCCCCTCCACGTGTTCCGGTGTCAAGCCGGAAGCCGGAAGTGGAGGCGCCCACGTGTAGCCATGGAGGCGGACGCGTGGCTGCTGGAGTCCATCCTCGCGTAAGGAAAACCGCGACATCATCATCAGCGGCAGCAGCATTATCATCAGCGGCAGCAGCATTATCATCAGCGGCAGCAGCATTATCATCAGCGGCAGCAGCATTATCATCAGCGGCAGCAGCATTATCATCAGCGGCAGCAGCATTATCATCAGCGGCAGCATCATCATCAGCGGCAGCATCATCATCAGCGGCAGCATCATCATCAGCGGCAACATCAGCATTATCATCAGCGGCAACATCATCAGCGGCAACATCAGCATCATCATCAGCGGCAACATCATCATCAGCGGCAACATCATCAACATCATCAGCGGCAGCATCAGCATCAGCGGCAACATCAGCATCATCATCAGCGGCAGCATCATCATCAGCGGCAGCATCATCATCAGCGGCAACATCAGCATTATCATCAGCGGCAACATCATCAGCGGCAACATCAGCATCTTCATCAGCGGCAACATCAGCATCATCATCAGCGGCAACATCATCATCAGCGGCAACATCATCAACATCATCAGCGGCAGCATCAGCATCAGCGGCAACATCAGCATCATCATCAGCGGCAACATCATCATCAGCGGCAACATCATCATCAGCGGCAATATCATCATCGGCAGCAGCAACATCAGTGGCAACGTCAGCATTATCATCATCGGCAGCATCATCAGCAGCAGCAACATCAAAATTAACAGCAGCATTAACATCAGCAACATCAGCAGCAGCAATATCATCAGCAACAGCAGCAGCAATATAATCATCAGCAACATTGTCCTCTCCATCAGCACGCACCAGCAGTAGCAGCGATCGCTGGTGTAGTTCCCACTGTTATAATCGTAGTGTGAGTAACGTCATCTTCACCGTCATTGGCATCAGCAAGTGTCGTCTTCTTAGTCGCAACCCTCGTTGCCTTACCTGTCATCATCAACACATCGTCTCAATTCAAACATTCATACTCATCATCACCACCACCACCATTCATCTTGGTCATATTCATTATCATAAATCATTTTACCGACAGACACTTCTGGATAAGCATTATTTGGTGATGCTGCTGCGTTGGCAGTGGTACACCATGATAACACTGTATAGCAATTATTATTTTTTGTTCCTGGGTAGTAAGTGTTGTTTCCTAATTGTTTATGCCTCAAACGTACAGAAAATGGCTATTATTCCCCACAAACTTTGCTTTAGTGACGAGGACAGTGATTTTTTGAAATTTACCTATTTTCAATGAGAAAACGGGCGAATTTGTGTCTTTTCGTTCACATAAGTCAGAAAAAACAACACTAATCAAAACTAACATGTATTTATACTAAGGTAATACGAAAATTACTACAAAAGTTTTAGACATTAAAGCGCACTACCACAGGTGGGACTGGCCACAGCAGACCGAGTTCTCTTTGGGGAGGAACAACGTCAAGTGGGAGCCACTGGTGGACCCCCGGAAGGTGCTGATGCCACCACTGCAGATCAAATTGCGCCTTATGAAACAATTTGTCAGAGCTGTAGATAGATAAGGAGTCGGCAGCCTTCAAGTACCTTCAAGACTTCTACCCTAAGCTGTCTGAGGCAAAGGTAAAAGCCGGTATCTTTGTCGGACCACAGACAAAGAAGATCCTGGAGTGCAATGAATTTCCCTAGAAGCTCACTAGTAAGGAGAAATGCGGCTTGGAACAGCTTTGTCGCAGTGGTTCGTGGCTTCCTGGGCAATCGCAATGTCTAGAACTATGGAGCTGGTTGAGACTCTGAAGAACTACGGCACAATGGGCTGTAGGATGTCCCTCAACGTCCATATCCTTGATGCTCATCTTGATAAATTCAAGAAAAACACGGGAGCGTACTCGGAGGAGCAAGGCGAGCACTTCCACCAGGATATACTGGACTTTGAACATCTCTACCAAGGATAGTTTAACGAGAACATGATGGGAGACTACATTTTGGGGCTGATTCGTGAAAGTCATTTACAGTATAATCATAAATGTTGAAAAACTACTCACTTATAAATCTTCTGTAGTCATTTTTTATTACTTTGTATAAATACATGTTAATTTTACGTGAACGAAAAGACACAAATTCGCCCGTTTTCTCATTGAAAATAGGTAAATTTCAAAATATCACTGTCCTCGTCACAAAAGCAAAGTTTGTGGGGAATAATAGCCATTTTGTATACTTTTTAGGCATAACAATTACGAAATAACACTACCCAGGAACAAAAATTGTGTTACATAGTGTAATTCACTAAAAACGTTTCGTGCGATGGCCTTTCACAGCACAGATGCCAGAGAGGTAGAGGCAGATTCGCCTGCGTGCTTTGAAAGAGTTGCCTGAAACGTCTCATATCGTTTTCTTTTGAAGTCGCGTTATTGACGAAAGCGTTGACTTCTGGATAAAGATTTCCCCCGGAACTGTCGCCACCGTCTCTCGCAATCCTGCGATGTAACAGACCGCTTGGCAGCTTGCACGCGAGCTGATTCCATCGCTCCATCTCCCTCCACGCTGGATGTGTCTCGCGTGCCACGGTCATGCCCCCTTGCGGCTCTCTCTCTCGCCAGAGGGCGCCACCCGATGTCGCTTGTTTGGGCCACTGCTCAACAAAAGTCGGACCCACCGTAGCCCTTGCACGGTGGGCGAGAAAGTCGCAATATCCCCACTATCTTAAACGCTGGTACGGGCTCAACCTGTGTGGGGACTTACCGCCCAAGCCTGTGTTGTATTTTGTATTTGTGCAGAGTCGCGATGCAGTGTTTGAATGACCTGATGAATATCGTATTGTCTGGATGACGAGACGCATCTTTTACCGCTGCGTGTTTAAAGCAAATGTTGTTGATGCGTCTGATAATCCTGTTGGCGTGTGTGTCCAGATGTCTCGTTTTTATTTTTTTAACTTGGACAAATCCTTTTGCTTATTAGGGGGCTATACTATGCAATTATTTCTTATTCCGACCTTTGGCGAGGAAAGTCACGAAAAAAATCGCACACGAACGACGCATTCACGCGAGCACCCGATGCTCCGTTTTGAAGTTTTAAAATGAAACATCTTTGAATTGTATTGTGTTTTGAATTAGATAATTTTATTTCTTCATTAAAAGCTTATGTCATTTTACATCTGGAAGACTTAATTAAAAACGAGATTTCGTGTGAATTTTCTCTCGTCGTTAAGTCGATAGCCTTGCTGGGGGTTCGATTCGATGCAGACTTTCACCTGTTTGGGATTGCGGGATCGAGATAAGGCGACATAGAGCTGCTGGCCGTGCGAGAAGACCGCCGTCTGCAGATCGATTCCAACGTGATCGAACGTCTGTCCCTGCGCCTCCGTCGTTCATGCAGGGGGCGTGTAGGTTTACAGCGCCCCCTGCATGAAAACCACGTGAAAGTGCACCGTTCATCGCAGATAGATAAAGTTGTGCGCTGATATAAGAGTATACTATTGAACTTACCGTGATTGTGTATGGACACAGCTGGGCGTATGTAATTCAATTGTATGTCGCCATTGTTATCCCAATGGAATCTTGCTGCAGGTTAGTCCTGTTGTCCAAGGTTTCATTGCAGCCGGAGCTGTCCAGGGCTGAACTCCGGAAAATGTTATTTTTCTTTTGTCATTGGTGGAGGGTGGGGGGGGTCTATATGGGTCCGGGGGAGTTGGAGGTTGGTGCTTTGGAAGCCCCGTAAAATGTGCCATGAGAAGTTATACCCCGGTCCAGCTCTATGAAATTATACTTCATGTCAACCATTCGCCTCTCAATGACATTATTGCACGTTAAAAACCACGCCTCTGTGAACTCCCATTGCATATTAATCATATCCCTATACAACCCCACTGCGTGTTAGCAACAACAATAATAACAATCAGCCAGGGTAAATCCGCTGCTGGATGATCTTCTCAAGCAGTCGCCGTCTCTCACGATGCTGCGATGTTAACGATCCACCCAGCACCTGCACAAGTGCAGACGTAACAGAGAATGGCTTGATGACGACACGAGATTGGGGCCAGAAAGATGTTGCACTACTTGAGCATGTTGTGCACAAGACAGAGGAAAGTGGAAACACATTACAAAATGTGCAGTTGACACCTACGAGCTATCTGCCTATGGACCGTGATGATGATGCTGCTGCTGCTCCTACTCACGATTAGTTAAATGTCCCGTGCCATCCGCGCGCTTCCGTCTTGAGCTCTTCCCTGAACATGGAGCGCGTTACGAACTTCGGATCGATTGACCGACCGAGCCTGTGGATTTCATGCGGTCTTGAAACCCGCAGGCTCGGACTCGACGACGAGCATTGCGACAGGTGGAGAGCGAGCCGAGCAAAGGGCTACGGCTGCAATGCAGTCGCTCGCGACCTCTCGCGCCGGCCGTGACCTCTGCGCTTGCGCCGCGTGCTCGTGTCCCCACAGCTACAAGGAGCTGCACATGTTCGATCTGCAGGAGCCCACGAGGACCATAGAGTGGGTGGACGACAACAGTGAGTCCGACGCGACGACGATGGGGGACCGTGTACGTGTGTATGTGTAGGTGCTCGCTAACAGCACTTGCCCAAACAGTCTGTTAAGGCTATACGGGGGATCTTTATCTTAGTTTTTTTTGTGTTAAACTTCTTTCGCACCGTATATAGCCAAGCGTGCTAATGATGTGAAGGGGAGTGTGCGACGACATTTCTCCCCCATTAATTCACGTTCCCTCAATTTATTGTTAGTTTATTCTTCCCCCGAACCTCCGATTAGCACGGTTGGCTACGTATGGTGCGAAAGAAGTTCTATATATTCGTCCTCTGTACAATCGCAGGTCTCTGACCCAATCTCCCTCCACCCTGTCCGATCTTGAGCTCTCTTCTTCGCCTCACTGTGTGGTCCCACTTCAATCGTCGAGCCGGCATCCCTCTTATCTTTGATTAATAAAGCGCCTTTGTCCAAAGCGCTTTACAATAATTATCCAAATTGTACATTCGATTCCCGTAGTAAATGTAAAGAGTGGGGTTATTAAAAGTGGTGGAGCTATGGTGACAGTAAGGAGGACAGGTGGGAGTGTTTGGGTAGGAGTAGTGATTGGGGTAGTGATAGGGGTTGGGGTAGTGATCGGGGTTGGGGTAGTGATAAGGGTAGGGGGAGGGGTAGTGATAGGGGTTGGGGTAGTGATGGGGGTTGGGGTAGTGATCGGGGTTGGGGTAGTGATAAGGGTAGGGGGAGGGGTAGTGATAGGGGTTGGGGTAGTGATGGGGGTTGGGGTAGTGATAGGGGTTGGGGTAGTGATAAGGGTAGGGGGAGAGGTAGTGATGGGGGTTGGGGTAGTGATGGGGGTTGGGGTAGTGATAGGGGTGGAGTGCCAATGCACATCTGTCATCTTGCCTGGATCGTTCCAGTAGTGATGGGGGTTGGGGTAGTGATGGGGGTTGGGGTAGTGATAGGGGTGGAGTGCCAATGCACATCTGTCATCTTGCCTGGGTCGTTCCAATCAGCTCTTCTCCTGAACATGCTCTAGAACTTCATCACTTCTCTTTCGCTCCGTCCACCTGACCTCCTCTGTTCGACGCCACAACCCTCGTCTGTGTTGTCAACGTGATGGGCAAAACTTGCCACGTTTGGAAAACGTATAACGGTCGTCGCCCGCCACCGCCAACACTTAGCACGAGCCTCTTGAAAGAGCGTGGAGACTGAGAAAGCCTTGCCTGCGTACAGCAAGTGTTCTTAATAATGATACTGGTATGAACCTCCTGGTTACACCAGCCCACGGGGGATTATTGTGTCCGTCTGTCGTGCAGGGAGAGGCTGGGTGGGGAGGGAGGGGCTGGGTGGGGAGGGAAGGGTGGGGGAGGGGCTGGGTGGGGAGGGTGATGCTGGGTGGGGAGGGGAGGGTGGTGAGGGAGGGACTGGGTGGGGAGGGAAGGGTGGGGAGGAGCTGGGTGGGGAGGGTGGTGATGGGCTGGGTGGGGACAGTGAGGCTGGGTGGAGAGGGGAGGGTGGGGAGGGAGGGACTGGGTGGGGAGGGAGGGGCTGGGTGAGGAGGGTGGGGAGGGTGAGGCTGGGTGGAGAGGGGAGGGTGGGGAGGGAGAGACTGGGTGGGGAGGGAGAGACTGGGTGGGGAGGGGCTGGGTGGGGAGGGGCTGGGTGGGGAGGGGCTGGGTGGGGCTGGGTGGTGGGAGGGGTGGGGCTGGGTGGGGAGGAGCTGGTCTCCCCGTGGTGCCCTTATAAAACTCAACGTTTAACCTACTCACGACGGCTTGTGCCCGCCCTCACAGTCGGGCATATTTGCGGAACACACCACGCCGCCGTTGACCCTGGCCATTGACCGAGCAACCCAACGTTCCTACCAGCTCCCTCCGCAGGAATGTGTTATTAGAACTAAATAATGAATCCGCGTGCTTTCCACGCAGGGGGGACACGGCCCCTCGGTGTGTTTGCGGAGGCCAAGGCACGTCCTGTCTGTCCGTCCGTCAGGTGTGTGCGTCGCCGGATTCAACTCGGAGAAGAAAAACGAGATCCTTGAGCTGGGGCTGCCGCAGAAACTTCTGCCCAAGGAGAAGCAGGTGTGACCGGACACAACCAGACAACAACCATAACAACGAGTTGCATTTATCCTGCACCCGTAACAAACATCTCAAAGCGCAGTAGGGGTTTTTTTCCTGCCCCCCTCCGAGGGTCGTCGTGCCCCCCCCTTCCCGGAATGGCAGCTGTCCCTGTGTGGTACAATGTGGTACACAGAGCCGGCCTGGGGAGTGGGCATTTTTCTGACAGTAGGGGGAGATGATGTTGCTGTTGGGTGCCACGGTGGCGAGATGTTAACTACCTCGCCTGGTATACAGGATATCGTGGGTTCGATCCCGACCCTGACGCATATATATTTCAAGTTTGCACGTTCTCCCCCCGGGTCCTCCTCCGGTGTTTTTCTCCACATTTAGAAACATGCGTTTAAGAGTATTTGGCTGCTATAAATTTCCATATCAGCCACTTTGTTGCGCTATCATATGTGGCCAGGTCACTTCTGAATAAGAGCTTCCAGTTCAATGGGCCTTACCTGGTATATAGTTTCAAATAGTTTTAGGTTTATTCTCAAATTAAGTAATTTCCGAGTTTTTATTTTAATTGGCAAACTTTAAAAGCGTGTTGCTGGCCACGCGTGGCCTGCCTACTCTTTGGAATGACGTCACAGGATCCCTTGACGACGTTCAATGCGATGTAGACAGCGCGTATCTTAAGGTCGAACCACGTCCCGGATGGGCCAGCTCCCAAAGCAGACATCTTCAACGTCAGAAAAAGCGAAGGGGTGGGGGGGAAGAGGCTTCGGCCGGCAAATCTGCGCGAATGCGATGGCGTCATCGCCTTTGGTCGCAACGAGGTGCGCTGCAGGCTCCGGTTATCAGCCGTGAGTATTTGAGGAGGCCGGGGTTGGCTCAAGAGGTCGGAGAGATGCTGGGTTTGAATTGAGGGTTTCAGCCACTGCTCGTGATTAAACTGGGTTCTCGGGTGAAACGAGTCGATGGCCTCAGCACGGCCAACGGTGACTCACAAAGGGGACCTCTAGACTCACGCAAAGACTTGAGTCGTGATTCAATTTGGATCTCAAGTTTTGCCAGTTGATAGTCTCAGCCTGGCCTCCCAATGACTGCATAACAAAACCCGTGACATCGAATTTGGTTCTTGCACTTAATTTTGGAAAAAAATTCCAGCTCTGAGAATCGTAATACAACGCACGTGGCAAGTGCTGCCCTCTACTGCGTGTGGACCAGAGGTCGCTTGAAGGAATCTCAGAAGTAGCTCTGCAATATCCGCTTCCGCGGGCCGTTTTCCCACTGCTCTGCGGGAGGTCGCAGGGGATTCCCCGTCTGGCGACGTGGCGCAGATCGCACGGTCGGGATAAAAACCGTGGCGAAAATATCATGGACAGCAACAACTCTTTCACAGCGTCCAATGAAGCGCACGTGACAGAATCGACCGTTATGCCGCATTGCCCTCTGCTGACCGCCGCCTTGCCCCGCAGCCTCTTACCGGGCCGTTGTGTGTGGTGGTCGCACATCCAAGCACTGCGCAGGTGGAGGGGAGCCGGTTGGGCAGTTTCAGTTTTCAGTTTCATTTATTTGGAATGACCCCATGAGCCATTCGGCTCTTGATTCGAGTGCGACCGCAACAAACACTAAAATTTAAAGATGCGTTTAAAATGTACTGCACGCAGATTTGAAACATCTCCTACAAAAACAATAAAATCTTCCAGAAAAAGCAGCATTTGTTTATGCTGCCTACAAAAATGTGCAAAAATCACATTTTGATGTTAGATCACAATAACAATCATACAATTTAGATACAAATTCTAAGTCTAACTTTATACTACATCAAACAAATATGGCTAAACTAAACCTTTCTAGAAATCACTAAAATAATGCTATAAAAACAATGTAGCAGGGAGGGAGGGGCATTGCGGGTGATTTCAATTCACCGTTTTTCTCCGGCCACTTTCCCGTCGCTCGGCAGGGCATGTGTCCGGAGCGCGACTTCAAGGTGGTGCACGGAGGCTTCTCGAACCGGCCAGTGTACCGTTTGGAGAGCGTTCGGGGTACCAGGTGAGGCAAGCAGCTGATTCCCCACCACCACCAGCAGCTGCTATTGCTGCTGCTACCGCGACTGTTGCGCTTGACAGGCAAGCAGCTGATTCCCCACCACCACTACCAGCTGCTATTGCTGCTATTGCTGCTGCTACCGCGACTGTTGCGCTTGACAGGCAAGCGGTGGCGAGATGTTAACTACCCTGCCTGGTATGCAGGAGGTTGCTGGTTCGATCCCCGACCACGACGCCTGTATATTTGGAGTTTGCATGTTCCGTGTCGCGCACGTGACGCTTGTTACGTGGTATTTAACGTGCATTTTAAATGCTCAATGATTCTGTTCCCGTCTTATTTTGTACGCATGCATGTCCTTCCCCACAGAGGTATGGGGGGGAAGGACAATAAACTAAACACAAACAGCAGTTCTAAAGAAATTGGATTTCAATAAAAAAAAAATCTTTGCATCCCGGAAGTTTTTATTTCAAATACCGCTTAAGATACGGGCATCACCACGTTCCAGCACCAATATCACTCGGGGAGCTGATCGCTGTTCCCTCGCTCCACTCCTAGCTTGCTGCTGAGCAGCGGCCCTACGGACAACTCCATCCAACTCTGGCAAAGGGGAGGAGACGACACGGGTGAGTGAACGCGCGCCTCCGCTTCTAACTTCGGGGAGAGAGAGAGGTGGAGGGGACACGAGAACGGCCATAAACACACGCACGTGAGCTGTCGGCTAGCACGGAGTGTTGGCGGAGGGGTGGGCACACCAGAGGTCGCAACCGGGTACGCGATACCCGTACCCTACCCGATACCCGGCTCCCCGTACCCGGCCGGGTACGGGTACGGGTACCCATTTGCGACCCTGGTGCGGCCGGGTACGAGTAGGCCGTGAGTCACCGGTGAGTAACCGTTTGTCACTCATTTCGGGTAGGGTACGGGTAGCGTATGGGTACCCGTACCCGGCCGGGTATGGGTACGGGTACCCGTTTGCGACCCTGGTGCGGCCGGGTACGGGTAAGGAATCTAAACCCGTTTGCGACCTCTGGGGCACACCGCACAATGAATCCATCGACCGTGCGTTCGAATCCCGACCCACGGCTGACCATCGGTGGTGAGTAGAATCCAAACGGGGTGGGGGGCGTTGGGTTTTTCTTCCGCATCACCAACCTGTGCTGAGCAGCGTGGTGAAGTATGGTCAAGCAACCCCCTTGACTGAAGCAGAGTAGGGAGGCCTTCAGATTTGTTTTGACAAAGGGCGATAAATCGCGAATATTATCATAGTTATTCTTGGTTCTTTCGGTAAAGTCACGTAGAAGGGAAATAATAAAATAATAACAATATAACTTTTTTTTTCCCCATTCATATTCTTGGTTCTTTCGGTAAAGTCACGTAGAAGGGAAATAATAAAAATCTAATTTTTATTATTATTTTATTATTTCCCTTCTACGTGAATTTACCGAAAGAACCAAGAATATGGATCCCTGCAGTCACGAAAGCTTTAAATAAAAAATTATCATAGTTGTTTGGCATGTAATGATAGAGTTTTGTCAAGCCAATGGAAACAAGGGTTTGATGAAAAGTGTGTTGGATGATGATTGGTTCACAGAGCACACAAGCTGGGGTTGTTGTCATGTGTTCTCTGTTATCTTATTGGATGTTGCCATTGCAGATGTCCACTGAGGAGAGTCGCGATCAGATTAGTTTAGACTTGGACAACCGCATTTTTAAATTCTTTATATTAAGTTCGCTTGCTTGCTTGCTTGTTTACGACCGTGCAAATCTTTCGGTCGTTTTTTATCCCACTTCCCGTGATCCAATCGAGCTGACATTTTCCACACAGACTCGTTGTGCGTGACAATTAATTTTCGTGAAAATTTTTTTCCAAAATGTTACACTGTTAAAATTTAAATATTTAATTACCAATTGGTTAATGCTGGCAGACAATCATCTGACCCATAGGTGCAGCCATCTCAAGCCAGAGGACGAGAGGACTCTAGCCGCCACGCATATAAAGGACTAGCAGAAGTACCCGGCGTTGCCCGGGTGAAAAATATATTTCTTAATAACCTTACATATATACACAGATGGGCTGCTGCCCCCCCCCCCCAGCCACGATCTCCTCGGCCGCTGTGCAGTAATATGTACGGCCTATAGTGTGGTGGGGTGTCGAGGCCTAGTACCGTGCAGAGCCTCCGGCCTCGCCTAAATTGCCCACCCGGCTGAGGCTGGGTACTGGGGCCGTTACCCCCCCCCCCCGCGCTACAATAATACTGTCTAATCGCTATAATTTTATTATCTACCGACCCTATAATAGTAATTGCACACATTGGGATGGGGGGGGGAGTGAAGAGGACGTGAAACTTTGATGAATTTACCTCAGAGTCGCGTGTTAATGCGTGCGCATATTTTTAACGGGAATTAAAAATGGCGTCCACCCCGCAGCGAATGCGTCGCTACCCGTTGCCAGCGGCAACCGCCGTGGAAAACCAAACGGACCAATCGTGTCTCGCAAATCCCTCACATTTCGTCCAATGAAACTGCGTATGGTCCGGCGACACACAGACAGACAGACAGACACACACAGACAGACAGACAGATTTGCGATTTTATATATATAGATTTATAGTTTTTACGGGTTAATTTTATTTACATGTAAAACCACACTGCAAAGTAAATTTCAGTGACAAACTGGCACTGCTCGTGCGTTTGCGCCAGATCCACGGCCTAGGTGGAGGGAAGAGGGGGGGAGGCATGATGCCAGCACGACGCACCGACCTGACCCAACGCTGTGCGATGGCGGGCGATCTTATAGCGCACTTAAACTAAACAATTTTTATTTTACCGGGTAAAGCCCACTGAGCTACATAGCTCTTTTTCAGAAGCGACCTGGCCACAAATGATAGCTCAACGAAGTGGCTTATCATCACGTGGAAATTTATAGCAACCAAATACACTAAACCGGAGGACCCGGAGAAAAATCCACGCGATCACGGGGAGAACATGCAAACCCCAAATGTACGAGCATCAGGGTTTGGATCGAACCCACGACCTCCTGTATACCAGGCGAGGTAGTTAACATCTCGCCACCGTGGCGCCCCAGCTGCCCAACAAGCAGCCAGCAAAACTCTTTTGCTCATATCATATGACATGGCCAGTGAAGATTGCCCTAGCTTCATCCGCCGGCTTACCATGGCCTCCACAAGAGTAAGTTCTTGAGAGGCCCTCTAAGAGGGCGTATGGCCTACTTTTATACGCTGGCCAACCAAACATCTTTGAAGAACTGAAAGTACCCACTCGTGATGCTCATAAATCTTTGTATAAATCTGCCGCTCATCAGTGCGCGGCGAGTGTGGAGGAGGGGGGCAGCCACCGGGACTGCACGTGTGTGTGTTTGTGCTGCACGCACCAGATGTGGTGAGGAATGTGGGCGAGATCCACAACAGCCGGAGAGAGCCGCAGTGGAGTCACATGTGCTGCTCATCGGACCAGCTCCTCCTGCATGGGTCCAGCATCGGCACCGTCCAGACCACGGACCTGCACACGCGACAAGCCACCTTCTGTCTCGGCGACGCCGTCATCGGTAGCGGACTTTGATTGTAAAGAAAAATGTTAGTCTTGTGTTGTAAGTAAAAAAATATATATCTCTCAATTATTGTATCAGTTGTGCAGAAGGGATGATATCGCTGTTGTCCGTTCGGAAATTCTACGTGATTCTTGAGTGTCGCGCTTTAAAACGGTGCTGAAAAGTTTGACACTTGTACCGTAATTATTATTATTTAGAACAATTCACCATGTCAAAATAAGACGGGAACTTCCGTGACATCACAACCCTGCGACGGTCCTATCCGCGCTTCCGGATCGTTTACGCGATTGTTATATGACGTGGATAATGCGGGCAGCTGAAAAACGATCCGAAATTGGCCTCAAAAATCCCAAACTGTCACCTGAAAATGTTCAATCTCTTCCCTAATTGGTATCACCAATCTTCTTTCGTACAGAGCAACGGCTACAGTTTCACATTCAGGTGGTCAAGCCAGATAGCCGCGTCAGGAGCAGTAGCGGAGTGTATCGCCGTGACCTCTCCTTGGAATTTGTGGACCGGGCATTGCGTTGTTACACGTTGTACGGTCAGTTCTGGATGACCACAGTCGCACACTGGAGAGTTTTTTACTTTCCATTTGTGCATCAGGTACCCGCATCTGTTTTTGGTTTGTGAACGTGAGCGGCACCAACCTGGGTGCCACGGTGGCGAGATGTTAACTCCCTTGCCTGGTATACGGGACGTCTTGGGTTCGATCCCAACCCTGACGCCTGCTGTATATTTGGAGTTTGCATGTCCCTCCCTGTGGTTGCATGGATTTTTCTCCGGGTCCTCCGGTTTTTCCCTCCACATTTAGAATCGACAACACGCATTTAAGAGTGTTTGGCTACTCATAAATTTCCACGTGATGATCAGCCCACTTCGTTGAGCTATCATTTGTGGCCAAGGTCGCTTCTGAAAAAGAGCTACGTAGCTCAGTGGGCCTCACCTGGTAAATTAAAATTAGTTTAATAAGTTTAGTTTTATAATTGTTTTTTTACCCTTCTCTCTGGCAACAAAACTGACACCTTTTTTACAAGGAGTCATGTTTGCATAGACCACAATACCTGCAGCCATAATGCAAACAAAAAAACATAACTCTGATAATATATGCACTGTCCTTGAAGTTGATTGGTCCACACCCGAGACAGCTTTCCTTAGAGCCTAGTCTCACATGGTGTAGGACCAGATGACGCCAAAAGGCGCACAGTGCATATATTATCAGAGTTATATTTTTTGTTTGCATTATGGCTGCAGGTATTGTGGTCTATGCAAACATGACTCCTCGTAAAAAAAAGTGTCAGTTTTGTTACCAGATAGAAGGGTAAAAAAACAATTATATTTTTTTACTGGCAAATGAGGTTCCAATGGTGTAAAGTTTAGTTTTAACCCGCTAAAGCGTTTGAACGCCGACAGACGGCGGCGCCGGTAGCGGCCGCTTGTGCGCGCTGGCGTTCGTGGACGGAGGGCGCACACTGCTGGCCTGCGGCAACGTCGGCGACCTCTGGCTGCTGGACGCCCGCTCCGGGCGTGTGGCGGCGCACGCGGCACCCTCACCGCCGCCGGAGGCGGGGAGCCAAGCCGACGACGGACCCCGTTGCGCCTGCGCGGCTGCCTTGGACGGCGGCCGCTCCGGTGGGCAGGCTGGACGGCCCGGGGTCCGAGTGGCGAGGTTTTGGGCGAGCGGGCGCGTGGCCGTGTCCGACGCGAGGAATCTGGATCGCGTGGTGGCCGCCGCCACTTTGGAGAGCTCTTGCCGGAAGAGCGCGACGGCGCCGGAAGAGACGGAGGAGTCGATGCTCTGCGTCAGCTGGTCACCGACTGCCCCGGAGAACATCGCTCTGTCTGGTTCGTTGGTTAATTTGTTTGGTTTCCACTCGTGTCGTGCCGTCGTCTTTCCAGAGGGTTGGCAGCCCAGAGGGTTGGTGGCAGATCTCTCCCGTCGTCCAGCAGCCTTGCTGCGCTGCTCTTCCACGTTGCATTATGACGATCGGTTCGCTTAAGTCATCTGTCCCATCGCATTCTTTTCCCGTCTTCCTCGTAATCTCTTTCCGTTGTACATCCTCGTACGAAAGCCATCTCCCAACAACCTCGACGCAATGTGATTTTTTGTGGCCGCGTAAACGCAGTGGTTTTGTCACATTTGGAGAAAACATTTTTCTTGATTAATATCCGTTAACGAAGGATACGCCCCGGCAGTACAGCGGTATAACATTATTTCACTTGATCAGTTGGGAAAAATTTATAAAGTAGGGGTTAAATAATGCATTTCGGTGAAGTTGGTAGAAGTAACAGACTGCGATGAAAGTAAGAATGTGTGAAATACAAATTGGCTTAAAGCGGCTTAGGCAATCGTGACACATTCGGTTGGGCTTTCATCTTTTGTGGTTTTATCTCAAGGTCAATTGAAAGACATTGAAATGCCTCCAGCGAAAAGGCAACAAAATATTGAAATTTAAACGCGAAGACGTATCACGTAGGTTGAAAGGTTTTGGCGGATAGCCGAATTCGATTTTTAGCTGCTACGTCGATAAAGTTGCACAAGGGTCATGTAAAAATAACATTTTGGTTCATTTAACAAATTGGTTCAGAAAGCACACAGACTGATTGAACAAAAGTTTATTTTTTATATTTTTTAAACCCATAGTCCACCACGATGGCATACGGTTTAAAATATATATATTAAGTACCATTAAATGTCAGTTTGCCGATGTTTTACATATTGACCATTAAGCCTAAATAGATATAATTTGAAGCGTTGTTACCTACGTACTCCACGATGACGTTCTTGATTATTTTGTGTTACGTATTTTCCACGTAGTTTTGTATCGAACTAGGACCCATATCTGACCTTGCCTATCAAACATCTGCCAGGTCACCAGCATTGGTTCAAACAGGATTGACTGCTGATGCTGAATGTTTGCTAGAAGGCTGTATGGCTGATGGAAAGTGTAAAAAAAAAAGTTGTTTTAAAGTGGGGAGGCAGACGTGGGAAAGAGGCGTTATTGGCTATTTCCTAGAGAAGGGTTAGGACATTATTTTTCACAATTTAATCATCTTATCCCGTGTCTTCCCGGGGACCAGGATTTGACGGAATGGTGCATATCTATGACACGACATCCTGGACGCCGGACCTCGCCCCCGCTCGACCGTCATTCGTCCACAAAGGTCACACGGTGGTCGAGGGCGATGCCCGCGACGCGCAGGTGACGCAGCATGCGTGGCACCCATGGCGAGCCCGGACCCTGCTCTCCGCGGGAAACGATGGCTCCCTGCATGCCTGGGAGTGGGTCCTGCCGTGACCACGCCTCGCGCACGGCGTTCCATTTCGCTCGTAAATAAAGGGGGAAGGGCTACAGTTTCGCGGACCAAAAGCAGACATTGGAACCGGCTAAAGTTTCAAAATGTTAGGGGGGTACCTGATTTACTCGAGTGGTTGAATGAGAGTGGTTACAGGGACTTCTGTACTTACGAACATTCGACTTACGAACTTTAAGAGATACGAACGAACATGTGGCGGTGGTGGCATCTTCATCTGCAGAACATGAAGAACCAGTGGCAGCTACATCAACAGGAGATTATACAACGTTTAAAGCCATTCCCCGTGTTTAGTGTACATGCCAATGTACGACATGTTTGGAATTGACAGGAGTAAAGTTGGACTCAAGAAGAGACCTCTGGAACCTAACTCGTTCGTAAGTAGAGGAGTCCCTGTATATCACAACCCCACTCATTTCAAGTGGTTATCACATAATTCACTACTATTGGCCGCACACAGGACTCGGACTCTGCTAAAGTTATGGCTCTCAGGTGGTACTGTCAAGTTCAATATCTCGTTTGGCTCAGACTTGGGGAGAGCAGATCTTCGGGAGGTCGCTGCGTGTCACCTTTGTGGCAGCTGTGGTAGCTGGCAGAGGGACATTAGGAACACGTTTGACAGCGAGGTGTGGTGTAGCAACAACCCATTTTGGCCACAATGATGTCTTGATTCTGTACATAAAGCTCGTTTTGTAGTAAGTTTGTTTTGCCTTGCTGTGAATTTATTAAAGTGTGATTGTTTTTTTTACGAATGAAATTCTGCAATGCTTCGGGACTTGTGGATTCGGTTTCTGGCATGTCACCCAAGCTGAAGTGAGAAAGATACAAAAGGGTGCATGTGTATTATTGAACAGGCAGTCTCTCAACTGTTGAATTAAGCATCATGCACTACACCTAATTCTACCACTAGTTATTCAAGCGTTGTATTTTTTTTTCTTTTAAAAAAGTACAGTCCAAACATGCTATTTGGGTGTTATCATGGGATGAGGATATTTCCGTTTGGAACGTTCACAGCTCGAGGTGTGTCGCAGGCGGGTCTGGAGGATGCCTAAACTGCTCATGAAATAATTTCGAGACCTTTAATTTCCTTCGAGGGGCACAATCTGTCATATTTCCTGCCAATATTGTTCATTTGTCACTTGAAAAGCTTCACTAAACCACATTCACAACGGTGATGCTTAAAATGTTAAACAGTGCGGTCATTTGTAACTGGGTTGAGACTAGCAGCTCTCTCCGATTGAGAACGCAGATACAGCATGTCAGTAATGGGACACAGGATATCAACGTTGCTGGTTCACAGCGATGACTCCTGAGCCAACCAGCCACCGCTCTCCACTACCACTTACTTATTTTACGACTTAAGTATGTCTTTCAACGTGGGATAGCGGGAACATCGCGAGGTTGATTTTATCCCAGGAATATTTTTCACCGCACTCGTAAAGGCACCCGAACCACCGGCCTCCCCCCTCCGTCTTGCCGAGAACGGCCAGGTCCGAGTACCCGCTGGGGCCTCTGAAAATCACCCAAGGATCGCTCCAATTTTCGGGGGACAAGGTCGACCTGTTGAGGTAGATGCCAGAGGTCGCAACCGGGTACCCGATACCCGTTCCCTACCCGATACCCGGCTACCCGTACGCGACCCTAATGCGGCCGGGTATGGGTAGGCCGTGAGTCACTGGTGAGTAACCGTTTGTCACTCATTTCGGGTAGGGTACGGGTAGGGAACGGGCAGCCGTACCCAGCCGGGTACGGGTTCCCGTTTGCGACCCTGGTGCGGCCGGGTACGGGTAAGGAATCAAAACCCGTTTGCGACCTCTGGTAGACGCCCAGATCCAGACGCTTTTTGGGTTTGGACGGGTGGGAATAGAGGAGCCAGTGCTCGGGCGTCACGTCGCCCTGCAGCTCGGGCAAGAAGCCGACGATGCTTCCGTGGTGGCCGTTATAATCTTCGACCAGCCTGGGCACAACCGTGCCCTCTCTGAAGGACCCCTCCCCAGGTCGTCGCTGACGGCCTGAGCACGGAACTCGTGCCCCAGCGTGGGGCTGTTGCAGATCACGACGGGCCGTCCAGCCTCGTCAGAAACCGTCGCATCCCCGACCTTGCAAGTGAGCCCCGCGTCATCGCTGTAGATGGAGAACGAGCGAGACTGCCAGTCATTCTTGTGGACATCCTTTTTGAAACTCTTAGGTTTTTTTCGGTAAAGTCACGTAGGTAAAAATAAATAATAAAAGTACAAATAATAGAACTAATATAAATAAAATTATAAATCAAAATAGAAATAAAATTATAAATCATTTATAAAAATATATATATTATTATTTTTACTTTTATTATTAATTTTTACCTACGTGACTTTACCGAAAAAAACCTAAGAGTATGAATCCTTGCAGTCACGAAAGCTTCAAATCTAGAATCCTTTGTGAAGTAGGCGTAGGCGGGGATTAAGATCCGGCCGAGCTTGGTGCGGCTGCCCGAGCTTTAAAATGTCTCGCAAAGTTTTAAAAACCAGGGCAGCTGCTGTCACTGCGTAACTAACTGGGCCTTCTCCTCCTGCAGCAGCGGCGACTGAGAAGCACGAGGCATTCTTATTAAACGCTTACGAAATCTTTGCAACGTAGCAAAAAACAGTAACAGCAATCGTGGTCTCTTTTTTAAAAAAACACAAATGTGTTAAGTTTCATCTCACGCGTCGCTAAATGGGGGGGGGGGGGGTGGGCGGGGTTGGTCTAACTTTGTGGGTTTTTTTTAGTTATGGGGTCGAGGAAGTTAAAGTTGAACCACACGGGAATGGTTAAGGGGCCGTCCATAAATGACGTCACGCACCTTGGGGGGGTGGGTCAGACATTTGTGATGGGGGGGTTGAGAAATGTGATGTCACATCAAAATGCGCAACTTTAAATAAATATAGACAACACGTTCTACTTAATTAAATAGACTTTTTAATAAATGTTTTCTCCTACAACATCAGAGTGCAGCGCCACATTAAATACGCACTACAATGACAATAGTTCATAGCGATTTGAAGCATGTTCTATTTTCAAAATGGAAATATGGTTTTGGGGGGGGGGGGGGCAGAGCTTTGTGACGTCATATACACCAAGGTCGCAAACGGGTACCCGTACCCGGCCGGGTAGCCGGGTATCGGGTAGGGTACGGGTATCGGGTACCCGATTGCGACCTCTGGGATGAAGCCATGTTGTAGGCGTGGGTGGGTTGATTCTAGGAACTTGAATTGTGAGAAGAGAAAAGACGTTGGGAAATGAGTGACAAACGGTTACTCACCAGTGACTCACGGCCTACCCGTACCCGTACCCGGCCGCACGAGGGTCAAAAACGGGTACCCGTACCCGGCTGGGTACGGGTAGCCGGGTATCGGGTAGGGTACGGGTATCGGGTACCCGATTGCGACCTCTGCCGTGGAGATAGGGCTATAAAATGAGCGTGTATGCCGGTGGTAGATGGAATATTGAGAGATAATGATGATGGCTTGGGGAGGCCTTCAGACAGCAGTGGAGAGATCACTGTGTAGCTGTATTTTCCAACTTTTTCCAGGCAGGATCGCCCAGAGGTTCTTGGGAGTCCCAGTGCAGAATGTCCCGCAAAAAGAAGGGTGGCATCACTGGCTTTGGCCTTGGGGGCATTTAGACTGTAGACTTTATGGAGACAGGTAAGGCCAATTGAGCTTAACAGCTCTTTTTCTACGATAATTTGATCTTGTTGAAGTCTAACCTCAAGACCTTTTTTCCCCTCTATGACCGACTGCCTCTCTCTATAAACCAAATAATTACTCGGTTTCTGTACAGCATCTTGAGATGTGGCCGCGTTGAGAAGCTATGCAAGTATGAACACTTCTTTTGGCCCCGTATGAGTCCAGTCCATCGGGAATGTACGCTGATCACACAGAGTAAGCTCTTTGGAATAACAACACTGTTTTAAGTCTGTTGCTAAACTGGCTCGAGACCTGATGATGATTCCCAAACATCCATAGGTAATTGGGTCCAGGTCTTCAGGCCGGAGACCCCGAAACTGCGTTTTCCGTGTTGCTGCACGAGGTTTGCGTGTTGGTACAGCAGCAGATCGGAGTGCCATGGTGGCGAAATGTTAACTACCTCGCCTAGTGTGCAGGAGGGCGTGGGTTCAATCGTGACCCTGACGCCTGCTGTATATTTGAAGTTTGCATGTTCTCCCCGTGATCACGTGGATTTTTCTCCGGGTCTTCCAGTTCCCCCCCTCCACATTTAGAAACACGTGTTTAGAGTATTTTGCTGCTATAAGCTTCCACGTGATAATAACTTCGTTGAGTTATCAATTGTGGCCAAGTCGCTTCTGAAAATGAGCCATACAGCTCAGTGGACCTTATCTGGTCAAATTAAGATTAGTTTATAGTTTAGATCGCCAAGGGCTGTGGACGATAGATGGCGTTGATTGGCGTCCATTTAGGCTGGTACACACAGCCCACATTGCATTGTATAGTATTGTAATGGGTTCCGGAGACACTTGCAGAGGTAACTTCTTTATTACAATACAACACTCCAACAGTCCTGACACCCCGTTACATCCTAGGTACACAGCCTAGGTACACAGCCTAGATACACTACTCTGGCTACGCTCTGGGGTCCTCCGGCTACAATTACCCTAGGGGAGGCTAATTGACCCGACCCAGCCAAGGTGCGGGTCTGGACTCTGGCTTCCTCGGAACTCGCCCTTACAAGGACGTAGAGCCGGGAGTCCCAGAGTCCCACCACTGGCCCTCACAGCGTCCAGGCCCTTACAAGGACAAGCGGGATGAGGGGGTCCAGGGTCCTAAGCTGGCTGGTCTTGGGTCTTGGGTCTTGAGCTGCGACTGGCCCCGATCGGCCAGGGAGCTGCCCTTTTATGCCTCGTCCCCAACGAGGGGTGGGGGGCTGTGTGTGCGCCCCCAGATATCCCACAGAGCACACACAGCCCCCCCGTTGGTGGCGCCAAGGGGCTTAAGCGTCTGGGGTGCCTGGGATCCTAGCACCTGGCGTCAAGGGGCTTAAGTGTCTGGGGTGCCTGGGATCCTAGCGCCTGGCGCCAAGGGCTTATCTGCCTAGGATCTCAGAGCCCCCAGCTGCCCTTCCCCTCTTATGGCACTACAGTATGGTGATGGTGAAGGTAGGGTGACAGTGATGGACGTGGTGTGGCAACAAATATTTTCAAACAATCAGCGGTCTCGCTCAAAAACTAAAAACCAGGCCAGGAAGGTTTAAAATAAGTTTAATGAACAAATATCAAGCAGGACGTGCTATAACAATGCAACACTTTCAGATGGAATAACATATTGCATCCACACAATGTCCATATGCGGATACGGCATAGTTTACATGCAACTAAAATATTGAAAAAATGTTTTTTAAGCAAAGGTTAACATAGCAAGGGGGGAGAGGGGCTAAAACTAAGCAACAGCACTGCACTGTGACCACCGAGGTCCTGGGTTTGAATCTAAGCTTCAGCCATCGGTGGTTTAAACCAGGTTCTCAAGGGTTGATGGTCTCATGATTACACAAAACAATAATGGCAAGAATGCTTTGCTTACATTGGCATACTCCAACTATAAGGATTAGTAAGGATTTAAAATAAAATTTGTTGTGCCTGACATTGCTATTGCAGAGCACGTGAGGAGTTGACACAGCTTTGTGTGGATAAGAGGCGACCTCAGAAGTAGTTACGTGAAGTCCACTTCCAGGGGACGTTCTTTAACACGGGGTGGGGAAATTGTAAAGTATTATACATACTCTTTTGTTCTTTCAGTAAAGTCACATAGGTGAAAATGACTTTACCGAAAGAACCAAAGAGTATGGATCCGTGCAGTCACGGAAACTTCAAATCTAGAATGTAAAGTATTAATATTGTTTCTTAATTTTCAAATATGATTGAAGGTGGTCCAAAATGCCAATTCCTTAAACCTTGCCAGGAATGCATATTTATTTAGGTTTCACTCCTGTGTACTTCTCAACATCAGCCAATGAGAAGATGCAAAAGTTAATTTTGTCTCGAGAATCTTTTTCCCCACCCTCGTAAAGGCACCCGAACCACAGGCCTCCCCCCTCCGTCTTGCCAAGACCGGCCAGGTCTGAGTACCCGCTGGGGCCTTTGAAAATCACCCAAGGATCGCTCCAATTTTCCAGGGCCATGGGCGCCTTGTTGAGGTAGACGCCCAGATCCAGACGCTTCTTGGGTTTGGACGGGTGGGAATAGAGGAGCCAGTGCTTGGGCATCGTGTCGCCCTTCAGCTCGGGCAAAAAGCTGACGATGCTTCCGTGGCAGCCGTTCCAATCTTGAGCGGCTTCGACCAGCCTGGGCACAACCGTGCCCTCTCTGAAGGACTTCCCCAGGTCGTCGCTAATGGCCTGGACACGGAACTCGTGCCCCAGAGTGCGGCTGTTGCAGATCACGACGGGCCGTCCGGCCTCGTCGGAAACCATCGCAACCTGACACTCCCCGGTGTTAACACCCCCTCCCACCGCATCCCCGACTTTCCAAGTGCTACCCGCATCATCACTGTAAATGGTGAATGAATGAGGACGGCAGTCACTCTTGGGCAACTCATCTTTGAAGTAGGCATGAGCGGGGATGAGAATCCGCCCGAACTTGCTGCAGTTGCCCGTCCTGGCGGGCAGGTGGAGGCCGTGGCCGGGGCCCAGTGCGAACGTGGCCCAGTGGCCCACGTGTGGCCCCAGAACCGCGTCGGTCAGATCGACGGCGGCGCCCCAGGTGACGCCGCGGTCCGTGCTGTAGGCGTAGGCCAGCCTCGCCGCGTTCCGCCCTGTCTTTAGCTGCTCTCCCTCCGACAGACCGGTTGGCACCGCAATGAAAAAGAGAAACAATTTCTTCTCCACGAGCACGGGGCATGGGTTCATGGAGCGGTGGCCGGGAATCGAGGCGGCAGCCAGCTCCTGTATCTTCCCCACGTCGGCAACCTGCAACGTGAGACACGGCGATAAAATCAGGAAGGCGAATGCATTGTATGATTCACAGCATTGGTTCTCAACTTGTAGTCAGTGGACCACTAGTGATTTGCAGACCAGTGGTTCCCTACAGACACCCTCAGACATCTCTCCTACCTCTCCCCTCATTCAAAACTCCTCCATCAACTGACCGCTCCAGTGATCAAAGCTTTTGTCAAAACCTTCAGTCAACATTCACTGTATGAGTTAGCTTATTCTTGTCTGCTGCCCCTATTGTCTGGAACTCCCTTTCCCCAGCCATCCGTGCTGTAACAATTCCCTGCCTCTGTTCAAGTCCAGACTAGGGATCTTCATAAAGTCCTCTGCCTATGACTGACTGCCCCTTCGCATACACTCACACAAAGATCCATATGTTCACTTAGGGAGTCATAGATTCACAGAGAGACATATTCCGGCTGCCTCTATCCCTATGTATAATATATATGCCCACTGGTTCCTGATTGTATCCATTGTTATATTGCTCGAAGAGGGATGTCGGTCATCTTGAAGCTGCCTCTCCTACTACCCACGACTCACCCCCTTCCACAACCCCCAGCACTGCTAATCAAGGCCAACCCTGTATCCAGAGGGAGGGGTGAGGCCTAAATAGGATAGAGGTGGAGTCTAAACAGAAAAAGGTGGACACAAAGAGGGGCCTAAACAGAAGCAGGTCCTGATAGCGAAGGGGTGGAGCCTAAAGAGGAAGGGACGCGGCTTAAAGAGGAAGGGGTGTGGCTTGAAAAGGAAGGGGCGGGGCTTAAAGAGGAAGGGGAGGGGCCTAGAGAGGAAGGGGTGGGGCCTACAGAAGTTGAACTTCCCTGTTAAGGTAATAAAATCATAGAAGAATCAAATATGTGCAGCTGGCACAGCAGCAGCATGGCTTTAGTGCTGCATTAGCAGCCACAGGCCAACTCGTTGTATTATACATTAATTCCCGAAATGTATGTCTCGCCCTTTTACGTTGTTTCACAAATATGTCGTCACTTTATTAATACGGCTACCTGATTTGCGCCGCCTCAAATTGCACATTGCTGACAGCATAATTCGTCCCTTCTCGTATCCATCGCCTCTCAGCCTTCACCTCCCATCTACCCTGTAATTTTCTGTGATTTTCCTCGTTTCGATATTCGTCGTCTTACCTTTCCGGCACGCATCCCCGACGTACACTGAGGGTTTTGCATTATGCTATTCTACGCCAATTTTAGCCATTCATCCGTCAAAGCGGTTTCCTTTCAGAAAAATGCGAGTGAGGGCCCCCCCCCCCCCCCCCATAACCTTCCGCAAGCGGTTCACGAACCTTGAGGACTCCGGCTTCATCCGCCAGCTTCACCCTGCGCACCACCAGGTGCTTGGCATGCTCGTCCTTGAGCGAGGAGCGTTTCTCGGCAAAGGCCAGCGCGGCGCGGTCTTGGGGCAGGTACAGGAGGGCAGGGATACGGTACGTGAGCTCCCCCTCTCCCCGCTCGTACAGGGCCAGCATCTTCGGGGCTGTGTCGGCAACGGCCATCTGCAAGGTAAGGTAGGGGGGCGGCCACACACACTGTTGGTGAGACTCAAGAGGTCAAAAACCCAGTCCAGGCTTGAAACCCGTTTGAACACACGTTGCTGGGAAATATTGGAGGTCCAACCCGGGTGGCAAAGCCACATACCTTTACAAATCTCACAGAAGCTAAGCAGGTTTAAGCCTGGATTGGGGTTGCCACCTGTCCTGTTTTTTTCAAGGATCACCCTCTTGTTCAGGTAGCTCCCGTCATGGGACATCAGTCAGTCTTCTCGAGTCAATGTGTGTGTACTTCTTCTTGGTTCTTTCGGTAAAGTCACGTAGAAGGGAAATAATAAAATAATAAAAATAAAACATAATAAAATAATTCTCACGACGTTTCGGCCACAACGCAAGCAGCCGTCCTCAGGTGAAGAACAGGTCTGTCGGAAAGACAGCGTCTGAATGAACACCACCATGCTTGGCAGTGTATATTTAAGCTGGGTTGGAGGGGGAAGAGCGCCTTGACAAAGGAATTTGCATATCAAGAGGAATTTAGCATATTTATGGGAAATGCAGATGTGTGTGTACTTGTAGTTCTCCCTTCCTCCGACACTGTGACATTCTTCTTCACGTGATGCGTGCTGGGGTTTTGTTAATCCGATTCGAGGGCAGTAAGAATAGAAAGAGAATCGTAATGCAAAAGAACTGCAAAACGCTTTCGCTTTGCATTTAGCCACCTTCACCAGAAAATGAAGCCGATGGAAACATTGGCCACGCGTTGGCAACTGCGTGTGTTGGGCAACGAAATGTGCTATAATCAATCTTAATTTTGGAGCTTTCGTGACTGCAGGAATTATTCTTTGGTTATTTCAGTTAAGTCACGTCTAAAGATAAAATAATAAATTAAATAATAGCATATCACGACGTTTCGATTGCAACACAAGCAATCATCAGGCATAAAAGAAATAGCAACAAAAATCTAACTAGAAAACTAGACAGACATACAAGCAGACAGACATCACAAGGACACACAGAGAGAGGACACATATAATCATTGACGAGAAATGTTCCCGGGATGCAACTGTAACGACCTTGACCACGCTACAGGAAAGAGGTTGCACAAACCGATTTCAACACAATCCCGTAAACAGGTCAGAATCTTTCGTTAGACTGCAAGGAGGAATCCGATGAACCGTGAGAGCACTAGTTCACAGATGCCCAGTATGGGTGGGTCGGCAAACGATGCGAATCGCAGTGGACAGAAGTGCGTTGCGTGCACCCGCACCTCTGATGAGCACGGTCGGCCACGTACTGGTGGCGAAATAAGTTCGACATACATATTGTGATGAGTGATGAGCGGTGATGAGTGATGAGCGGTGACTTATTCACCTCTTAAAATTTGCTTAGATGAAACTGAACTGGATTAATTACACTCGCACACGCATTGTCACGTTGTCCACGAAGATCTTGGCAAACTGAATACAGGTAGTCCTCTACCATGGGAACCTCATTTGCCAGTAAAAATATGATAATTGGTTCTTTACCCTTCTATCTGGCAACAAAACTGACACCTTTTTACAAGGAGTCATGTTTGCATAGACCGCAATACCTGCAGTCATAATACAAACAAAAGACATAACTCTGATAATGTGCACTGTCCTTGGTCCAACCCATGTGAGACTAGGCTCTAAGGAAAGCTGTCTCAGGTGTGGACCAATCAACTTCAAGGACAGTGCACATTATCAGAGTTATGTCTTTTGTTTGTATTATGACTGCAGGTATTGCGGTCAATGCAAACATGACTCCTTGTAAAAAGGTGTCAGTTTTGTTGCCAGATAGAAGGGCAAAGAACCAATTATCAGGTATTCCTCTACTTACGATGGAGATGCGTTCCGACGACCCCATCGTAAGTCGAAAATATCGTAAGTCGAAGATGGCCTCGCCTACCCAGGAGTCTTAAAGAACGGTGATAATTGAGCAAAACAGAGCAATTTACAGTACCGTACTGTATAAACTATAAACGGTCTGTATTTATTAATTACAATACTGTATTGCACAGTAAAATGTCAAGTTAAAAAACAAGGTACATTTTTAGCCTACCTATATGAACTGCAATTTAATAGAAAGTTTTTTCAGGAAACAATCTTATCCGCTATAAAAAAAACTTTTAACATGCATTGAACGTATCGTATCGTGGTAACCTTAAAATGAAATCGCTAAAGCTACGTATCATACATACATGCATTGAACGTATCGTAGCGTATCATATTGTGCTGTACTCACCAATATTCTGTCCGTCGTCTGCATACTTGAACGATGTTTAGGTTGTTGATGGCAATTTTGTCGTATCGCTATCGCCATCGTAAGATCGAAATATCGTAAGTCGGAACCATCGTAACTCGGGGACTACCTGTAGTTGACAATTTGAAGGCCAGAGAACTACCTGAAAAAGCTGGATCAAGAAAATGTGTTTCTACAGTACATTCAGATTATGTTCAAACAAGAACGACTGTGGGTTCAGTTAAGTTAATTTTGTTTAACCCGAGTACTCAGGAGGTCAGGATAGTCTCCGTTGCAATAGCGACCGCTATACCTGAACTTTATAAAATGCGAAAAGTTAATTTATTCAGTGGCAACCGATGCAGTCGTAGAAGTGCTCAGAAACCATGGCCTTGATACAGCAACAAAAATCCATGACACTTGAACAAATACAGGAGAGATTTGTGATGGGAGGTCGTAATATGCAAATGTGAAGAGGAGACAAGCAGACGTTCTCACCGAGGTGACTGAAGGCCACGTGTATACTGTACAGAAGACATTCCTGTCAACCCCTTACCAGTGCCCACCTTATTACAGACCAATTCAGATCTTATTGGTCACCCCGTGCCCCTTTATAAATCCAAACGTTCATCCTACAAGGTCCCATCACAAGGGAGAAACACAAATAGACAATCACCACTAAATACCTGTCAACCCCTTATCAGTGCCCACTTTATTAGACAAATTCAGATCTTATTGGTCACCCCGTGCCCCTTATAAATGTCAACGTTCGTCCTACAAGGTCCCATCATAAGAGAGAAACACAAACAAATGGACAAAAACATGTTTTTGCCCGTATTGAAACAGCTGGAACTGAAAATGCAATTTCCCTGCACAAGAATATGGGCACACCGTATGGGTTGACAGGTATGAGAAGCTCTTTTCGAAAGCTTGGATTGGGCAAATAAAGGCATACATGTGAATGGACAACGGGTTACCTGTGAAACAAAGCATCCATGCATGTGCGATGAAGATTAGCAAGGGCAGCTACGTACTGTGCGAAAGAAGTTCCACATACAGAGCCCGAAACGTCGTCTGTTATACAGGGTGCTTTAAAAACACTTCTGAGAATGTGCAACAAGACCACAATAAATGTGCCTCCGGGCTCTGGAGACCACCTGGAGAAGATTCCAGGCCACGTGTTGACAATGATGGCGAACACATGGAGAGACTGACGTTTTGAAGCTATTAACACACATTTCACATTCTTTGGGTCTTTCGGTAAAGTCACGTACATAATACACTTTATTTTTTTATTATTTTATTGTATTATCTACGTGACTTTACCGAAAGACCCAAAGAATATGAATTCCTGCAGTCACGAAAGCTTTAAGTCAAGATTTAACATGAATTTGTTATCATGTTACGGTGCAGTATTATCTGTTCTTTTTCCATTAAAAACGATAGGCCCATATAAATGTTAACATTTTTTTGAAGCAGCCTGTATATTTTTCCTCCTTCAAGGCCACATATACACACACACACGCGGCGTTATAGACCAACATGTTCAGTTGTTGTCTGTGCTTGTGCACCACTGCCAACACACACCAGCATCACCGGAAAAGGTGTTACAGCAGAGTGCCGTGTACCGTTGGAAGTTATTGAAGGTGAACCTGGATCACAATGATGGTAACAAGAAGCAAACACGAGCAGGTTAGAGTGCTTTTAGAATATTAAACAATTTTAATCTGATCATAAACAGCAGACGTATGAGCCTACTGGTAAAACCAAAATATGAATTCTACTCATTCTGTCAAATTGCCCGATGATGCTGGATGTAATTACCAGCGAAACGTCGTATTCAAAAATTGTAAATGTTGTGGATTCACTCTTCAACACACCGGTGGGCTAAAGTAGTGAACTATTTTGTCTTTTGTCAACGCGACACTTGTTTTTGCTGATTGGCCGTGTCGGGTGGTGGAGGGTTACGACACATTTATAAATAAGAATTCACGTGTTAAAATGAATTTTACTTTTTCTTTGACCAGGCATAAGAGCAACGGAGCTGTTTCGCTCTTTTTCAGAAGTGACCTGTCCACGAATGACATCGCAACGAAGTGGCTTATCATCGTGTGAACACTTAGAGCAGTAGCCAAATACCCTAAACGCGTGATGTTAATTATATATGTGGAGGGAAAAACAGGAGGACCTGGAGAAAAATCCACGCCAACCACGGGGAGAGAGAGGGACACCGCAAACTCCAAAGCAAGCGTCAGGGTCGGGATTGAAACCCACGACGTCCTGCATACCAGACGAGGTAGTTAACATCTCGCCTGCCATGGCGTGAATTGTGAACATGGACAGCGACAAACAGAGAAGTTGGAACAAAAAAAACATCTGAAAGGTGCCCAACTAATATTGATGCGCGCTTCGAACTGGACTGAGAAAACCGAACGAGAAGCTAAAGTTTGCATCACAATTTAGAGACATTCCACAGGCTTCGGGAAAGTCACCTGCAGTAGAAGGGGATGACGACAGCAACACAGGGAGACAAGACTCGTGACGGCAGTCGCAAGCAAAGTCAAGGGGGACACAGCCAGGGAGGACGACGCCGGAGAATGGACCGACCCCTTCTCGTCACGCGGTACGACAGCGGCGAAGAAGATCCCACCGTCTTCTTGGTTCTTTCGGTAAAGTCACGTAGAAGGGAAGTAATACAATAATAAAAATAAAACAATAAAATAATTCTCACGACGTTTCGGCCACAACGCAAGCAGCCGTCTTCAGGTGAAGAACGCAAGCAGCCGTCTTCAGGTGAAGAATTATTCACCTGAAGACGGCTGCTTGCGTTGTGGCCGAAACGTCGTGAGAATTATTTTATTATGTTTTATTTTTATTATTTTATTACTTCCCTTCTACGTGACTTTACCGAAAGAACCAAGAAGATGAATCCCTGCAGCCACGAAAGCTTTAAATCGAAAGATTCCACCGATTGTCTTTCTCAAGTCGGTCGGTCGGTGTGAGTGCGCAAGAATAACCCCAGCATGACTTTACCTTCTTCCCCAAGAAGGCACGCTTTTATTTTCTGCACGGAGAGAGCGGTGTTTCCACTGTGGTCAGACCGCTGCTGCAGTTCGCTTCGAGTAGAGACTTGTGACCCAACCCAACAGCGATGATGACCTGCAATGCCTCTACGGGTACGAAAGCAGATATAGCATCTGGGGGGCGGGGAGGAGGAGGGGTGGGAAGAGATTCGTTCCCTTTTGTTAGCCGCCAGGCTTACTTTGGGTGCGCCCGGCACGAGACACGCACCGATCCGTTTCGAAGCGGAGGGCGTGGAATGCGATTCCCTGTAAATATTGTTGACGACGGTCAAACGTTCCCAAACCCCGTACGCTTGTACACGTGGCTGCCGTGACAAGGATTGCTTCACACGCAATCGCGCACGGTACACGCGCGCACAGCGGATGCCCCTTTTTTTCGGCAATCCACTGCTGGATGAGGGACCCCTCTCTTGCCGTGCGGGTTGTTGTGTGGGGGGGGGGGTGACCGCACTTAATCAGACTGGTCAGTGCGGGTTTGCGGAGGGAGGGTGGTTTGCATTCCAGTGATTTATGTGACAATCAAACCCCCACCACCACCACCCCAGACGTGTTATTACTCCGGCCAGTTGCCCAGGTGTGTCTCACGATTGTTGCCAGGAGGTTCCTACCAAGCTGGCTATCACTCATTGTGGCGAGCACTCATTCCTCCATTCATTCAATCCGTTCATTCGTCATTTAGCGTCATCAATTTCGCGTTCGGAAAAATTCACGGCACCACAGACTCGCCCCCCCCCCCATTGTTTCCTCTCATAAATTTGATTCACATCTCCAACATTTACATTCGCACGTGTACCGTTCTTAATTCTATGTAAAGCGCCTTGAACAAGGCGCTCTATAATTTAAGATAAGAAGCGATCACATGTCGGGGGGGGGGTACAACGATCGCCGCCTTTTTCAAGTAACATTTTTCCTTTTCAAGTTCGACAACTTTGGAGCGTGACGGCGTCACGAGATCTTTAACGTCCGCTGTGAAGCAAGAGGACGCGTGGGTAATGTTGAAGACACCCGGCAGTGTTAACCGGGGCTGTCTGCCCGTTTCAAACCGCGGATTTTTTGTAAACATGGAAAAAAAATCGGTCGAAGCGGTACCACTGGGCGCGCGTCACCGACCCTTGAAACATGCGTCGACTATTTTGCTGCAATGTCCAAATGAAAAGCCACTTTGTTGAGCTATCAGTTGTGGCAAGGTCGATTTTGGAAAGAAAGTCAATAACTCAGTGGGCTTTGCCAGGTAGGATGGTTTAGTTATATTGGTATATGTTTGGGTGATTTTTTTTACCTTGTACTTTGAACTCCTGTCGTGTTTCTGTATTGTTTATTGTCACCTTATTACACACCACCAAAATGGACGTTTATGAAATAAAAGTGATTTCTTGTCGGAGCAAGGTGACAGTTTGGGTGAGATTTGTGAGTTTCTAGAATGTTCCATGTTGCACCACGCCCACAGATTCGAACTATGTGCGCACGTGTTGGACTTATTTCGCACCGTACGTGGCCAACCGCGCTAATCGGATGTGCGTTAGGGAAGGGCAAACTAAACCCATAAAGCAGCTCTAAAGAAATGAGTTTTCAATCTCGAACTCCGATTAATTCCGACGTCAACGCAAGCAGACGCACCGCACTGAACGCTCCTGAAAATTCAAAACAGACTTCAATAAAACGACGTGGTGCAGAAAGCAGTTGACAAAGACGGCGATATTAATTACACAGTTTATTGTTAGATATGTTTATGGTTAATAAAGCACTTTCCATAATATACGACCGACACGGTGATAAAATAGCTCGGCAAAGGCAATACATTATGGGAACATTGTAAAAAAATGTAATTCCAGCTTGAGAGAGACATGGGAGTTAAACAGTAAATAAACAATGCAGTCAGTTTAAAGCCACATCAATGGTTGTTTTTTTATATTTTTGTAATTTTTATTTAAACAAGAGTAACGTGCAATATCAACCGATACGACCGGGCGTTGGGCGTTGGGGGGTAAAGGCTGTCTCGGGGTAAAGGCTGTAGCAGGAACACGGCAACAACAACAACGACAACAACAACAGATGTCCCCCGCTATATTTTATTTAAGACACAAACACGGTATGACAGACGCGTGTGCACGACGCAGTTTTCCTTTTAAATGCAATAACATCTTCGACATCTTGAGAAGGCGTGTAAAATAATCTTCAGAATTGCACTGCAATGTGTATGTAGCAAACGTGTCATTGGTTACCATTGGTGTTTTAACATGTGTGTTTGTGTGTGGGGTTTCTAAAGCTACGTAACAGCTTACGATATTCAGCGGGCTCTGTGTCACAAGCTACGTTGCGCGCCGTAATACGTAAAATGCTTACTGCCGATAATTATATAACGTTATATTGGTGAAAGATTTAAAAAAATCCAGACTTTGCATGAAAATTAGATGGATGTGAGAAATCAAACAAGGTAATAGTTTCGGCACGTATACGCGCACAAGCATCATGCCCTCTCGTTGATAAATGCTTGAAAGATTTTGGGCCAAAATTGCCCCCAAATAATAGAAGTTGTTTTTTTTAATTCGAAAATGTGCATAAGCGTGGTGTAACTGACATTTTAATTGTCGGTTTTATTTTGATCTACTTCAAAAGTCAACAATTCCTGGGTTTTTTTCCATTTGCAGAAATGTTGCTTCTGTACGAAATGGCCCACTTATTGTTTTACATGGTGAATAAGCTAAGTTTTGTTAAAACATCTCAAAAGGGTTTCCAAAGGACCCACTTAAGGTTTAATTGACAAAGGTAATGCGAATTGCACATAGAAAATAAAAACTAACTATAAATAACTTATGGGCCACAGCGGTATTTAACAGCAAAAATAAACGATAGAATTTAACGAGGCCAACAAAAAGCTACGTTTCAGCATGCAAGTCATCAACAACTCCCCCTTAAAATAAAAACGTTAATTGACGTAAGCTCACTGTTCAGTATAGAGCACTGAGGCCTGCCTTCATGTTTGCCAACTTGTTAACTATATACTTTGACAATACCTTAGGTAAGCTCTTTGGAAAACACACGGACATTTTTGCCCAATAAGACTGCCCCTCCCCCCTCCGTAAGGTGGATGCACACGTGTAACGAAAAGCAAAACTTTGAATAAGAATACATCAATACTAAAAACTCGGCCAGCTTAGTTAATGCAGCAGCTTCCACAGTAAATAATCCCTCTTTTTTTTAACGTGGATAAAATAGATTTTTGTTGGTTATGCCGACCGGAGTCCAAATCACTTGTTAATTTAGGTTTACTTATTCAAAAGAATAATTAAATGGCCAAACAATGGAGGATTAATTCCGCTCGGGATTTAGTGAGTTCTACTGGCGAAATAGAACGAGATTAGTGTTGTTTATCACACGCAAGAGGCGTTCTCAGGAGAGAGCCGTTTCTGGGCAGCAAACCACAGTTTGCCATCAATTACCAAGGATGCCGTTTCACTTAAAAGACATCTGCTAGATGCATGGACACCACAAGGACAGTGCATATAACACATCTAGTGGAGTGGTTCCCAACCTGTATGGGCACCGTCAGACCGTGTGAAATGGTCCGCAGAACTTTTGGAGACACGACTGTTGCTACACTATAATTTCTGAACATTTGTATTTTTTTCGAGTTGACGGTGATGTTACGGGTCCACAAATGTTGGGAAGCACAGTTTGTTAAAAGTGGCCAGCAAAACGGTTCATTTGTTTTCTTTAGTATTCTACTGCCAGGCCAAGTGCCTCACACTTTCTTAGATTGTTATAGGTGAAAATAATTACAGAACACTACAATTTTGATTTGTAACAAAAAAAATCAGCATTAACATTTGAGGTTTATTTTCAAGCATATCGGCAAAATGTTAGTGAAATATTGTAGTGTTTCATATATATACGATTCTGATCCATCCAGAACGTGAATTAACTACTGCCAACGACCTAATTACTTTTGATATGACCACGTGAACGAAACATATATCTTGATCACGAAAAAAACCCCACGTTGTTGCACATTTTGCAAACAGACGCCAACAACGATCCTATTTAGTGATGGCCGTCAATGCAACATTCCTCCATTCAACACACATTTTTGTTCCGTTAGCTATAAATCAAGCCTTGAGCCAGTCCACCCGCAACACAAAATCAGGCGTGTTCTTTTTAAACTCAGGACTGAGGGTAAAGTTGCTGAGCTAATCACCCGAAGACAAATAATAAACAGTCTTCCCCTCACATCCTTCCAAGACCCACAAACCCACAGCATATATCTGGAGGCAAATTCCACATCTTTCATGTAAATGTTCAGCCATTGCGTGAATCCACTGCTGGACGAGGGCTTCCTCGCGGCGGGTGGGTCGTGAGGATCATCTGAATATACTTCAATATGCTGGTCAGTGCAAGTTGTTGAAGGCATGGAGCATAGATATGGGTGCAAAGAATGTAGTGCAACAAAAGACTTTGCTGCACTAACCCTCGGCTGCCCACCACGGAGCCTGCTATGCATGGTGGCCACCAATCAGCGCACCAACCAGGTTGAACACAGCTGAGCGACAGAGATCTGACGAGATCGGGTGCATTCTGGGTGATATGGTCATCGGCCACCCGCATCTCAACTTTACTACGTCAAATTTTGATTTAAAGCTTTCGTGACTGCAGGGATTAATATTCTTGGTTCTGTCGGTAAAGTCACGTAGAAGGGAAACAATAAAATAATACAAATATAAAACAATAAAATTCTCACGACGTTTCGACTGCAACACAAGCAATCATCATCAGGTGTGAAACAACGTCGTGAGAATGTTATTGTTTTATATTTTTATTATTTTATTGCTTCCCTTCTACGTGACTTTACCGAAAGAACCAAGAATATTTACTACGCCACTTTCCCCCGTTTGTTTATTTACACACACACACAGCAATCACGTTTGTTAGACTAGGCAAGGGGTTGTTAAACCTCCTGACCTTTTGTTGTGGTGTGTTTGTTGTCCTACTCCCGCACCTCCGACGAGCACGGTTGGCTCCGTACGGTGCGATAAGAAGTTCAACGAAGATAGGTACTCACGAGGACCTGAATACCAAAATATCCACATTGCAGGGGGCCACACGACACACAACGCGTCACATGGTGGCGGTCACGTAGGGTCGTCACGCAGCCAGTTCCGCACGCGCTGGTCGCCTGCGGAGTTTTTAATGAAAAGAAGTCTGCACAAGCTCCCCGGGACTACTCACGCCTGATTCGGCAGACAAGCGGCAGGCACCCCGGGGCTGTTCTGACGAAGGCGGATTTTTTGTTCACCGTTTCAAGCCAAGATACACTGAATATTTAGTCATCGTGGCCGGTAAGTTATGCTTTGATCGCCCCTGGTCTAGACGCCAGTGACACCTGGGCCAAACTTCCCTCATTGCCAGCATCCGGGCCATCACACCTGTGGGATGCCGACCAATATGAGGGGGAAAAAAAAAATCACAGTTAAATATTTTCATGAACCAGCTTAAGGCTGGATGTAACAACAGCATAGATAGCTATGTTGTGTGCAAGTTGTCTATACATCCACACACCACAGTAGCTATCCATTTAATCGTGTACACGTACGAGTCCTTCGTCAATCGAGGCCCTTTCCCCGCTCCGTGCGGGTCGTGGTACTTGAACACCACAACACCGATCGGTGCGGGTTGGTGATGGCGGCGGGCATAGATGCGGGCGCACAGAAGTACAGTACAACAATGGGGATTTCCTGCACTACCTCCTGCTGGCCACCGCGTAAGCACGGCCTCGCAGCCGCCGGTGACAACCTGGCGTGCATGGTGGCCACCCGTCCATGCGCTAGCCTGGCTCAACCCCCACTCAGCTTCTGAGATCTGACGGGAGTTCGAGCATCTCCGCAGGTGACGTCGGTCATGGGCAAGGGTCGGCGACCTGCGGCTCTTTAAGGACCGCTTCGTGATGGTTATATATTCAGGACCACCGCGCGGTTAATGAAGAAAAGAGGGCTTTGAAATAACCCAAGGATCAAGAGTTGATGTAAGCGACATGTATTTGAGCCTTCGGAGTTGCAACATGACCCAATTGCTTTTATTTCTTATTAAAACTTTTCTAAGATAACCTTCTTACAATGAACTATCCAATGGGTCAATTGCAAGGCTCTTGCAATATTAAGATTGTTTTTATTGTTTTAACCGAATTGGAACAAAAATGGCTCTTCTTGTTATTTTGGTTGCCGACCCCTGGTCATTAGGCGTCCGTATAATTGCGCGCGTATCGGGTTTATCAAACCACAGCGACGTTTTCCGAGCGCGGCGTTGCCTCGCACCATTCTGCTACTGCTGCTGGTGGTGGTGGCAGTCACGTAGATGCCGGCTGTGGGAGGCCCCCGTGCACATCAGCGGTTCTGGGTTTTTCACAAGTTTCTTTTTTTAAACGAGACGACTGTAAGAAGGCACCAGCGGCTGTGAATCGAGAGCACGCACCCACAACTTGTGCACACGCACCTACAACTTGTGCACACGCACCTACCACTTGTGCACACGCACCTGCTTGCGATTTAGACTAAGACGAGCGGACATAAGGCAGCAGCGGGGCAGCGGCCGGAGCGCCGGTACGAGGCGGTCGACTTGCGCACGCCGCGGCGGCGCTACCTTCACGTAAACCAAGCGGTCGCAAAACCCGGCACACACATTTTTGTTTGTTTAGCACAAAGAAATACACGTTAACCAAAGCGAAAAAGGGCTCAGGGAAAAAAATATATATAGCGTATACTACATAAAATGAAAAATCTGCTGCTTAAAGCCCCAGTCTATACTGTTTATTCTTGGAAAACTTTTACCATTTTATATACAGGTAGTTTGTCAAATGTACTTGCGTATTTGATGCGGTCAGACTTATTATGATGATGAGAGTTTCCGTTTGAGAGACTTTTCAGAATGTCATTTAATCAGTCCATTCCGAGCCGTCCCAGTCGCGCCCATTGAAAGTTCGAAAGAGCAGTGGGGTCAACCCCACTGCACTTATTAACGGTGCGCGCGGTTAATGGGGAAAAGAGGGCTTTGAAATAACCCAAGGATCAAGAGTTGCGGAGACAAAGTTGATGTAAGCGACATGTATTTGAGCCTTCGGAGTTGCAACATGACCCAATTGCTTTGATTTCTTATTAAAACTTTTCTAAGATAACCTTCTTACAATGAACTATCCAATGGATCAATTGAACCTCTCATTAAACGCAGCCACTCTCCTCCTCAGCCGACACTGTTAAATAGGTTAAACAATTTGACAACTTCAGCTCACAGGTACTAAAAACACCAGAAATAAAATAAAAAGCAGTTGCACTTTTACAGAAATCCATTGTCACCGTCATGACCCAGCAGCCACTAGTGGCTGCAGGGGTCCTGTGAAATCCATCAAACGTGATAACAATTATAATTTACAGCACCTTGTAAATCCACCGTTGGATGATGGCCTCCCCACATCGTGTCAATTGTGGGGGGGGGGTTGCTTGAAAATACTTCACCATGCTGACCAGTGCAGGTTTGTAAAAAAGACCCAGGGCCGATTTATATAATCACCTCGCCACTGATGCAAGTCATCGCTGGGAATTGAACTCGGGTTTCCGGGTTCAAAGAGCAGCGTGTGAACCCTCTGTACCACCGCTCCACCATGCAAATAGCGTCAGCTTTGGAAGTGACCTTAATTGTATGCATCGTTACACCTCTAATCCCTCCCCCGTGCGAGTTACTAATTCGAGAAAGTAAAATTACACGAGGACGGCCAAGGGCACTGTAAACTGCGGAATAAGCGCTCGTGCATCTCAACACAGATGCGAGGTCACAGCCGAAGAGATGTGCAAAGTACAAACGAGGATGCTACATGTCAGCTCAATGCAGGAGCTGGACTCTCGGGATTTGTCTGGGTAAAATCGATTTTTATTTTATTTTCACCTACGTGACTTTACCGAATGAACCAAAGAGTATGGATTCTTGCAGTCACGAAAACTTAAAATCCAGAATTAAAATCGATTATTACTCCATCGATCGCTATCCGTGAGATTGCTCGACCAAATTGGGCAACGCGTGTTGGCACCGGATGGGGAGGTGACGGACAGACGGAGGGGGGGGGGGGCGCTTTATGACGCCTTCAGCATCATCGAGCCCACGTCACGCTGGGTGTGGCTTGGGAGGTTTCCTGCCTTCGGAAAGCGGTGGGATGGAGGGGAGGGAGCGGCGGTCAGAATTTTTAAAAGCACTCCGAGTAACGGGAGCACACGCAAGCCGGTGAATAGACCGAAATCGTCCCGGCTTTACCCATCTTCGCGATCTACAAACTGGGGCTTTGAGGACACCTTCATAAATACTGCTCGAAAAAAACCAGCACAAGGTCTCAAAATAAACCGCCTGTTAAAGCGAACGCCAGAGACGCTTGAAGCCCACGAATTCCTTAATTAAATAAAATCCAGTGTGAGGATTAACTGGTCAAGTGTCCAAGACGCCAGCTCTCCCAGCGCAAACGGTATTCCCTAACCTAAAGTGAGTGTAGCGACGCACTTGGATTAATCCAGGCTAGATGAAAACGAAATACAATTCCCCAACATAAAGCTCGTGATATTTTCCTACAAGCAGATACATTTCTACACATGTATAACGTACGTGGTAGCGAAGATGATGTTGACAATAGCCCAGCACGTTCGCCACTTGTTGCAAGAGTTTCACAGTTCAAATCTGCTACTCCGCTCTGGTTAATACTGCAGTGTGTGTTTAAACCATAAATACTTGACACCTGATTGACAGTGGGGGAAGTTAAAGATCCCGTGACATCAGAGCATTGTGTGCCAGCGTCAAAGTTTGCCAAAAATTTACATGAAAAATAATAAACTGGGATTACACAAAGCAACGTCGCCCCCGAACGCAAAACTTAAGCGACTAAACATCTCTAACACGTGCGAATACCACATGTGCAAATGATTTGATATTGGGTGATGCACTCCCTGCGAAACTTGACAGGTTTTACCAAACGCAAAAAAGGTGGAAAATTGAAAAGATGTACGGGGAGCACAAAAAACGAAAGGTAGATTTACTTTAAAAGCCGTTCAGCTTTCTTTCTTTAGAACTGCTTATTGTGTTTACGTTTTTTGTCCGATTGGCACGGTTGGCTACGTGCGGTGCGAAAGAAGTTCAACAAATGCAGCTTTCCAGTGGCGCTAAAACGTACGTTAAATTAAAATTGGGACGAAGTGATCATTGGTTCCATGCGAGGTCGAGCAAGAACAACGACATCATTATCTATGGTCTCAGCCTGGTCACCAATGACCGCAACAAAAAAAACATCAAATGTAAGTTTAGTTCTGCATTTAACTTGGGCAAAGATTTCAGCTCCGAGAATTAAAATAAAAACTGTATCGTATCGGGTTGACACTCCGTGTGGCTGGGAGGGTGGGAAAATGCTGCCATCTGCTGTGCAAAGGGATCTCAAGATGTAGTTGCGTGATATCCGCTTCTGTGGAACGGTTGCTATGCTCTGCGAGAGATCCGCATTGATACTTTATCCCGTGACTAGCCACCGATAGCACAATCGGGATAAGCTGGGGGGGGGATTTACCCAACAAGTTAACTTAGAAATAGTCTAACCCTCTCGAAATGGTAGCCGCAGGACAGGGCTCGGTAAAGAATTGCCATGGACGGCACAGCTTGAGTTTTGAGTGACATTCCACTTCCTCTAATGAGAGGCTGCACCCACTCCAGAGGTTACAAAGAGGCCGTTGTGTAAATGACTCCTATATTTTGAAACTTATTCAACGTTTCACATTTTTTAAGATTACGGTCATGACTAACATTTAACTCAAATTCATACGTTAAACTACTCAACGGATTTAAACCACACTTGGACTAAGTGTTGTTTTTTTAAAGTTTACATCTCTAAAACGAGACAACTAGATGACTGCAATCTGCTGTGTACACTTCGTTAGAATGTGTGAAAATGAGCCTCGAGTATTCATAAAGGAGTCTGACGCGCCCACATGTGCACAAAAAAAAAACACGACCGACCGTAACCGTGTGGACGACACACTGCTGGCACTGCACGACTGCGGATTCAACACCCAAGTGGGTTTCACCGGCGATCAAGTGAATCGTAGTTCGCAACGAGAGCCCAAATGGGTATTCAAAATCTTTTTTTTGTTTCACCAGGGGCAACCCCCCCCCCAGCCCCCCATAATTGCTGTTGTTGTTGTTGTTTCTTTGGAGGTTAAAAATGTCCACGTGATGATAAGCCACTTCGTTGAGCAATCATTTTTGGCCAGGTCGCTTCTGAGAAACAAGCTAATATAGCTCAGTGCGCTTTACCTGGTAAAATAAAAAAAAGTTTAGTTTGATTTGTATTTTTTTCGAATATTTTTTTTTACCTTTCCTATACTGTCGTGTTTTTGTATTGTTGTCATAACGTTCTGACCTGCCCCTACTGGATACCTGTGTGAAAAAGAGATTTATAGCTCATCGGATTGCTCCAGTCTCAATAAATATTCTGATTATAAGTCACATAGGCATGTACCTACAATTCCCCCCAACACAGCCCCAACACCTGCACACTGTGATGAACTTTGAACCCCCAGACAGAGATTAATTGCAGGGAAGAAAAATAATAACAAGGCAGCGGCCGAGATGACAGCTAAATCCAAAATCGGTGTCATCTCAAACACGAGTGTAGGTTTGCGAATGACAAAAAGCTCACTTTGTCGATTGACTACTCTTCTCTGCGATTGGTAAAAATAACAGAATATACGTGATTAAATAAAACTACGCTGCGAGCCACAATTACACCAATGCACACTCTTGTTAAAGGCAGGCGTACTTGGGGGACTTTGATTCCAGTAAAAACGCAAGTTCGTAAGAAATCTTGCTCAATCCACAGCAGAACTATCGTACACATCGTCTGAGAGTTGGGCTAACATTCATCATTACACAACGAGTGGGGAAGCAGGGGGGGGCAGAAGCCAGGAGGCCACGCAGAGATAAGGTGCTTTGTGTTAGGCAACTTTTGATTCGTTGTTGAAGCGACCGCGGGGAATCGCATCAAGCGTGAATCTAAGAAAAAAACATTGCATTGCAAAGCGCGACTCGTAGGCAAGTTGCCCGTCAGCCCGGTAGAGGGCAGGTGCACAGCACCGGACCCGGCTGCAGAAACGAAGAGACGGTCCCCCCCCCTTGTTCTGAGATGTGGGAGGCCAATGGAAGGAAGTTGAGAGTTTGAGCAAAAAATCAGGCAAAATGTCCTGCAGTGAAGCTTCACTTACTTTTTTAGTTACTCAAGCTGTGATATTGCGTGGGAATTAATTGAAATTGGAATTTCCACCAAGTCAGCACGACCTGTTTGAGCAATGAGGCGCTGGTGCTCATCTCCTGTTTACAGCCGTTAGCCGGTGGTGGAAATTCCACATTCCTATGGTGGGGGCGAGTCTTTCTACACATTATGTTAACACAGTGCTGTTGTGCAAAGCATGATCATCTATTGGATTGCATCTCCATTTGTTTCCTATGATGTTTAGCTTGTTACAGAAATTTAACACGAATTGCTTCTTTAGTTTTCTAGAGTTTAACACATAGGCTTTCGCGACCTATAAGAGGTTTTTTTTGGGGTAGATCGTGTAAATATATAAATGTGTCGTTAAACCCGCCACCAACCAACACATCTCAATAGTAAGGGTTGTCACGTAAACAGAACATGTAAATGTTGTGGATTGGCTCTCCAACAACCCTTACTAGTTTGCTGTGTCGGGTTTAACGACACATGTATATATCTACGTGATCTAACCCCCCAAAAAAACCTCTATTATGGATAGCTTTTTAGAGTTGAACAGGGCAACGGTCTGTAGTTAATGGCTGCACTAATATAATCTGACTTCAACACGAGTGACACGGTGAAACACGTGAGCTATTCTTGATCCGACGCTTTTAAAGGTGTAACAGGTAAATGCTACGCTAGGCTCCAGAATATAAAAACAAATACATGCTGCGTACAAGAAAATTAGATTAAAGAAATGAAGACAGCTGAAAGTTCAGACTTAAAAGGCATTTTCAGATCCATTCATGATTCGTCGTAAGACATCATTCTCATCATCCGAGTCACCAGCCAAAGCTTAATGGCTGGTAGACATTGTTAAAAGAATTACAAATTAAACATAATAATTGGCTGGAAATTTGTAATTCTATATTACCAGCGAAGCAAATAAAATATCAAAAAGGGTTAACATAAACCAAGACACCACCTGCCACAAAAGTGCCCCCCCACGCCCCCCCCCCCCCCACACTATTGATAATTAATTAAAATGCACTCTTAAAATAAAAGCAGTCTGGAACAACGGTTGCCGCCTCAGTTTCCCCCCCCCCCCCAAAACCTTTTATGAAACTTGGGTGCTTCCGAGATGAAGAAGCCTTGGTGATCCAGATGACCGGGGGGTTTCGTGAAGGGACAGCTGTCCGCCGCCGTGTGGTCAGAAACACAGAGGGGCAGCAGTCCACTGCCATGTGGGCAGAAGCACGGAGGGGCGGCTGTCTGCTGCCGTGTGGTCAGAAACACAGAGGGGCGGCTGTCTGCCGCCGTGTGGTCAGAAGCACGGAAGGGCGCGGCTGTCTGCTGCCATGTGGTCAGAAGCACGGAGGGGCGGCTGTCTGCTGCCATGTGGTCAGAAGCACGGAGGGGCGGCTGTCTGCTGCTGTGTGGTCATAAGCACGGACGGGCGGCTGTCTGCTGCCATGTGGTCAGAAGCACGGAGGGGCGGCTGTCTGCTGCCGTGTGGTCAGAAGCACGGAGGGGCGGGTGTCTGCCTCCGTGTGGTCAGAAGCACGGAGGGGCGGCTGTCTGCTGCCGTGTGGTCAGAAGCACGGAGGAGCGGACGTCTGCTGCCTTGTGGTCAGAAGCACGGAGGGAGCGGGTGTCTGCTGCAGTGTGGGCAGAAGCACGGAGGGGGCGTGCTTTTGCTTCCTTATGTTCCCGGGAGTTGCCGCGAATGTCGCTCTGGAGTCAGGGTGCGGGAGGACTGCGATGCCGCTGCTCTCTGACGCCCACACGCCGGACGCCCCGACTACAGGAAGGGGTTGGTGGATGCGGCGCTGCCGGGAAACTGCCCGCCGTTTGTTCCACCCTGGTTCAAGAAACGAAGAGAGAATAAAAACACGTGTTAATATAACTCAACGTGTCGCAAGTCTACCGCTGTATAACAGCACATATATATGTAAATAATAAAAGGTAGACTAAAGGTGCTGGACTGCAATTTGTTCGCTTCGTGCCCCTGCCCGTGGAATGGCTTCCACTCGAGTGAGCTCAAGAGGCTCCGAAAGTGGGTATTCATGGCCTACTCTTCCACGCTGGTCAAACGCCTGGAAGAGGTGGCACAACCCATACTTTACCCCAACTACACGTGGCCTGCTGTAGTGGGGTAAAGTTATACCGGGTGAATTAGAGGGGGTCAGTGGCGGGGGGGGGAGGATTAAGCGACATGCTAATTGTTTCAACTGCAAAGCCAGGAGAACGAATAAACCACCGAAGACGGTCCTGTTGCGAGTTCAGTGAGCGCTCATCCTTCATTGCACTATCCATCTTCATGCGATAAATAATAAATGCCCCTTTAATTACCCGGGGAAAAGCCTCACTGAGCCTCAAGGCTTATGTTTCGGGATAGTCCTGCATTGAGATATTTGGCCAATTACATTTTCAGGAGCATTTGATGTGTCGAGGAAGACCGGAGTACCTGGGGAAATGCAATGTATAGGAGGGAATTCCATTTAAAACTCTGCATAGGGAGATTGAATCCACAGCTGTTCTGCCTTCTCTTAGCCATCTCCTTTAGGGATTTGGTATTAAGCCAAAAATCAGCATCTTAATTTAGTCAGGAGGAATATGATGAGCTATATAAAGCTCTTTTTCAAGGATGTCCAGTAGACGCAGGTCAGCAAGCAGAGCTATATCACCCGGCCCCAGGTTACTTTTCTCAGATGTGTGCACTCCAAAAACAACTAACCTGGTCTTTTTATATACAAAACAAAGATACAGATCCCCCGTGTAGCCTGAACAGACTGTTGGGGCAAGTGCTGTTAGCGTGCACCTATGGTACGCGAGGGGGTGGGTGGCCAGCACTACGCCCTACCGACTTTTTAAAAACACACACAAACAAACACATGTAAACAAATGGGCATTGATTGGAAGGAGAAACTATGAATGGAAGTAAAGAGTTTTGCAGCTGGCAAAAAAGGCGTTTAGTGATGAGGTTACTTTTCGTTCCACAATTAAACAAATTATTTGGTCAAACTCCATTGTGGCAATGCTGCACAAGCACCACACTCATATTCATGAACAACATTGTGGCCTTAAAAGAAAAGTATATAATAGGCGAGCGTTGCCTATGATATACTTAAAAGTCTAACCCACGCGACCTCTCTGGCCTCGATATTTACGTGCTATGAAGAGGGCCCACTGCCTGGGACGTTGCCTATTACCTTTCCTTTCACGGCCACAGTGTTATTGACAAATGCTTTGTCCCATAGTAAACAGGAATTGGATCTATGAACCCTCTGCAATTGTGCAAATTATATGCAAACGTGATAAGAAGTGATTCTCTCCAGACGAATAAACAAGCCAGACGGTAAACACAACACAGATCATAATAATGATAAAAGACAAAGCATATATTATAAGAGCATGTTAGTTTGCATGTTTTACCACAAGTATGTGTGGTTAATGCAGACTTGGTGCCTAGGCAAAAGGCTCTCTATTTGGTGATTGAACATCTTAACACCTGTTTTATTGCCGGAAATGGTAAAACCCATTCCTATGTTTCATCATATTGGATGTGGGCAAAAAAGGTGCCCATAGATATAATGATAATGGATTCCTAAATTGAACCGTGAATCTGAATTGTAATGATTTCTCGAATCGTGGGGGAGACGAGGTGGTGGACTGTGGATTGCCAGCTAGATGGCCGTTGAAAGCGCCGAAGCCGCTCATCTTTCACGGGCACGGCAACAGGTGAGATTTTATCTTTGCGCTGGTGGTGTGAGTGTGTGTGACGAAGACGAGAGCTACCATGAAGGGGTTGTTGACCATCGCAGAGATGGGCTGCGCAAACGGGACCGCAGCAGCTGCCTTGGGCTGCACGAATGCTCCAAAGGGAGTGCCTAGAGGAGACAAACACAACAACAACGAGGACAATTGCAAATGATCTACAAAGATTCTCCGTGTTGCCTTTAACAGACCGGGCAAATTCCGTTTAGCGAGCAGCTATTATTATGGCAAGTAGAAGCACGCGGGGGTGGGTGGCCAGCACCATGCATACACTATACACACAGCAGCATTGTACACTTACCGTTGTGCTGTGCAGGGTAGGCAGGCGGCTGCATGTACAGCGCCTGCTGTTGCAGGGTAGCCTGCTGATGTTGCTGTTGCAGGGTAGCCTGCTGATGCTGCTGCTGCAGGGCAGCCTGCTGCTGCTGGAGGGCAGCCTGCTGATGCTGCTGCTGGAGGGCAGCCTGCTGATGCTGCTGCTGGAGGGCAGCCTGCTGATGCTGCTGCTGGAGGGCAGCCTGCTGATGCTGCTGCTGCTGCTGATGCTGCTGCTGTTGGAAAACAGCTGCTGCCGCCGCTGCCGCCAGTGCGGGCGGCGGCTGCTGCTGCGTGAAGGTGCTGGGTGCCGGCTGGAAGCTCGGCACGAACGCCGAGACCGGGGCTGCAGTGCCAAACCCGGACTGCGCTCCTGCCGAACTGAACGCGGCAAACCCTGGAGCGTGGCAGAGAGGGGAGGGCGCGGCATGTGAGGCAGGCTTAAGGGCAGGTAGCACTCAAATCGCGTGGCACGGCCTCATTTTCGATGCTCTGCCACCAATGTCTGTTTTTCCACTGGTACAACCGAGCCGAGCCAACACGGGGCTCTCACGACACAAGCGGTTTCCATTGCCGATTTGACGAACTGAGCCGGAACCAAACCGTGGCACATCTGGGCCAGGTTGCATGAAACAACTTAAGGGAGAGTATCCCTTAATTAATATTTATTTAGATAGGAAACTGGCATTGTGTAATGTGGCTTGACCCAAAGCAGGGCCAGAAGTGGCGTTATAATTTTCAACGTTGCAATGCGACGTCAGTCATTACGTTGCATTATTTCCGCGTCATCAACACACGTCTCGATTCGTTTATGGTGCGCACCCGTCAGCGGCTCGGCTTGCGCAGTCGAAAAACCTGGCACCTCTTGAGCTGCCCTAGGCTGACTCAGCCAGGCCCCAGCATGAAAAGCGATGATGGGATGGCATTCCAAAGTCGGGTGATGCGGGGTAAGAAGCAGAAATAAATATTTTGACCTTCAATACGGCGGTGGCCAAACAGTGTGAATGAGTCGAACAGTGTGAATCATAAACAGTTTGGCAGATGTGTGTACTCAACATTGGTGGAATAATCAAGGAGTAAAGTTCGTGGAACAATAATCATTGTGGTAGCAATAAAAGAGTGATAAGGAGGCGAGTGACAAAATGTGAATCAGTGAGTGCTTGGTGATGAAATCTAACAAGCTTTCAGATAATTAATTTATTGAGAATTGTGGTTTATAAAACAAAAAATATCGCTGTCTTTAAGATGGGTAGGCAGGGCTTTACAGGTTGACTCAAGGCAGACAACCAACAGTGTATTTCGATAGCTCTGCATATCTCTCCATGTGCAGTGTGACCTCACCATTTGTCTGGAAAGGATTTGGAGAACCAGACACTCCCACTCCTACAAACGGGTTGGTTGCACCTACAAAGAAACAAACAGATGTCATTCAATTGGTGTTCAGCTCGCCGATAGGGCCATACCCCATCCGCCACTGTAATAGCAAGACTCGTACTTATTCTAGATTTGAAGTTTTCGTGACTGCAAGGATCCATACTCTTTGGTTCTTTCGGTAAAGTCACGTAGGTAAATAAAGATAAATTAAATCGACGTTTCGGACACAACACCAGCAGCTCTTTTGCCTATTGCAGCAACTGTTTTTTGCTGTGGTTGTCCCACCTGATACCGGACGCTTGTGTTGTGTCTGAAACGTCGTGATTTAATTTATTTTTATTTACCTACGTGACTTTACCAAAATAACCAAAGAGTAAGGTTCGTACTTGTGGGTATGCTAAACTCCGACTTGTACATGGACACCTTATCTATCTCACTCTACTCCCCTCCACGCACTCTCCTACCTCTCCCCTCTCATCTCACTCTACTCCCCCCCCACGCACTCTCCTACCTCTCCCCTCTCATCTCACTCTACTCCCCTCCACGCACTCTCCTACCTCTCCCCTCTCATCTCACTCTACTCCCCTCCACGCACTCTCCTACCTCTCCCCTCTCATCTCATTCTACTCCCCCCCCCCACGCACTCTCCTACCTCTCCCCTCTCATCTCTTCACATACACTCTCCACTCAAGCAAACAAACCTTTCTGTCGAATCCTCCAATCAAGCTTCGTTATAGGAGGTCACTCATTCTCGTCTGCTGCCACCATGGTCTGGAACTCAATTCCCCCAGCCATCCCCTGCTGTAATTTCCCTGCCACTGTTCCAGTCCATACTCCAACCTCTTCCTTTTCCCACTGCATAAGACTGTCTGCCTCTTTTTCTACAACAAACACGCGCACCGTTTCCCATTTCCGTACAGCGCGTTATATGTATGAATGTTGAACTTCTTTCGCATCGTATATAGCCAAGCGTGCTCATGAGATGTGCGGGGAAGGATAACAAACTAAACACAAAAAACAGTTCTAAATAAATGAGTTTTCAATCTAGATTAAAAGAGCATAGCTCTAGTGGCTTCGTAATACCCGAAGAGTATTCCAGACGGCCACAGCAGGGCATCTGAACGCGCATGATGCAGTCTTCATTAGCCAAAAGCTGCTGCGAGGATGACCGGAGTTTGCATGACGGTTTATGTTCCTTGACGAAATCAGCAAGGTATTGTGGTTCATTTGTGGCAAACACTTTGTGTGTAATGAGTGCGACCTTAAAACGTATTCGTTTGGCAAACGGAAGTCAATGCAGCTCGGCGAGCACTGGACGGACACGGTCGGATCTTGCAGTACCCGTCCTGGCACGTGCCAAAAAAAATTCTACACGCTGCAGCTTGATAATGTATTTTGCCCGACTCTTATAGAGAGTAGCGAGTTGCAATAATCGAGCTCTGTCGAGACTATGCTACACGTCTTGAGACGTGGTCACATCTGAACGTCAACCAAAACTGCGACTTTGTCCCCAGGTGGCTCGGTACCTGGGAAGGGAGGTGCGGGCACGCTGGCCGAGTGGTGCACGGCCGCCGAGGCCGTCGGTGGGGGGCCGCTGACCCCGTACGCGCCGTCCAGGACACCCAAACCCGCGTACTTGTCACCGGGAGGTCCGGACGTTGGCAAGCCGACTGATGGGCAGGAACACCAATGAAGAAAACCAAAGCGAGTGCAAAAGTAAAATTTGTATTATTATTATTACGTAATAATAATAGTAATATCTGATACTAAAGATGTATTACCGAAGCTATCAACAGAAGGTGTGTACCGGATTAATTGTACTTGTGGCAAATGCTATATTTGGCAGACAGGACGAATGATTGGCATGATACTAAAAGAACACCAAAGAAATTAAATACTCCCAAAGACAGCTGTCGGTGGTGGCAGAACACGCGTGCCAACAAGGACACTCAATTGATTTTGCTAATGTTGAATTTCTGTGCAAAACTAGTGACTACTGGCCAAGACTAATTACAGAATCTATCGAAATTGAGAGAATTAAAAAAAATGTAACCGTTTGGATAGCAACAGGTCTAGTGCTGCTTGGAGGCGAATCATCAAATAACACATTATTTAAATGCATGCCTATACAGGTCACCATACATCAATGGGGATTACCCGTACACAGACAATAACAGGCACTGCTATTTTTATTGCACGCAAACGACAGGAGGTACAAGAACAATGTTCATGCGTAATGTGCGTTCATAACCATATACATAACCCAAATGGCAATGGATACCAATTGTAATTTATATGCCTTCATTAATCCCCCCTCCCCCGCTTCGCACGCGAAGGGCTCACAAGTGACGTAATCACATCTATCCCTCTATTTAAGGAACGAAACAGGAGGATTTATTGTCAGATCTGGCTGTCGCCTGATTAAGCTAGTTGTAATTACTGGCGAAACGTTGTACTAAGATTGTAAATGCTGTGGATTTGCTCTCCAACACACCGGTGTTGCTGTACAAGTAACAAATTGGCATGTTCTGTTTACGTGACAAACCTTACTAATTGGCTGTGTCAGGTGGTGGCAGGTTTAACGGGACATTTATATTTACGCGATCCAACCCAAAAATAACCTATATTATGGATGATATTGGTCGCGAAAGCCTACGTGTTAAACAGTAAGGTCACTTGTTAACGCTGATAATACAACAGCATTTGTTCACCTAGGAATGGCTGCAGAAAAGCCGAACCGGCGACTTCTGGATTGCAAGTTAAGTGTGCTCACCACTACACCACCACAGCATTCGTCTTCACACCATAATGCCCCTTATTTACCCAGGAAAGCCTCACTGATTGTCAAGAGTTGTTTTTGGTTGCAGGACGGTCCTGCTGAGTTTTTTGCAAAAGGGGGGGGGGGGGGGCGACGACAGCGATCGCAATGTACGATCCCAACCGAGTAATTTTGGGGGTTACTTTTCTCTTGAAATTATTAGTCGACAAACTTGGACCACGACGCCTGCACACTCTGGCCCCCTCTCGTTCAGATTGTCTCGGTGTATGGCGGCACCGTGATGGGCGTGCGGACGACCCAACGTCCTCTCACCTTCTTGCGGTTTGGTCACCGTGCTGAACAAGCTGTCGAGGTCGGCCAGGGCCGCGTACTTGTCGGCCGGGGGGACGCTGCCTTTCGGGGCAGCCGACGCGGCGGACACGGCGCCCAGGTCGGCGCTCGACGACTTGGGGAAGTTGTCGAAGTCGGCGAAGCTTGGGAACGCCGAGCTGGACGTGCCCCCTGAGAGCAGTGGAAGCAAACGCGGTGGCGGTACCTCATAAACGCGGCGGTCTATTGCACAACCGCCACCACCACAACCCATCGCCACCACAACCATGACAACCACCGCCACCACAACCGCCACCACCACCACAACAACCGCCACCACCACCACCCCAGCCATTACAACTGTAGTGACATCACGATGTCACTGTGCAATGCCGGCTCGAGAGAGGCACGGCGTGCGATGTCTTGACATCGCGGACACCACGTGTATGTGGGTGCAATACTGGCCCTAGAGGGGCTCGGTGAGCGCTGACCGACAGTGCTGGATGGCACCACGCTCTGCGTGCAGTGCCGACCCCTACAGGATGGGGTGTCAGGGTGCCGGCCACGGGAATTGGGTTACTATAGGCCATGGCACTCTGGTTGACCCTAGAGGACACGTGACCGGTAAAGTCTACACAGGGGCCCCAGGTGGGGGCTAGGAGTGGTCATGTGACAGGGTCGAGATCGTGCTAGAGGATTATAGATGGTGGTCGTGGCTAAGGGCGGAGCCAGCCACGCCACAGAGGATATAAGCCGGGTCCCTGAGAGGGACCGGCTGCTGTTGTTCATCCTGAAGAATAGATGTTCTACGTTCTACGTCCTACAAGAGTCACCAACACGTGGACCTGGACCCCAAGCTGGGGTCCGGTCCATCGTAGCTAGTTCCAGTGTAATTAGTGTAGTTAGCCTGGTGGTCCACCACCATAGGTTGTTATCTTGTTAAGGGGTAGTACCCCATGTGTTGGTTTTAATAAATGTGTTGCCTCCAAGAAGCGCGTCTGCGACTCAGTTGAACTCACTACACAACCACCACAACAATCGCCACCATCACCACAACCATTCCAGCCATCACCACCACAACCATTGATACCACCACAACCATCACCACAACCATCACCACAACCATTTGTCAACAACGCTGTCTCCTACGTACTATGAAGGAGGGACATTGCGTGAAGAAATTCTTCCCCATCATATGACCAGAAAAGTCACCGAATGTATGGGTTTGCTTTCAGGGCAGTGTTTATTTATGTGTCGAGTTTTTGTTTGTTATTCGCGAGCGAGCACCACTACCAACGGAGTATAAACACGAATTTGTTTCAATTCATCGTGAAGCTGGCCGCTTCATTATTGGTAAGGTCTGTGTGGTGGGATTGACACAGTAAGATCTAGCCAGTAAGTTAGACATATGCTCATGGATATGTGAAGCCCTTTTGTTCATCAACTGCTGAATGCGGGCCTCTTCACGCCCTTACAGGCTTGTGAGGGCTGTTTGACCATACTTCACCATGCTGATCTTTGTGGATTGGTGAAGGTGGAGAGCATAACAATGGGAGCATAGAAAGTACAGTATAACAATACATTTTCCTGAAATACCCTCTGCTTCGCACCATATAGTGGAGAACTGGAACAAGTTTTATGAAATAAAAAAATCATAATCAAGAGGACCAAGCAGAGGTTAGATGGAGGCCTACCATCACACATTCTCCATGGGGACATTGAAGGCAGTAGGGTAATAGAGATACAAAGACGGATGTGGTGGGAGTATGGCATCACGCAATGGATCTCGTTAAACACAGGGAACATTACTCGACTTTGTGCCAAGAGTAAGTCCTGGCAGACACTGACCATTGACCTCTGAACCCTGAGTTGACACCAATATATTCATGGATAGGATTCTATTTAGATGTCATGGTTATTTTATAGTTTTTTTTTTACTTTTACCGCAGACATATTGCTAGGGTGCCAGGATGTGTCCTGCTGACAATGAGCCGACAAGAGATATGTTATAATACGCCTCTTGCTAAAGTAATGACCGCTAAGAAAAACAGGCAAAAACCAGCGTTGAAAAAATAATCACACGCCGTGGAAAATGGACGGAAGCAGAACTGGACGGAACACGTTAAGGAAATCTGCTGCTTAAGAATACCGGGAATTCTTAGCTGTCAAGTGTCCACGGCACTAACATGTGACTGTGACTCCCTTGACGGCAGAGCGCGACAATGTTTGATGACTGGCACGGTAGCGCCACATGTCAATAGCAGGGGGGGGGGGTGTGCGGGGGGGGAAATGGTCGTGTTCGGGGAATGATAAACAGAGTCGCCATTGTGTTGGCACGAGTGTACTCGGGGCAAATATGGACGGAACAAGTGGCGACTGCTCTTCTCAGCAATCTGGGTTTGACAAATTCGGCATAACAACCCGCTCACTGGGGTGAACAACCACTCAATGTCTGTCTGCATTCCTCGATGTACCGATCAATTTTTATTGTTGATTTTCGGTATTTTGACCACTTTTTCAGGTTCAGAGATGAGCACCGCACCCCACTACGCTTTGCTTGAGCGGAGGGAAACTTTGGGCCAGAATCCGATCATGATTAAACGGCCGAAAAGCACCGCGCCTTGGCCATTTGCCACGCAGTTGGTAACGGAGACATGCACGCGTTTTAACCAAAATATTCCAACAAACGTTTGTGAAGTTGCGAATCTAAACTCTTTGATTCTGCGAGGGTTATGAAAGCCCAAAATCAACCTTCAAACGGTGGGAGGTCGCTCCCTCTCCTTTGCCGGCCCCGCTTTTTGGATGTCTCTCCCCCAGTTTTCACCAATGTGGATTCCCTCCAACATCTTTAAGTTCAGACTTAAGTCCTTTCCCGCTTCTTGCTCATCTCCCCCATTGCTCAGTTATTTCCCTATTGTTCCCAATGTCCCTACACATGCGATTGCACCTACATCCAAATGAATACCTCTCCCCCTTTCCCTCAGTTGCAACTTCAATCTATTAATACACATTACAACGAGTTTATCGTAAGGGGGGTGGCAGTGCTTGAGATGGCTTGTGCATAGTGTGTCATCACGCTGTGGCTCAATCTGTCAAACACTTTTCATTTGGGTTTTTTTTATATAGCTTTGTTACCCTTATCTTAATTCTTGTTATTGTTTGTAAGAACAACGTGCATTTACGCAGTTTGTCTTGGACACCATCTGGAGATACACTTGTATTAAAACGCTTTATAGTTTAAAACTGGTGGAGAAGGTGGCGCAGGTGTTGACAGCCTGTGCTCTGAACCCGGCAAGCATCGGTATCGAGCGATAACTCAACCAGATTCTCGGCCCACCCCTTCACCAACCAGCACCGACTGGTGTGGAGAAGTACGGTCAAACAACCCTCATGATCGCCGCCGAGTGGGGAGGCCCTCATTCAACAGTGAATCAGGGCGCTGCGGTGGCGAGATATTAACTACCTTGCCTGCTATGGAGGAGGTTGTGGGTTCGATCCCAACCATGTTCTCTCCATTGTCGCGTGTATGCTTCCCCGGGTTCTCCGGCTTTTCCCTCCACATTTATAAATGTACGTTTCGCGTATTTGGCTGCTATAAATTTCCACGTAACAAGCCACTTCGTTGAGCTATCATTTGTGGCCAGGTCGCTTCTGAAAAAAACGCTATATAGGTCAGTGGACCTTACCTGTTAAAATAAAATCCGTTTGTTTTTTAAGGGCTACACATTCTCATGATCGTCACCATATCACACATTGCAATTATAATGAACACTGGCAGGGTAGAGGGGTGATTGAGGTAAGATGATTGAGATGCGGTACCTGTGCTCTGTGCCCTCACGGGCTGGTTTGCTTTGGGGAAGTTGGCAAAGCCAGTGGGCGCACCCGGTGCTCCAAACGCCTCAAACGAGGCGAAGTTGGTGCCTCCACTCGACGCTGAAATTGGAAAACACGCACCCCTTCCGCTCAGCTGCCAACACAATCTCGCCAACCACACACTGAGACGATGTCAATCATACCGAGACAATCTGACCGACCACGCACCGTGACAATCTGACTGACCAGCCAGACACCGAGACAATCTGACCAACCACACACCGAGACAAGCTGACTGACCAGCCAGACACAGAGACAATCTGACCAACCACACACTGAGACAAGCATAATTCCAAACAATGACTGGGCAAATTGGAGCCATTGGGTTTCCTATCAAGAAAATAATTAGGAGTTGCACCATAGCTTAAATCACACATTGCAGGGTTACTTTTGAACATGTCGGTAAGCTACATGTTTATTTATTTTACTTATTATAATATTTTACCTGGATAATCCATTGGAGATGGAGAACCTGGTTTTGCAAGGGTGCCCAGGGTGTGTCAAGTGACACAAAACAACACACGTAATAACAAGTACACACACACATTTTAAGACGTACAACTAACACAGAAATACGCTGACAGGGCACCACATGCATCTACACAGCACCAATAACAGGAATGAAACGGCCAGGGAATCGCGCCTGAACATAGCACCGCTGTCAAGCGCATGAGTAAGTGTTGCACACCGCCGGTTAATAGAGATTTTCCTCTGGCTTTAACAGTTGCAAACGTTAAATAAGCCGAGACGTTATGACGTTAGTCTCGGCTTATTTTGCTTCGTGCTCAAGATGAAAGTCGAGTGTGAGCTGTAGGCAATGTTCATTAGAATTCAGGAGGAACTGAGTATGAGTTGTTCCAAAAAAGTGATGATAATCACCACCGTTACTGCGCGATTGCACAAAATTATTCAAAAAATTCTGATAACCATGAGAAAAAAATGGATTAAGGCGCAACTTGGCAGTTGCTTGCTCACGCCACTGCTGGCAGATGGGCCTCCACTAGAGCGATCTCGAGAGGGTATTTGGTCTACTCTTCCACATTGAACAGACGTGTTGGAAGAGGTAGCTGTACCCACACTTTACGCCACCACAGGTGACCTGCCGATCGATTTCCAATGACTCGTTTGCCCTGGAGGTATGATAACAATCCAACTTAACATTCCAATTAAAACATTTTAAATGTAAAATGTATTTGTATGTGGCCAGATGCTACCGATAAGAAAAGCCAAAAGGCATCTAAGTCATCTAGTCAGGCATGCAGAAAAATAGAAATACTTAACATTAAGTATGCATGCAAGACACAAAAGCATCACAACTCAATAATAAAACGTATGGTTTTCTAAATGTCACGTTTGGGGTGTGCGAATGTTTAAATCTGACATACCAATGTAAAAATAACCAAACAAAAATGGAATGTTCCTGCCGAGGCTGGGCTGCACAACTGGAGCTCACTTGCCGGCATGTCCATACGTAACCAAAATAAATAATCAAAACGCACACCGTGAAAAACACCACGCACAGTGGGCACTAACCACTGGAGCCAGCCCAGTGCCATGTGCATATATATTATAATTTTATATATATTAATTATTCCGACACGTGTGAACCATCTGTGAACACACCGCTTCTGTTCCCATGTTGTTTGCCTGCTGCTGAAATAACATCCCCAACCCACCATCGTTATGTGACCGCGGGCAAAAAAAAATGTGCCCAAACGCACCGGCCTTTGCCAAGCCGAAGCCCAGGTCTCCCGCGCTGGCGCTGAAGTTAGCGAAGTTGGCGGAGGCGACGGAGGGAGCGGCGAAGGGGTCTCCGCCCAGCTCCCCCAGCAGGTCCACGTGGGATGCCTTTTTGTTCGTCTGCAGCTGAGGGTGGGACTGTGGCCTGCCCACAGCTGGGGACTGGAGTGGACCCGCAGCACCGACACAACAGCCAGGGAAAGCACGTTAACAAAACAACAAAAAACACACCATCGTTGTTACTGTTACAATCTGTAGATTATAATGAAAGTGCGATATTTGTTTATTTACTGCAGTATTCATATTTACTGCAGTATTCGAAGGCGGTCTATGACAAAATATCCCGGAATGCACCCAATCTCGTCAGATCTCGGAAGCCAAGCAGGTTTGCGACCGGATAGCACTTGGTTTGGGTGACCAAGGTACATGGCAGGATGTTATAGGCTGCTTCAACTACCCACACTGAGGAGTGCAGAGAGGCATGGTCTAACAACCCCCATAATCGACACGGTGTACGGATGCCTCAATCCAGCATCGGATTTATAAAGAGCTGTACATTAATTCTAGATTTGAAGCTTTCGTGACTACAAGGATTCATATTCTTAGTTTTTTTCGGTAAAGTCACGTAGGTAAAAAATTAAAATTAATAAAAGTAAAATAAAAAATAAAATAAAAATCACGACGTTTGGAACCGTCACAGCACGATAGCTGTATCACGATAGCTGTATCAAGTGATACAGCTATCGTGCTGTGACGGTTCCAAACGTCGTGATACAGCTATCGTGCTGTGACGGTTCCACCTGAAGACGGAGGCTTGTGTTGCCTCCGAAACGTCTTGAGTTTTATTTTATTTTACTTTTATTAATTTTAGCTGTACATTATTCACGTTAATAATATCTCTCGTGGACACTTTTGCTCCTCGGAGTTTTGTGCAATGTGTTCACCGATATTCTGCCGTGTTATCATACTGCTGTGAGGCTGCACGCTGCAGGAAGACTGATTTCACTGGGGGGGGGGGGGGGGGGGGGGGGGGAAACGCGTGCAAAAGTTCACAATTATTCGCGATATCCATGCACCGCCTCCCGTGCCTGTATTTTGCGACTCGCGTGTGAAATAGTTACATTTCTCTCCCCCAGCATCCTGAGCCCACTCGGCCTGCAAACAAGCGACGCGCGTCAGACACGCCTGTCGCAAACGCCTTTCGCCGCTCGGCAATCGTGTGCCAAATTACGCCCACGAAGCACGGCATCCCGCCTACCCGCATTTCTGGGCAACACCTCGAGCAAACATGCCGCCCATCCACATAGCTCGGGACCGGCCGAGGTACACTGTCATTTCACAAGGCCACGTCTCTTGTGCTGTCCAACCAGGGATGGTTTGGTGGGTGGGATGGGCGAGTGGTTGGGTACGCAGCCTTGCGAGGTGGCTTAGCGGCTGGATGGTTGGGAGGGCGATTGCTTGGGTGGCTGGGTAGCTGGGTGACTTATTAGCTACTTGGGTGGATTTCTGAGATTATGGGTGGGTAGCTGGGAGGGTGGGTGGGTTGCTGGGTGGGTAGGTGATTTGGTGGATGAGTGGCTGGATGGGTCGGTGGGTGGCTGAATGGTAAGCTGGTTAGTTGGGTAGCTGGATGGGTGGCTGGGCGAGGGGCTGTCGGGCTGGGAAGATGGCTGGTATTGCTCAGTGGTTGGACGGGTGGGGGTGCGCCCAGTGGGGGGGGGGGGCAGGTGCCCCCCAATGATCCAATCGAAATCCCTAATTTCGATCGGATCATTGGGGTTTATTAGTAATAACTCGGCATTTTGCGACCCCCACTGCCACTGTGTAGCATATTATTATGTGCCAGGGACTCTATGAGATGATAGGAAAATAGTCTGAGTCCATAATTGGCAATAAGTAACGGCAAAGCAGTTATAAGTGACTCAGAATTGTGCGCAGTTGCGTATACAGTACACGAATTCAGCGAGCGCGATGCCGATCACACGCTTCGAATTCGACCCTCGATTGATGGCTGCGCCATCGCTGCACACGCGTCGAATAAAAGCAAGGGACAAGTCCTTACTTACTAACAACTCCTCTATCATTTTTCATTGCCGGAGGGGTTGCCCCCCCCCCACCTGAAAATCCTGGCTCCGTCATTGGGTGCGCAGGTGGTATGGCGTGGAAGGAGAGACGAGAATGCTCACGAGTCATTCGAATCCGACCTCCGCTTTGATGAACCAATTAGTTGAGCTTCCCAGAGTGTGTGCGTCCGGTGTGGCGAAGCGCTTTTATGCAACCTCCATGGGAACACATCAATTATTGAGGCAACTGTGTAGGGTTTTATAGACCAGCGTGGGCAACCCTAGGAAGTATTTTGCTGGTTTTGAAAGTGCAGTCTTTGCCCGCTCCCTCCCTTCGTACACAAGTGGGCTACGGTTTCGCAACACTGCACCGCTGAGTACCTGCTTTATAACACACATGCGTCAGATTTGAAACTGCCCACAATACGAGGACGACATTTCAAACCTATTAGTCACGCATAACTTTCCCAAGGCTATGCAATTTCCCAATGTGCTGTGAGCATGAATGTATGGTCAGACCGGGCATGTTTAAGCAGAAACTGTTAACAGCACATGCTTGAGATAGTAAACTATTTACACAGGATTTCAGTAATGGTTAGGGTTGAGTGAGGAGCAGTGTTTGTTTATGATCATGGTTGGGTTGTTCTGTTAGCTCTATTCAGGTAAATGATCGTGACTTTGTAGGGTTTTTTGATCAATTACTGAACAGATGGCTGAAGGTCATAATTTCAAAGTGGCCAGTGACCAAGAACGCTAATAAGAGTAGAGCAGAGAAGAGCACACTTCTGGAACCGAGCACAGTTAAACAACCTTGGGAAGAGAGATGACGGGATGGAGCTCCCAGGTCTGAGAGCAGTGTGTGGATGTAAAATGGGCAGAGACAATTTGTGTTCTGCACGATGGAGGTTGAACACAGGACAACTGAGAAAGCAGTTAATCTGGTAGAACGTGTCCTTGAAACGGATGGAGGCACCAAAGCATGAAGTTCATGGGAACAATGACCGCGATAGTAACAATAAAACAATTTGACAAGGAATCGCCTGATAAAACGAGAACTGCTGCTGAATTAGCAGATGTTATTGGCAAAGGCACTGCATAGAAACTATGGGAAGGGGGGGGAGACTGGTTCGGAGTTTGCTTGCTTAAACAGATGCTGCTTCAAAATACAGGTCTGCAAAGCTAATAATAGGCCGACGGACCAAGTAATTTTTGGAGACACGAGGAGTTTTGCTTCCATACAATTCTACCGATGGCCAAGGAATGGAATGCGTCCTACGGGACATCCACAGAGGAGATGGGAGCAATATGAAATCAATTCTAGATTTGAAGTTTTCGTGACTGCAAGGGTCCATACTCTTTGGGTTGTTTTGGTAAAGTCACGTAGGTAAAAAAGAATACAAATAATTTATTTTTCTTTTATTTTTTACCTACGGGACTTTACCGAAAAAAAACAAAGAGAATATGAAATCAGATCGGTTGCAGTCGCTGGATATACTGCCGCATCGCCGAATCGTAAGAGGTGGTGGGGGGGCAGCTTGACGAGGCCTTCACCCAGCAGCGGATCGATCGCAGCTGACGTTTCCCCGAACGAGCCACAGCCAAGAGAAGAGATGAGCTCGGCTGGTGCCACTGCCGCACGTGTGACAGCCGGCCTCACCTGCGTCGGGGTGTGCTTGAGGCCGTCCGGCGTCGGCGTGAGGCGGCCGGCGATGGCCCGGAGGGGCCGCACCTCCGGCGTGCTGCTGCCACTGCTCGCCGACGAGCCCGACAGTGATGTGTGGGCGGCCGCCACCGCCGTCGCTCGAGCCTGCTCCGGTGGAACGAACCTGTCGGCGACGCAAGAGCCGCCCCCCCCACTACCGTGAGAAAAGCACGGTTCCCGGAGCCCTGAAAACTGAGAGGGCTATGGTCCCGGGTGGGCTGCCACATCAACCATTATTACCCTTGCATCTGGGTTCATCTCACACCCGGATTGTTTTGCTGAACGGGCCAGCACTGGACAAATGGCCAGTTTCTTAATGCGTGGTTGCCATCCGCTTGTGGTCTGCGGACCACTAGTGCTCCATATGGCTGTGAAAAGTGGACCGTGTAATTGTTGCAGGCTAAACAAAGTGGTCCGTCAATTTTTTTTAAGGGTTCACAGGAATCTGTGGATCCAGAAAGTTGGGAATTACCACGTGAATTCGTTTTGTTTTTCATGTTGAAGGAAAACTGAAGGGCCACACAGAAAACCCACACACAATACCGTTTTTCTCTCGCACGACTCAATTCAGGTTTCCAGAGAAAACGGATGATTGGAATAAAATTATTCATAATGAAGGTTTTTGGGTTAGATCGCCTAAGTATCATAGTCGTAATCCTCCACCACCCGACACAGCCAGTAAGGTTTGTCACGTAAACAACGCGCCAATTAGTAACTACTTCCAGTGTGTTGGAGAGTAAATCCACAACATTTACAATTTGAATACGACATTTCGCTGGTAATTACATCCAGCATCGGGCGATATTCCAGAAACGACACATTTATACTTATGCGATCTAACCAAAAAAACGTTTATTATGATTAATAAAGCCTACGAGTTAAACCGAGGATAAAATTTGTTCCACTTTGTGGGAAATTCAACAGTTGTTCACCAATGGATAGGCTCGCCCCTGCCAAGGTAATTTCCATAACTGGCTCGGCTGTAAATGGGGCTCATTTGAGCAGGAATTCACCAAAGTCTCAAAAAGAGTCCATGGGCCAGAGCAAAAAATTGTACCACCGAGGAGCATCTGAAATTAAGCTGTACTGATGTATTTACACGGCCAATAAAGAGCGAATTACTTGATAACCCACCTCATTTAGAATGGTTATCACGTAATTCACTATGGAACACAATTTTTGTTCCTGGGTAGTAAGTGTTATTTCCTAATTGCTTATGCCTCAAAAATACAGAAAATGGCTATTATTCCCCACAAACGTTGCTTTAGTGACCAGGACTTTACGTGAACAAAAGACACAAATGCACACATATTCTCATTGAAAATAGGTAAATTTCAAAATATCACTGTCCTGGTCACAAAAGCAAAGTTTGTGGGGAATAATAGCCTGTTTTTATACTTTTGAGGCATAAGCAATTAGGAAATAACACTTACTACCCAGGAACACATTTAGTTTTTGTTACCCAAGTGTAATTCATTGTTGTTGACCACATGAAAAAATTGGAACCCGCTAAAGTTACGCCACCTCGTGTGGTACCGACAAGTGACAAATATCTGGTCTGGGTACATCGACCCGAAGCAAGTCACAGGCTGGCTCTGGGCATGAATCAGCGCTGTATGTATGTTGAACTTCTTTCGCACCTTATATAGCCAACCGTGCTTTTTGGAGGTGCGGGGAAAGGACAACTAAATAAATTAAAAACGCAGTTCAAAATAAATTATTTTCAATCTAGATTTAAACGTGCAAAGTTCCAGTGGCTTCCTAATATCGGAAGGAAGAGCGTTCCAGACGGCCGCAGAAGCGCATCTGAAAACACACGATGCAGTGACCGTCTTTGTTCGATGGTTAGCCAAAAGCCGCCGCTGCGAGGATGACCGGAGAAAATCAACACTAAGCAGCAGCAGTGCATACCATTTTCGCTTCTCATATTTGTCCTGTAGGAACTCCTTGGCCTTTTGGGGGTCCTTGAAGTCGGGCATAAGAGCAGAGCGCTCATTGTACAGTCCCATCCACATGTGCCGGCACACCTAGCACGACGAGACATACAAACCGTTTAGGGCATGACGAGACACAAGAGTGAACACGAATACATCACGCGACCGATTCTCAACTTCCCTGGATGCTCTTCTCAAAACCGTTCAAGTGCAGGCTTTTTTTCTTTTCATCTCTCACAGTCCTGTGATGTAACAATCTATCAAGCACCCGCACACGAGCTGATTTCATTGCTCCCACCCCCCCCCCACCCCCGGCAGCGGATGTCTTCTCAGGCACGTTCCCAACTTGATTGTCAATATACATTTTTTTATTTCAATCGATTAAATCGGCAGGCAATTGATAACGACGCCACCCCTCTCATCGGTCCACAAAACGCTGGAAACTCAGTGTGCCGTGGTTCTGAGTGACAATTACATCGAAGCGTTTGATCCTGTGCTGAAAGCACATGCTGAGCAAAGTGGGTATATGTTCATTTATTTATCTGTGCAAATTATATGCTATTTGTATGCATTAATGAAATAAATTTCTTACATATTAAATGTTTTTTTAAGTTAATAGTGATTTACAGCTCTTTGTTAATTGACTGCAAGATGAAGGCCTCCCGATGCCGTTGGTCATTGGGGATATGTTTGACCATACTTCACTATTCTGGTCAGTGCAGGTTAGTGAAGGGCAGACCTAAGAGCAGTGCAGGTATCACTTGCTCAGAAACCACTTGCAACTGGTGTTATAGCCAGTCAGGAATGGATCTAAGGGCACTGGCTTCAGGGCATAGTGTGCTAACCACTGCACCACTGCTGTACCCAATATTGAAGATAAATTATGTAAATTGTAGATTGTGCGACACAGCGGTGACTCAAAGCTTCACTTTCACACTTCAGCCAAACAATTCATGTCGGATGAACTTGTCTAACTCAAATCCAAATTAAACTGCTATCTGAATTTGGCATGTGGGTGAGCGATAAAAAAAAAAGTTAATTTTGTTTCGACAAATATGCCTTCAATACACCTGATCAAAAGCTATCAGGTAAAACACACAAATTTTCGATAAATGAAAATTATCTTGCCCACGTCACTTCAATTCCGCGTAGGCCTGCCAAGCATTTAGGAAATGCTGACGTAGCCAGCCGAGAGTAGTGTTGTCAGAAACAGCTCAGTGTCCAAAGCCGTGGCTGTCCTGGAACGATCGGACGTGTTAACAAAGTCATCACCGACTACCACTAACCCCACAAGTTTTGTGGTAAGTTTACTATACAAGCTTTGCTTACCATCAAGGGGATACTAGAATGTACTTATTTAACAGCTGCTGAAGAAGTCATCATCTCAGTACCCAGCACTGCATATTGTTAAGGGAATACTGGAATGTGTTTTGTTTGACCACTGCTCAAGAGCACACCGCAATAGCCAGCGTGTTCTATCTATGCAGGCAGCCACCATGGGATTTTAACAAGACACCGCTTCTCCTTGCCCGGCCTGTGGGGACTGGCTTCTGAATCCTTACGCTCGTGCTTATGTCAGCGAAACCATATCACAGCATTGTTGGTAGAAAGGCGGACACGTGGCCCTTTGCAAATAATAGCAGAATAGATTCTCCCAAGTGGCCAAGGTCAGCCGCTGAGCTCCTGAAACCCAAAACCTGTTTCTTTAGTACATTTTAATTATTTGTTCTTGCGTATTTGGTGAAGTTCAAAAGTAAAACAATACATTTTTAAATTAAGTTTGTCTGAAGAAAAACATTTGCTTGGTTATTTTCGAGCGATTTTGGCCAACGTTACCTTGAAATTCTATTTCAATATGGTGCCTCTTTATACAAGGCATGCACTGCTTTTGAAGATGTATTGTTTATTTATGTGGCTGGGATGATCTTAAGTAGTCAAAATGAAAGTGTTCAATATTGATTTCATGAGGAGCACACAATGATAACTGCACTTAATTGTATTTCATCGAGCGCTTATTAAACAAAATGCATGGATTAGGTAATTCTATCAAAGCAAAGTCTCTCCACTGCTTTATTAAACTCTTGTCTTAAGTACTGCCATGTTCGGATCGTAGTGTAATTGGCAGCAATCTTGTTTGTAAATTACTTTAAATGTATTCTCTGCCAAGTTACTTGTATTATTATTGTTGTACATCATAATAAACGTGTTTGGGTTAGATCGCGTTATTTATAAATGTGTCGTAATCTCCACTACCCGACATGGCCAAACAGCAAAAAAGATGTCACGTTTACAAAAGACAAATAGTTCACTACTTTAGCCCACTGGTGTGTTGAAGAGTGATTTAACATCATTTACAATTTTTGAGTACGACGTTTCGCTGGTAATTACATCCAGCATCATCGGGCGATTTGCCAATTGCCCACACATTTTTTACTGTTTGGCCGTGTCGGGTGGTGGAGGGTTACGATACATTTAGAAATAACGCGATCTAACCCAAAAACGTTTATTATTAATAATATTGGTCGCGAAAGCCTACGTGTTAAATTGTTGTACTTGTTCACCCAGGAAATCCTCACCAAGTCTCAATACTATTTTTCCTGCCAGGTTTTCACAGTAAGGGGCCACGATCGCTATACTATTTCCAATTAAGTAATTTATGAGTGTATTTTTTTTATTTGGACCATGCCTGTGCCCAATAAGCCTATTCTTATTCTTTTCATATGACGACACGGGATATTTAACATCCACTATGAAGCAGACTCTGCATATTTTCTGTTTAATATACTCGTGGTATTAATCGTGGCATGAAGTGAAAAACAGGCTACATGTCGTGTATTTTAATATTTCAAAACTTGGCAGAGAACAACACGAACTGGGACTATCGCGCAGAATTAGGCACAGGTGCCACATTCCTAGTGAGCAAATAATGTCTTTGAAATGACGCTCAGCACGTATATAGCAGGAAAATAATAATAAAGTGTCTTGCCACAGAGCAATTACTGGGTTGTAAATGTAGTCATACAAGCATACTGAGGCCTGCTTAGTCATCGCACAAAAATTTCACCAGGACGTCATTTGCTAACGCACGACGAACTCACGATGTGCTTCACAATAACCTTTTTTAATAGCAATGACTTCATTTTAAGAGGTGGAACAGTGGCGCAGTGGTTAACAGCATTGTCCTATGAACTCGGCTACCCGAGTTCGACTCCGGGCGTAAAGCCATAAACATTTCCTGGCCCACCCGCTTCAGCAACCCTCATCAACCAGGGTGGTGAAGTATGGTTAAACAATCCCCAACGATTGACAGGGTAGGGGGAGGCCTTCATCCAGCGGCAGAATGACAAAGCTTTGTGCATGGAATCGGACAAACGTCCCATGTAGACCCATTCAGTAGAACAGCCTGGGTGTGAGATGAATCCGGATGTAAGGGAGGACCATAGCCCTCTTGGTTTTCCAGGGGCTCTGGCAATCGCGAGTTTCTCACGGGAACGGTCGTGTAGCGGGTTGGTAAATTGTATTTAATTCATTTTAAAATAGGTGGATGGGACGAATTTTTGTTTTAAACCAAACCTCAAAAGCAACAGGATACAGAGGCAATCGTGGTGGTATTTTTGTCGCCGAAATTTGCATAAGCAGCACATTTTTAATTCATGTCCGCTTTTCGACAAAAAGGCACACGGCAGGGCTTTAGGATTGAACAGGAAGGGCCGCAGACAGCGAATTTCATACTGGAGGTCTGTGGCTGATCAACCCTTTCAACTACTGCCCCCGGCGTTTTCTTATCTTTATGAGCAGAGCCAAAATTCAAGGTTGTTTTTTTTTAACCTGACTGATTACAATTCTCAATACAATGATTAACATTTTTTTAAGTATCACAGTTAAACTTATCACACACATCATACCCATGTGTATTTTAATGGTAATATGAGCAAACTCTGAACCGGTGTTTTGACATTCAGCGTCTCATCAGTTAAGAGCAAGGGCTTGCCTCGGACACAGTTTTTTAGAGGCACATCCACACCTGAGCGATCAGTTGCGCAACTTAATTAAAGATGTCCACATGTAAACAGGCCATTAAGTTGCACAATGTCGACAGTGATTTAAATTTGCAACAGATCACTCAGGTGTGGACCTGCCTTGAGAAATGTGTCCGAGTACAACGCAAAACTTATGAGTGCAAATGCCCAGCTGCCCAAGAATTTTCCTGTCATTCAAGTTGTATCGAACGAGGACCAATTTTTTTTTACAGAAAAGGTAAATTTCTAAGAAACATCTGGCAGTTAACCAGCATTGTATCAAGCAAGCCTGACTACCAATGAGACAATGAAGCTCAAAACCAGTCCAGAGTTTTGAACCAGAAGACCATGTAGCCAATGGGATGTATAAAAAAAATAAACTTTTCTGTGAGGAAAAAATAGAAGTTATTTATTTTGCTATTAACATTCTCCAGAATTACACTGAATAAATATTTTGTATATTATGGACAAGAGGCCACTGATGTCCGCCTCTGTAAGCAACTCATTGCCGAACACAATGCGTTGCATTGCTCTGCGAGAATGGATACTTAAGGACATCACCCCATTAGCATAACCGTGGTAAACTTGGTTGGGTGGCGGGGGGTTGGGCAAAAATTACAAGCACGTTTTGAAATGTCCCAATGTTTTATACTGGGTTCTGAAATTGCATAAATGATATTGTACTCAGAAAGGGTTAAAGACAATTTGTGCATGTTCCATTATGCTGGCTCCATGAACCAGTTGTCATGGATTTACGAGCTCCACTTACAAAGCTTAGCTGAGCAAAGAGACTACTCTAGCGACACGCAAGCACTGAGTGTAAATGTCCAGCCGCCCATAGCTTTTAAACGAGCAGAGCTTGCAAGGCTGCTTTGTCAAACTCCAATTGTGACCGTTCCAAGTGAATTGATTGATACAATTAGAAACCAGGCCGATGTCAGTGGAAGTGGGAGTAATGAATCAATGCAGCTTACACCGTGCACAAAATTGTTACAACAATCTTGTTTGGATCGCTGATAAACACAGACGTGGGATGCTATGCCCGCGGCTGCAAAGCGTCGTTTCGGAGAACTTGCATCTCAATGTCCTCATTATAAAGCAATGTTCTGTCAGTGTTCGTTGAAAGACAAACTTTCAGGCTTCACATGTTATTGGTGGAAAATGATTTGCTCAGACATTGACATGAAGAGCTTCTGCCTTCAGCACACATTACTGCAATAACAAATCTGCAGAAGCCCCCTGAAGACTTCCTACTGTTGGCCAAAAACAACAGGGCTTCGCACACATCAATGCGTCGTTATGTTTCACACTGTGACAGCACATGTTTGTGATGTAAACACACAAGACATCCACCGCGTGTCTTGATCATTTGTTCTGGATAAGAATGCATAACTGCTGCGGCTAATTCTTACCCACAAAACTGTGCTTGAAGATTCAAGTTTCCAACAGTGATGGGGGGGAAAAGCAATTAAATGTGAAACTGTGGACAGTCCTTTGATAGCAATGCTGGCAGCAAGTTACGGAGGTCAGAATTCACAACAGTGATCGCACAGTAAAGCTTAAGATCGTGTCCTCCAAACAATGGAAAATTCTGAGTGGCATCTATAGCCTCCACCCAGTCTGCTTTCTTACCCACACTGTGACCTTTGATGAAATCGGCTTTGTCCTCCAACATAAACATTTTGAAATTATTATTTAACTTTGAATTTTTCCATTTTAATCCAACTAGTGATATTGGCATCAAAGTATACATTCGGAACGCGTCACAGAGCACTGTACCAACAACTGTTAAGATAACGGCCCGTGAATGAGAAGCAACAGAACCACTTGTAAGATCACCTCAAATCGCCATTTTTATCCACATACACCGGTACAAATAAATGTTCATCGCATGGCAGTCAGAAACTTTTTTCATTTTCAGAGCTACAATGTAACCAAATTAAGTGAAAAAAGCTATTGCAGGGCTGCACATTTGCCTACTCCTGGTTACAAGGATGAGACCATTAACTCAATAGACTTGAGAATCGTCAATTAATCATTGGTGAATGAAACCCTGATTCAAACCATGGCCCCCCCTCAGTGTTGCCAGCTCAATGCTCTGACCCCTAAGACACCAATCCACCTTCTAGTCCAGACATTTCAAATATAAGGGTGTTCAACCACTTTCCATGTCGAGTAAAAAAATGATGTGCTGATGCAAGAAAGAACACACATACCAGTTAGTCTCACTCGTGACATTAGCTTGTCATCTCTCACCTGGGTTTATACAAAGCAATGACTTTTAATAGATTAGAACTGCGGTTGCAGTATGCCAAAGCATGCATCCCTTACCTCATTACCATTTTTTTGTAAAAATTCCACTTCCTGGTCAGTGAAGGTGGTCATGGAGATGGATTTAATCCTGTGCGGAGGGTTCAGACCCCGTCTGAAATAATAAACACGATCAACGAACCGACATTAGTGCAGTAAACATTTCCACGTCGCCAATACTCAATTGTCCATTACGTAATTGTCTGGACTGCGCCATTCATGTAACTTGAGCTTGCTGATTGTTGAAATATACTTGCCTCTCACGAGTGTGATAACAAAGCAAGTTGCTCGCAATAATGCAAGTCAGTGACACCTTGTCATGCTTAGGGATATACAAAAATAATAAAATTATGCTTTTTAATTGACAATTTGTAAAGGTGGAATATCCACGCTTCAGAGTGAGAGCGTTAGACTGGCACCAAGGCAAGCAATGAATGTGCAACAAGATTTACTTTAGTAGAAAGTAAAAATTTCTGCAACGAATTTCTAAGCAAACACACCCTGGGACTTTTCCCACATGTAACTTTTACCGTACCTGCCAGTGGCTTGAGACGTAAGGATGTGGTCAATTTGGTTTCACTTCACGTTGTAAAACAACTGTACAGTTTCCGTGATACAATTCCATTATCGCACGCAACAATCCCAGACGCAGTAATTTTTTGTTGCTTAATGGAAAAAAATCCTTTCTTTGGGCCTGGGTATGGTTATGTCGCATAGAATGGCTATGACAGGACAATGGTAACAAATGCACCGCAATCGTAAACATTCAATTCCATTACCTCTCAGTATCATAAGCGGGTACAACATCATCTTCAACCGAGCATCCTTCCCATGAGAAATGATTGTGCATACTGTACGCACAACCATGCTCAAGGGCACAAAGAGGAGGACACCACCAAGGCAAGCAGCTATGACACTGCATAAGGTGGCCATGGGGACACAGCACTACGTATATTTAGAACCAGTAATACAACATTAATGGTTACCAAAGTCCCTGGGATTGCACCACCATTCCATGTCAATATCTCCCCGTCTCTGAATGGTTCTTAAAAATGCTGTCTCAAAAGACGGAAAAGCAGCTTCCTCTACTTATGAATGCGTTGTGCTGCGTGTCCTGTTTAATATATATTTATTAAACATTGCTTATTTTTCGAGTTATATCCCTTTTGTTGTATGGGCGTCATGCCATGAAGATATTTCCATTCAGAAACTATTGCACCACACTGTGTCAGAGAACGGCACGAGAGTGACATCATAGAGCTGCTTCTGAAGTCACACTACAGCAAAGGCCTGTTCATCCACATTCGGCGCTCACATTTCATTTGCCATACAAAGCCTGTTCAGCGCATGCCATTCAAACCGAATATTTAATTATCTGCGTCAGTATGAATTGAATTATGATTTGTTTTTTGTTTAAGCCTGCAATCGGGCGTTAGTGGTGATCGGGGTTCCGAGAGCGGGCGAACTAGCTGGGTTTTTAGAACCACCCCCCCTCTCCCATCACGAGTGACTGCGATCTGGATTCAAAGCGGAGGATGTTCGGACATTGCCAGCTCAGCGTTCTGACCCACCCACCCACCCGGCGGCCACCCCTGAAGAGCCAGCGTGTTCCGTTTAAAAAAGGACCGCATTTCCTGCCTCAGCGTGAGCTCGTGTCGTGCCCTGAGCTTGGTAATCTTGGGGGGGGGGGGGTGTTCTCGCCTCCCTCCCCTCCTACAAATGCTGCATTCTAAAGAATGCCGCACAAATTCTGGAACTGCTTTAGCCTCAGTGGCCATTACGAAAGGGGGGGGGGGGCATAAAAACAGAAAGCCAGTCACCCCCCCATGGCCCAAGCCACTCGACCGTGCACAGTGCAGCAGCAGCATCATCAAGCCCATTAATAAATGGGCCTTTTGTGCCCCTATTGACAAATGTTCGGTTGTCCAGCCCTTGAGTAACGTAACATGTAACATTTTATAAGGGCTGGGTCGCAAACGCTGGGTGCGTTGTCCGTGTGCATATTTTCCAAAAGTGCGCGCACACACACACAACACACGCGAACTTAAATGCAAACTGTTCCTCTCGCAAGCAAATGAACGCAGTCCTTGTGGAATTGGAACACTCTGATGACCGCATGCACTGTACTGCGATCAACGCAAGACCACAACAGAGTTCCATCATCATCATCATCGTCCATGCTCAATCCACTGTTGGATGATGCCGTCCAAGAGCCGTCGTTACACTCCTTCACAATTCTGCGATGCTGTTAATCCACAGAGCACCTACACATGAGCTATTTGCAATGCTCCATGTTTCCAGCGGAAGTCCACTTGGGACGCATTCCATTCCTTTTGGCTGCCACTGCCGTCAATATTCTTGACCATGGGTAGCGAGCCGTGAGGTGTCAGACCCAAGCCCGTTTTTACCATTCTTCCTACGTTCCAATGGTGTCATTAAACCTCTCTCATTCACCATCATTAATGCGAAATTCAACACCACAAAAATAATGTTCACACATCACCAAACACTTATTTCCCATCGCCATCATCAACCATCACCATCACCACTCAATCACCAACACAACCACGACTAACCCAACCACAACCATCGCCAACACCGCTTAACACTCAAAGATCCCCCCGTATAGTCAACACGGACTGTCATGTTGGTGAGCACCTATTAATGCCACGAGAATATGGTGGCCAGAAATCACGTCCGACCACCTTTGTCTCCCTATTTACACCGAACCCGCTACTCACTGAGGGTTATGTCGCCCTAAAGGAGTCGCATGACAAGTTTCTGACAACACTCGCCACTGATGTTGGCCAGGAATAGAACTCATGTCAGCGGATTCGTAGCGTAGTGCGCGAACCACAACACTACCGCTCCCCACTTACCACCACCACAATCAAAATCATCACCATCAGCTGAACAATTTACCACCGCATCACCACAAACACAATCACCGCAACCACCCACTCCACTACCGACACTTAGCACCACAACCACATCCAACACCATCACCACTATGATCATCATCACCATCATCATCTTCAGCACCACCACCACCAATATTACCAACACCACCAAAGCCATCACCACCAAAACCACCGTCACCGAAATTACCACAACCAAAACTACTATCTTCAACTATCACCACACAACCCTCACCACCAACAACATCATCATCATTACCACCACCACCACAACCACCAACCAACCACAAGTACTCACAAAATGCCGCTGCAGGTCGTGCACACGAAGCTGCCGATGGTCGTGTTGACGTAGGTGGGCCCACGTTGATCGCACTCGAAGCATCGCCGGTTGTGTGTCAGGCTCGAGATCTCTCTCAGCACCTTGAGCTGCTTGTCCTCCTCCCCTCTCCTCCTCGCTGCCGCCGCTGCCGCCGCCATCGTGAGTGACTCTGCTGCTCGGCTTTGCCGCCGCCACAGCCACAGCCGCCGCCACCGGGGGGAGGGCCCTGGGCAACCGCCTCTTTACATCTCCTAGCGCGAACGCGCATCACGACCAATGCGCGAGCGGTATAGGGCGTCACGTGGGGCGGCGTTCGCCAATCACAACGCGAGTTTGGCTCATGTGGACTTGCGAATATAAATGTGCCCGAACACCGCCCACCAGCCCAACCCTCCGCCCTCCAGACGTTGTCGGCGTCATCCCACGAGAATAATATTTGACGATTAACATAATTTATGTGACATCTTCGGTTACGCCCACCGAACACCCTGGTTGAGGGGGGGCGTGGCTTCACCCGACGTCATGAACGCGCACGTTATAATTAACATAATTTATGTGACACCTTTGGTTACGCCCACCGAACACCCTTGGGGGGGGGGCGTGGCTTCGTTTTCCATCATGAACGCGCACGTTATAATTAACATAATTTATGCCGTTTATGAAGTCACGCCCACAGTTATGTTAATAATATACATTAACATAAACGGCCGTAGAGGCCAATACAAAATTAGGGATAATTTATGCGACGACAAACGTGGTCACGTGACCCTCCCCGGCGTCCGCGCGGGACCGTTTGATCGCCGTTGGTGGTCCCCGCGCTCGGCCCGAAGAGTTGGAGACGATTTGTCGCAAACTAAAACTGCGGGAAAAAAAATGAAATTACACAAACGCACACCGCCACATTTTTTTTCACGGAAGAAGAAGAAGAAGAAAAAAAACCCTCCACACACACCTAAAGAATTTTAAAGTATAGGGGGACGAAAAAATAATAATGAATGCCACCGGGGTGGCCACCCACGTAGCGGCGCTGAGGGTAACGACGCCATTTCCCATTGTCCCGTCCGCGGAGTCCGCGCTCCGTGCAGTTGTTCCCTCCTTCACCTCCCTCCCATCCTTTTAAAACTTATCAATCGATCAACTACCAACCTCCACGTATGACCCGATCGACTCCTCTCTGTATCGACGAGGGGCCGGGAGCTGGGTAAGGAATTTGATCCGCTGCCTTTGCCCGCGAGGGTCGGTTTTTAAGTTGCGGTGATGTCGGCGGCTGCGGCGTTGTTGTTGTCTTGGTTGTTGTTGTCGAGGTTAGAGTCGTGTGTGGGGGGGCATCTCTAAACAATAAAAGCGGTGCCACACTTTGTATGCCGCTACCCTTGAACATTTAAACTTTTCGGTAAGAGTTTGCAAGCGGTGGCATTCGTTTGCGGTTTATTGTGGGGTTTTGATTGGGGCTTATCAAGACTTTGTGGAGTGTGTGGCTAAGGTTTATTATGCCGGTTCTTCCACGTATTGTTCATACTTAATTTGTGGATGCACATTCTCTGACTTAGATATTTGCTTCTGGTGTTGCTACGTTTTATTCTGTGTCCCACGTGTTGATTGCCAATGCAGGTCTCCCGGACTTGGTAATGATTTTGTTTGTTAATGTATATATTTGTTGTAAATCTTTACACAGTTGACCGTATTTTCGTGATTAATAAGTGGTTGTGCGTCTTATTATCCGTTGCGAATACAATCGTATATTGACAACATCCAAATTGACGGACTTCCAGGTTCATGCCAGACCAAGATATTTGTCACTTTGTCGTTACCACCGAAAGTGTCGAAAATTTCGCGGTTCCAATTTATTGACGTGGTCAAAAATAGTGAATGATGTGATCTAACCATTTGGAATGTGTGGTGTTATCGAGTTAATTAACACTTGTGAGCCACTTAAATACATCGATTCTACAGTTTTGGTATGTTAACCCTAATTTCTGCTCTGGCCCATTGGCTAGCCCAGGGGTCGGCAACCAAAATAACAAGGAGAGCCATTTCTTTCCAATTCGGTACAAAATTCAGTATTTCAAGAGCCGCAATGCATCTTGAGTACATACTGTACATACGTACATATCGTCAAGAAGCAGCCCGTAAAGAGCCGCATGCGGCTCCGGAGCCGTAGGTTGCCGACCCCTGGGCTAGCCCAACATATTTTTGTAATAATCGATTCACATCCGAATGTAAATCGGTCCTTATTTGCTTAAATTTCGTCAATTGCGGTAAAGTTTTTTGTTAACTAACTTATCAAATTGTAAATGCTTAGAACTGTTTATTCACAATTTGTTATTGTAATGGAATTAGCCATTGGCCTCTGCTTACAAGTCCACAATCACTTCATGTAAATGTGATTTATTACAGTATTTTATTTTGGATAGTGTCCATTAGTTGTCTGCTGTTTGCTGTCAGAGGAACGCGTCACACAAATGTTGTGCAAAAACGGCCTGAGGCTAATGAAGATTATGCAAATTTGAGATGCCAGCTATGTGAATTAAAGCAATTTGTCTCAAAGATGCATTAATAATTGAATTGATCACCAAACACACTCTGGCTTGGAGGCTGCAGTGTAGTTGCACCACCTGCACACTCGATAAACATGCCCCTGTCTTAGTAAGTGTGTCACCAACCCCAACAAAATTTCAATGAATTGTCATTCTGGGGTCTCGTTTCAATTAAAGAATCAATAATTTCATTAACACATTTTTTTTCTTGTTTGTATTTCTTTTTTTTCTATCAGGTTTGCACACTATCGTGAAACCAAAATCGAACATGAATGTTTAATTTCTATTTGCATATATTCTGAATAATTAATTTTCACATGCTCGGCTGATTGAATGTAATCCATTTTAATCTATTATTAAACTCAATGAATGATCGGAGAGGTTGACAAAGTATACTTTAAGCTCATGATGGCTTTTTATCACTTAAAGTTCTCATTCATATTTCTAAGCCTTAAATGTATGCTGTTGTGATACTCAAGATTAATACAATCGTTTTGTGCAGTCCTTAGTCTTGAAATACAAAAATGTATTCGTTACACTCATTATTGACTTGTTTTCCCAAAAAAAGCTTTCACGAGTTTTAAGATTGTTGACATCACCACAATGCGGTACCAATTTTATCATCCCAGAGGGATGATGGGCTGAGTCAACCTCCAACCAAGATTTTAACTGGCAACCTACGCCCCTGAGCCACGTGACTTTCCAGTGGTCACACATTGATATTATCTCCCAGCGAACTACTCATTCACTCCGCAAAGCCTTGCTAGGTCGCATTGTAACCAGACTGTTGTCTGGGAAGAAAGGCAGGCAGTCATAGGCAAAGGACATGAACCAGACCGATGTCTGGTGCTGTCCCAGTTCCCACTACATTGGATGAGCAATTTGAACAGCTGCCTGCACGGTAAGCGTTTAGGAGTTTGACGACCGGCTAACTTTGGAACAGCAGTTGTCGCCTTGCCCCCACTTTGCTGCTCTGTGAAAAGGGTCGATTGTGTTTGTTTTTGGCGCACAGTGGAGAAGACGAGGTAGGGTTGAGCTGTGAGCTGTCATAGGGCTCGGCCGGCCAAAGCAGCATGAACAGCAGCAGCGATGGCAACACCAGCGTGGCCGGGAACATCACTCTGGATGTGGAGGAGGTAAGCACTTGGATTTTGTTTGGTCCTCTCTTAACATTGCTGTGTTTGCTAATCCTGATATTTCCTATTTCCCCTCTGCTGCCCTTATGGTCTTGAAATCACTTCCCTTGGCCGTCAGTGGTGTCTGCTCCATGTCGCTAATAAAATCCAGTTTATAGACCTTCCTTTTGCCTATGACCGATTGCGTTTTCTCTCCATATAAAATAAATACTCCCCATTGTTTATATACTGGGACTTGAGATGTGGTGGCATTTAGACACTGTAAATCGAGATTTTATTGTACTTGTTATTGTACTAGACTATGATTCATATTTAGTTGGTAAGCTGTGGCCTTTCCTAACACTGATAACTTATCACGAAATTGTTTGACCATTTTATTTTTGTTCCTGTCCTTATCATTTTAACATATTATTTAAGAAAAAAATCCCTTAGAAGAATAATTTATTTTAGTTTAAGTAGGTGAGGACTCAAGGGACCAGGATAGTATAATTTGCAAGTTTGCAAAAGTTGATTTAAAAACTATATATAGTAGGAGTGTGACAAGGCATCAGTACAATAGAACATGGATTTATATAGCATCTAAACTTAATTTCAAAGCGCTACACAGAAAGATGATCATGTTACATGCATCGAACCACATGTGCATGAATCGTATGTATTTTATGTAATTGGTTCACATTTCCCCTCTAGCCACTAGAGGCCACTACATTCACTTTGTGTACAGAAGGTGTCCACTTGAAGATGAAGTAATGAAATCAGATTGTGCAGGTGATAGATGGATTATTTTTTTGCAGGATCATGAGAAGTGGCAGTGACTTGAGGAACCCTTACTCCAGCAGTCGATTAACCATAGCTGATGATGATGATGATGATAGTGAGAAGCACTGTCTAGGCCATAATATGCCATTAATAGTAGAGGTGGGCATAGAGACTAGAGCCCACTGACAATGATGATTCTGGGCACCCTGCAGGGCTGGCTGGTGGTGCTGGAGACGTCCTCTCTGGCGGCACTCGCCACGCTGGTGTGCGTGGGAAACCTGCTGGTCACCGTCACGCTCTACCGCAAACCGTACCTTATGACACCAAGCAACCGGCTCGTTATGAGCCTCGCCGCCTCCAACCTGCTGCTATCGCTGCTGGTGCTGCCAATGGCGGCGGTGTGCGCTGCGCGCCGCGCCTGGGTCTTCGGCGTAGTGTGGTGCCACCTGACGGCACTGCTGCACATGCTTGTCAGCTCGGCCAGTGCACTCACGCTCGGAGCTATCGCCCTCGACAGGTGCGCCGCCACCCCCCCCCCCACCCCGCCTAGTTATTAATTTACCCTGGTTTTTTTTTATTGTGATCGTGCTACGGCTGTCTGGAAGGCTCTTCCTCGTGATATTAGGAAGCCACTCAAGCTATGCACCTTTAAATCTAGATTGAAAACATATTTCTTTAGAACTGCTTTTTGTGTTTAGTTTCTTGTCCTTTCCCCACACCTCCGACTAGCACGGTTGGTTACATATAATGCGAAAGAAGTTGAACATACATACAAAGAATCCATTTGGGTATCTCACAGAGCCGTTTGCGTTAAAGTATGTGATACACATGGAAGCGGATATCACAGAGCTACTTACTGAAATTCCTTCGAGTGACCTCCGGTCCCGACAGCAGAGCGTAGCACTTTCTCACCTACCCTGTCACTGAGAGTAATGTTAGTTGCATGACAGCCAAAGCAGTCAATAATCTATTTTAATTCTCAGAGCTGGAATTTATCCAGAATGCTCATCACCAATGGCTTAGAAATACCAATGATAATAACCAGCCCACGCTCATGAGCACGGAGATAACCTAGACATTGAACTAAACTATGCAGTGCACTGCTTGTACAAATCACAGCAATATACAAAACATTGACAAGTGTTGAAACTGGTGTGGACTAAATCAGCTGGGAAAAGCGATCGAGCTTGCTTTGGCCTGAACCGTGCGTGGCTGTGCGTATGTGTGGGGGCGCGTACAGGTACTATGCAGTGCTGTACCCGATGCTCTACCCAATGAAGATAACGGGGAACCGCGTGGCGTTTCTCATCGCGTACATGTGGCTGCACGCACTGGTCGGCTCGGCACCTCCGCTCTTCGGCTGGCCGGGATTCGAGTTCTCCGTCCACAAGCGCATGTGCACTCCGGCATGGTACCGGGGTCTTGGTTACGCCATCTTCTGGCAGGTCAGAAAAATAACATGCTGTAGATTCAAAAGTCAGAGGCCAAAAGTTGTTTTTCTACTCAAATTAGCATTGAGGCATTGCTCATCTCCTGTTTACAGTCCTGATGCAGTGGTGGAAATTCCTCATTCCTATAGCTGGAACGAGTATATCTTTATGACAGCCAGTGTTGACAAGTTTATGGCTGCAGCGGTCACATGAGCATGGTACATACACCACATACAAGTTCTAAACAGTTTTGTACTTGCTTATTGTCTATATGGCTGATGTAATTTCATACATACTACATAAAAAAAATATTGACACACAAGTAGTGAAAGTTGATCGATCTCAAAGTCGACGACCTGTGGTGGTAGTTTGGCCGACCGAGTCAGTAAAAATATCCAAACCTGTTTTCCGGCAGCTGTGGTGCATGGTGCCACCCTTTGCCACCATGCTCATCTGCTACGGCATCATCTTCCGCGTCGCCCGGCGCAAAGCCCGCAGGGTCAGCTGTGGGGTAATCGCAGTAGAGACGGAGCAGCTTTCTCCGGACACGAACCAAGATTCGAACCTTGAAGCGGTGGAGGCGGTGCAGAATGGCACCGTCGTGGCCGCCACCGCGATCAATAAACGGAGACGCAACACGACGGTCAGCCTGCCTTACTCGGGGAACCCCTGCAAGGCGCTGACGACGATTGTGATGGTGGTGGGCTCCTACGCTCTGACTTGGCTGCCCTACCTGGTGGTGGTGATGATGGAGGCGGCAGGCGGCTCGGGCGCTGTGTCCGCCCGGGCGGAAGCGTTGGCGATGTGGCTGGCGCTGAGTAGCGCGCTGTGCCACCCGCTTATCTATGGGCTGTGGAATAAGACGGTGCGCAAGGAGCTGATCGCCATGATCTGCTGCGGCTGCTACTGCTGCGGTGGGGAGCGCTACCGCAGGGACTCGTTCTTTCAGCGTCGGAGAACCTCGCGCCTCTTCAGCATTTCCAACCGCATCACAGGTACGCATGCGTGACGATGGGTCAATGCAAGATGTCACCCCGGGCCAAAGCTAGCTACGACACCGCGCCTCGCCAACGCAATCTAGCCTCCGCCAGAGCACGCAGTTGCTGCACGGTAGACCACGCAGCAACCTCCACGATCTACCCTCGCAATCTCCCACCATTTGCTCTTTGGTCAACAGACTGCTCCAATGCCTGTCTCGGTAATGGGCTCTCCCCTACCCTGCAAACATAAACTTATTTCCCTAGAACTGCTTTTTGTGTTTATTTTATTGTCCTTCCCCACGCAAATGTTATGCTGATGTTCTATTTTAGTTAATGTGGAGGTGTGTGCGACGATGCATTAATTTATTCTCTATGAAAACTTGCACTTGTGATACACGTAGAATTATATACGTTTGAATTTATTCATGACGATTTATACAAATTATTGGTAAATTATACGCAATTTTTACAAATTAGGGTTGTGGCTAGACATTTAAAAATGCATTGATATCTCGATTAAAATCAGTTATTCTTATGCTTGTAATAAATACATCAAATCGTGCACATTTGATAATTAATAGATTGACTTATGCACATTATAGATAAGTATTATACCATTGTTACAGTTAGGCTGATGGAACAAACACAACTGTGCAAATGAAACAAAACAATTGGGAAACCATACAAACAGAATGGTAAAAACTGAAACAAAAATAATTGAAACATAAAACAAATTGTCTAATCACAGGTAAGGTTCTGGTTTCTGCCATCATAAAATTGGTGACTGTCAATCTAAGACATGATTAAAATGCCAATAGTGTATCAGGTTCGCTGTGTGGGGATAGATTCAAAATTGGTTAATAAGCCCAGCCCTCCACTCTGTACAAACAATACCACTTGCGTATTGAAGCCAATTTTTTATCAGGAGTGGACTGTTGATCCTTCTGCCACTGTCGTCAGATTTGGTCTGAATAGGTTGTAAATAGTAGCATTTGCAAATATATTTCTTAAAAAATTTCAAGGAAACTATGCATCAAACCTCACTCATGCTGTAAGTAAACACTTTATATAACTTACGATAATTTTAAGCTTTATACAACATACGATAATGTAAATAAGTTAGTAAATGTTAAACGTTCATGAGCATACCACTTTTGTTTTACAATTGACTTCAAGTAGGCAAGTTGTACTAAATGGAGTTTATATTACGTGTCTGTAGTCATAAAAAATTTTTTTTATTGAATACCTGTTTTTAATTTAAAAACGTAGCTAAAAGTGGAATGATGCACTCTTAAACAAAGAAGCATGGAGCGTTGTGTGGAATTACTGCCCATAGCGGCAGGAGGAGAGAATGGACTTATAAACAAGCACGGTAGAAAGAAAATTTAGTAAAATTAGGAAGTGTAATGCAATGCAACACAGAGAGTCGGTTAGCACACAGTTAACGCATAGCCTGGTTGATTACGTTCTTCCAAAGATTGCCAAATTAGAAGTTAAGTGTGAAACAAACAAGCACGGCAAACCCTCCCCGTAGAGGTGGTTCAAACTAGATTAGAAGCTTTCGTGACTGCTGGAATTACTCTTTGGTTCTTTCGGTAAATTCACGTAGAAATAAATTTAATTAAATAATAACCCAACCACGGCAGCAGCAGTGGAGACACGGGATACAGCTTTTCACAGGACTCTGGTGGGTCATCTCGCTGCACACTTGTGTGCATAAAGACAAATGTTCCCCGTATAGCCATACAGGCTTTTGGGAAAAATTCGTCATAGTGAGCACCTGTAAAGGCCGAAATTGTGCACGAGGATGTGGTGTGGCTAGCACCAAGCCCCTATGCCTTTTTCCCCCCCAACAGCAGTGTTTTCACACTGCACCAGATACTAATGTATGGCTAAGGCAGTAATTCCACACAACGCTCCGTGATTGTTAGTTTAGAAGTCAGTGTCCAGCTCGTCCTTCCCCTATGGGCAGGAATTCCACACAACTCCCCCTCTGCCCCACGCCCCTCTCTCTCTATTGAAGACCTCGACACAGACGTTGTCTTTCTGTGTGCCTATGTGTGTGTCTCTCTCTGTTTTTCTCTGTGTGAGTCTCTCTCTGCTTGTGTGTCTGTCTGTGTGTCGCCGTGTCTATGTTTTATCTCTCTCTCATATGTAGCAATCTTTGGACGAACGTAATCAACCAGGTGGGGTGTTGACTGTTTTGTTGGCCGACTCTCTGTGTTGTATTGCATTATATTTCCAAGTTTACTATGTTTGTTTTTTCATTCATTTGTACCTGATGATGGTTGCATGTGTTGCAATCGAAACGTCGTATTCTATTATTATTTAATTGAATTTATTTCTAAGTGACTTTACCGAAAGAACCAAAGAGTAATTCCTGCAGTCACTAAAGCTTTGAATCTAGTTTGATGCACTCATATTTTAAAATGATAAACAGCAATCAATGCAGCACTTTAGTAATCCCTTCTCTGCCAAGTGCGATTGTACTAAAGTGGGTCTCGTTTCTAATGTAAGCTAATATCCACACGTTCTTGTTTCTCTCCCCGACACCCAGACCTTGGCCTGTCGCCACACCTCACGTCTCTACTGGCAGGCGGGCGGCTTCCCAACCACGGCAGCAGCAGTGGAGACACGGGATACAGCTTTTCACAGGACTCTGGTGGGTTATCTCGCTACGCACTTGTGTGCATAAAGACAAATGTTCCCCGTATAGCCATACAGGCTTTTGGGGAAAATTCGGATAGCGTGCACCTGTGAAGGCCGGAATTGCGCACGAGGACGTGGTGTGGCTAGACCCAAGCCCCTATGCCTTTTTCCCCCCAATAGCGATGTTTTCACACTGCACCAGATACTATTGTATGGCTGAGTCGACCTCGGGAGGCTCAGGACCAGTTCAGATATCCTTCACTGATGGATTGCCGTCTTAATAGCGCAGTGCGCTCACTACTGCACAACCACTCCCCCCGCTAGTATATATACACACATACCCAATGTGCATGGGCTTTCACGACCAATGTTATGGTCATACTTAGCATATAGAATCTGTTGATGTGTGTTTGTTTTGTCTTGTGTGTGCGGGGGAGGCAGGCACGGACGTGATGCTGCTGGAGGAGTCCGAGAGTTTACAGAGCGGCCGCTTCTACGGTCGGCGCCACAGCTCCGTGCCAATGGATGAGCTCCCGCTGATCTCCAGTGAGTCCCAGCGCCGAACTTGCGTTCAAACGGGGTAGACAAATCATGCAAATGCGTGGATGTTGTCATGCTTTTGTGCTTGGAAGTAGTTAATTACACTGGTCAACACACTTTTTCTGGCATAAGGTATTCCAACGGTTTTACGGTAATTTTGGGGTGCTGATTCCAAATCTGGCATCAGTTTCTGTCTATCACATCAGGTTATTGAGATATAAAATATTGCATTTTCAATAAAAACTGCAGAAGAAAAATATTAAATAAATGTGGATATCTACGTAAAATGATATTATAAACACACTATCCTAAAAATACAGCACCATATTTTAACACTAAAGCAGTCACTGACTCGCAACAACTTGCAATCATAAGTGACAGAGTTAATTTCGGTAAAATCAATGAAAATGGGGTATGCCGATAGCATAAAAATGAGATGTGATAGGGCAAATCTGAGATCAGATTTGGAATCGGCACCCTGAAATTAGTCTAAAACAGCTGCAAAAGTCCAGGCCAGAAATTTTTTTTTTTTGTTGACCAGTGTTAGCGACAACAATGCTACCTTCCCATGAGACAATGTTACGCGGAGCATGACGTGTGATGTCACTTACTAGAGTTACGTGACATTACCTTGGTCGACGCGGCTCATCCCTTGCTGGTTTGGTCACCAGGTTTTGGACATAAACCCTTTGGATAATATAGACAGTTTTCTAAAGTGTTAAGTCCCCAACAGCAACATGACTTTTTTTTACTTAAGCTTTGTTCATATTGTTTATTCTTCTCCAGAGTTACCATGACCCCCGTTACAGGCAAATGGATGGAGGGATGGCCATTCAGTTCAAAGATCATGCTTTAACCCTATCAGCCTTACTTGGAAAACGTAGAACATTATTAAGTTTTTAGAGTGAAACTTTATTTATGATAATGATAATAACAATCACATTAGCTAGTGTTACTTTAACATGTAGGCTTTCACGAGCAATATCGATAATATAGGTATTTTTGGTTAGATCGCGTAAATAAAATAACTACCGACTCTATAGTAGTATATAGTGAATCTACAGTAGCATCTACTGATTGTAGTAGTACCTACCGACTCAGTATCTACCGACTCTATAGCAGTATCTACTAACGCTACATTAGTATCTACCAACTCTACAGTAGTATCTACTAACGCTACAGTAGTATCTACTGACTCTAGTAGTATCTACTGACTCTACAGTAGTAACTACTGATTCTACAGTAGTATCTACCGACTCTACAGTAGTATCTACCGACTCTACAGTAGTATCTACCGACTCTATAGTAGTATCTACCGACTCTATAGTAGTATCTACTAACGCTACAGTAGTATCTACTGACTCTAGTAGTAACTACTGATTCTACAGTAGTATCTACCGACTCTACAGTAGTATCTACCGACTCTACAGTAGTATCTACCGACTCTACAGTAGTATCTACCGACTCTACAGTAGTATCTACCGACTCTACAGTAGTATCTACCGACTCTACAGTAGTATCTACCGACTCTACAGTAGTATCTACCGACTCTACAGTAGTATCTACCGACTCTATAGTAGTAGCTGCACACATTGGGGTGGGGAGGGGGGAGAAGAGGACATCACACTGTTCAGGATTTACCTCAGTGTTGCACTTCTGTGTATTATTTTGCCTTTTTAACGCAAAGGAGAACTTCTCTCCCGTCCCCACTCCTGTGCGTTTCTAGGGGCAGCCGCGAGTCAGTGTTTCCGCGCAGATGCTTGCTTTGGCACCACGATCGGCGTAATAATATAAATAGTTTAAAGTCTGATTTAATTAGTTTACATTTGACGGAAGGGAAAAACAAATAGCGTTTTTTTCGTCCGGGGGCTTAGTGCGTTGTATCTGTGTACTTTGTTGAAACGTAAACCCAACAGTTTCTCAGTTAAAAACGTTGCAAGGCGTGCGCAGACAGACAGACAGAGACGGACAAAAAAATACTTTTATAGGTAAGATTGTAAATCTTTTAGGATGTTTGCAATTAGATCTATGTCATCTGTAAACCACAGATTGTTTATTATTTCTCCACATATCGATGTCAATGTTAGTAGTAGGTTTTTACCCTTTAAACTGGTACAAAAACTGACACCTTTATACAAGGCATCATGTTTGCAATAACCACAACACAAGCAGTCAAAATGCAAACAAAAAGAAACAACTCTGATAATGATATGCATTGTCCTTGAAGTTGATTGGTCCACACCCGAGACAGCTGTTTCTTTTTGTTTGCATTTTGACTGCTTGTGTTGTGGTTATTGCAAACATGATGCCTTGTATAAAGATGTCAGTTTTTGTACCAGTTTAAAGGGTAAAAACCTACTACTATATTTTGCCACTGGTAAAGGAGGTCTCATAGTGTAAATGATGTCAATGTTGTTTGGTAATTGTGGGGGTGATATGCTGCGCTTCTGGGAGACCGCTTATCACAAACGATGTCGCACCCTCGTGACCTTGCTTTGCCACCAGCAGCCATGCGGGAGCAGTCCCGGCACGAGCCCGTGGAGGTGCGAGCCGAAGTCCACAGTACCCTAGACTCCTTCGCCTCCAGCCTGGCGCAGGCCATCGCCACCGATGCGAAGTTCAGCATTTTCGGCGACGCCTCCCGGCTCGACGGCGTCACCGACACCGGCGTAGCAACACTCGGCAGCCTCCTGTCAGATTTGTGTCCAAGCGCGAGTGGGCAGCGGGGAGACGACGACGACAGCAGCAGCAGCAGCAATAGCAGCAGCGGGGGCGGCAGCGTTGGCGTCGGCGGCAGCGTCGGCAGTGGAGCGGAGTGTCCGTTTCTACCGCGCTGTTCCACCCCGGCACTGCTCGTGCCCGAGTACCCGCACCTGCCAGGCAGCGTGATGGCAGTGGGGCCCGGCTCCGTGCACGGGTGCCGGCGCGGCAGTCGGACTTCGGTGGGGCAGAGGCCGCGTCTCGAAAGCATCGACGAGGGCATTGTGAACGACGGATGCAACGAGGAAGAGTTCTAGGGCTCGGTGGTTTATCGTCGTCGTTATTTGCTGACATGCGGAGGGCACCAGTAGGGAAACCTAGCTGCCAAATGGTGAGTAAAATTAAGGAGAGGTAAATATACTGAGGGAGTTGCTCATGAAGTCAAGGTTTCCATTCCATTGGCTAGAGAATAACGGGGGATTGGAACATGTCGCAGGAAGAGAATGGGTGTAAAGAAAATGTATTTGAACTGAAAGATGGGGCATTGTACAGCTTTTGAGAAGATGACAGAAGCAAGCAATGACCTGAAATGCCTTTACTGTTTAAAGTGACCTGGCACATACCCCACGACAACTGGCAGCCTATGCTTTGTTGCGCAAACTTTCCACATCAGATTATAGGGTCGGTTACAGCCCATCAGGAGGCTGGGCTGCCCAAGACTGGATTTGTTGAACTTTTAGGGGAACATTTTACTTGAACACAAAAGTGCCCTTAAAGTTAACCTTGCAGCCTGCCGACATTTAATAGCAATCTACCATGGCTTTGCTGTCAGCACTTAACGTCAGTCGGAACAGTCCGGAACGCTGCTCCGCGAATTCTTGTGGCATGCCACATCTACCTCGCCCTTAATTGTTCTCACGATGCCACGGTGGTGTGCGCGCGATATGTGTGAAAAGCGCTTAGGGTTACCAAATGTCCTCAAGGGATCAGTACTTAAATGTCATTTCCTTGTTTTAAGAGAAAGAATCTACAACGAGAACACACATTTGTCGGTGACGTCCAATGTGACGTCGATTCCCGTGACACGTGTGATGTCAGTAAAGTCTCGTTCCGAAGAATTTAGAATGAGAAATTAAGCCGTGGCTATATGCAAATCCATTACATCTGCAATCTGTATCGGGGTCGCCATCATTGTAACGTATCGTGTCATCAAAACAATACAGGACCCACTTCCGTGTACTTAAGCTGGACTCGTTTAGGAATTCCAGTGTAAAGTTCTAGGCGCTCCAATCAAACCTTGTGTACTTTGAGCCTTGGAAAGGTTTATGTTTAGAAACCATTCGTTTTTCTCAGTAGTAGGACACTCAACAGGAGTAAGTCATATTTCGGTAGATACTACAGTAGAATGCTTACGTTTTGAGTAAATTTTAAGTTATCGTGCCAATTTTTAATGCACCAGTATCGAGACAGCAGAGATAATGTGCTCTGATGTCTCCATATAAAACATGTTCATGCCAATTCAACACGACACTTAACTAAAAATACATTTCATGTAAACAGTGCGGATGTTTATGTAAACTGTTGATAGTTTTACTGAAATAGTTTTTGCACAACGAAATGTTGGTGTATAAACATTCTCAGAAAGAGTAGAAGTGTACGGGCAAGTTTTCTCTTTCATCCGTGTGATCTGACACGTTTTCTTAAAAGCGCAAAGGACGGTATGACGATAAAAGTATTGTTATAATCTTGGTTTCTGAAAACTGGGTTTGGTCAACGATTGATCTCCACATGTTTTCAGCAGTCTAGTTCACAACAAACCAGCAAAACATTATCTCGTGCCTGGTGCTAACGTCAGTGTTTATGGGCCGAACTCGCGGGATGTATTGAAAATATTTATGATAAAAAGTAGCACAGTTTCCGTTTTCACATTGAAAACATTCGTCAACTCCTGTGCACTGTTGTTGAGTCTATGTTTTGTTTAGACGGCAGTGCAAACATAGGTTGGGTGATTGAAACTATTGCAGGTACAGTACCGTTTAAGTAAAAAGTTCAGTCACGTGCTCTTTGTTAAGCAACCATTTCATATATTTATTGTCTCCATATATAAGTGCAGTACATTACGGTGGTTGCTTATTTAGTTTTTTTTTATATAATTCCATTGACAACAGTGTTGGCAGTGTCCGCAAACGTTTTGTAATATAACTGCATCAGTGAAAACTGTATTATAAGCATTTTAAAGATTGTTGTGTTTTAGAAGATCAAATTCCTTTTTATTTTCAGTATTTTAAAATTCTTAAAATACCTTAAGATGCTCAAACAATTATAACGTTGCTCAGAATTATTTATGCTGGAGAAATCTAATGAGCAATGAGACTCTTTTTCACAGACGCACAGTGGGGGCGCGGGTCAGAAAGTTACAACAACAAACAAAATACACAAACAATCGGATGCCAACTAGAAAGCAGAATTGTTCGAGACCTATCTCTGGCTGACATTGTGTCATTTAGCAAGCCAACTTATGCCTTTTATTCCCTTCTCTGTGCCATTGCCCTTTGCCAATAAAATTTGCTTAGCCGCGTGTACAGCTTGTTGCCTCTGCCAGTCAACCTTTATCCAAGGCGTGGTCACCACGAATTCTCCTATGCTGTGCTCGGCGTCTGGAACCACCTTTCTCTTCTCTGTCCCTTTTGGTATCACTCAACCCCATGTTCCAGACCTTCCTCTGCACACGATTAACTGCCTCGCTTTTCACGTCTTCTAAGCCTGTGCTGCAGCCTTCATCTCACCGTTGTTTCTTATCTCCCTTCCAATCCTTCTCTCACCTTTATCTCGAATGTGTCCTCTTGAGAGCCTTTGGAGAACTCCCTCTCGTTGTGGCCCTTCTGCCTGCAGCGGCATGAGCAAGAAATTGCAGGGCTAGAGCTTCACCGATGTTTTTTTTTACTTCTTTACATTCTTTGACCGGCTCACCCAGATCTTGGAAGCTAAGCTGGCCTGTATAATAGTCGAATGTGCGACTACTTTGTATTACAAGTATCATAGGATGCTAGGGTTGTGCTGCGTTGAGGGCAATGCAGCAAAATCCAATGTACAGTATTGTACATCCATGCTCCCACGTCTATGCACAATGTGGCCAAAAAAACTCTCATGACTCCCGTTGCATGGAGTGGCCCTCATCCAGAAGTGTATTGACAAAGGGCTGTGCGTGTACTCCTTTACGGAAACATGACTTTTTGCATTATGTAACTGTAAATTAACTGCAATGTGAAGGGGGTATTCCACGCCTCCCTTGTTGCTATCCTTCCCTGGCTGGTAGCAGAAGAGTGAAGCGTTGAAAGGTTGAAGCCAGTTTATTGAGTGCCCAACATTGTCTGCTGCAACCTCCAAACAGTTTATTTTGAAGCCCGGCATCCGTGTGGGCTGAAGGTACTAAACGTGCATTGTGCTACCGGAAGTCGAGTAGCAACACGTTGCCAACGTAATTATGGAGAACATCGCATATCAGACTCACGAGGTATGGAGGTACAGGTGGATACATGAACATGTCTGATATGTGAATGCAATAGAAAATGTTGGTTCAGTACGAATAGGTAACCGGACAAAAATAAAGCGAAGACTGCTCTAAGCATGGGGAAATGCTTCGGCTGTGCTTCATACTTTAGCAAATATACGCGAGGTTTAAAGACACATCACTCCATGCGAATGGTCGGATTTGTGAACATCTGTGGAAAATGACAGTCGCAACCTTGCACAAATACCTGCACTGACTGGGTGATTAAGTGGTCGGCGTGGATATGTGACATACTGTAATTAGAAACCGGTGCAGTGTTTTAAACAATGTCATTGTTTCGACTCATCCTTGGTATTTGTGACACTGGCTGCTGTTGTGACACGAGTGTAGAAGGTCCAACAATGCCTCTAAACAAATGCGGTTTACTTTGGCGATTGATTATGCCATCGTTCACCATAGCATTGTGGTCTTAAAGAAATGTTATCAATTGCAGTACTGTGCTGTTGTACGGCATGCCATATGTTATCTTCAGACACCACTACTCTATAATCATGGGTGGCCCAAATATATAAATGTCCTGTTTATGTATTCCTTCCATTCACAGTCATTATATTCAAGCACCATATATATTTGAGTTGGTAATTTTCTTGTATGCACTTGAGGGAAAAGTGTAATTGGCAGCTACCGAGAGAGTATTTTGAAAACCCACTACCAGGAAAACGATGTTATCAAGGTTAAGATTTATATCAGTGTATCAGCAATAGCGTGTAGGATTTAAAAAATATATATTATTTTATCCATGGCTGCAGTTATATATTCCAGACTTGTTAACGTTATTTCAAAACCTCCCGGTGTACATACTTGTTGTCATGTAATGTTTTGTCCTGTATATTGTTTTGAGTTTTATAGCCTTTTTACTATGTTTTGCTTAATAAACGGACAAGAGTCATCAAGAGTCATACTTGCTTTTCTGCACTATCAGTCACAAGCACTCGCCCGTGTTATCGACAATGGGGTTTCTGACTCACCGTTTTACTCGAATAAGCGTCGTCGTCTACACAAATAGATTCACAACGCACAGACCTTTATTCAACCCACTGTTGAACGAAGGCCTCCCCAAACCGTTTAGTCTTTGAGGTCGTGTCGACCATTCTCTTTGGGTCTTTCGGTAAAGTCACGTAGATAGAAAAAATAAATAAAAATCACGACGTTTCGATCGCAACTCAAGCAATCGTCTTCAGGTGAAAAAATACAGCAGGCGGACTGCTGAGGCAGGAGGAAATATATATATATTCCGTGCCGGTCATGGATTAATTAGTGTCGACCATTCTTCACCAAACTAGTCAGTAATGGCTAGAAAATGGTAATTCAATTAGACGTACAAGAATCATATCTCTCATTAATAACATTGTGCAGGCCAGGCCAAATATGTGAAGTTATTTACCCTAACTTATCAGTTAAAGTTGCGCACAATGGTGAGAATTGCACACACAACCACTGACAGATGCGTACATTGCGTTCCCAATTAAGAGTGAGAAGATTAGTCGATATATGAATGGAGAACATTGGCACAATGGTTTAGCGCACTGCGCCATGAAGCTTGTAGACCCGAGTTCGATTTCCCTGCCACGGTGAACCAGTCCTGAGGTCCCTCCATTACAACCACCACTTCACCAGTCCGCACTGACTAGCGTTTTGAAATATGAAGTGGTTTGACAAATGCAAATAAGGCTTTCAATGTTCTATTTTTTAATTGGACTTGTACATAAAAAAAAATTGTGAGATTATTTCTGCTGAGTTTGAGTGCAGGATTTGTATCTGTATCTTATAATAAAAAATTTTTAAAACCAGTCTGCCATCTTCACTCAGCCCTCCTCAGAGAACCCCAATTTAAATGTCTACATGGCGATTACTTAACTAACCAAAGAAGAACCAAATACAACAAAACAACCTCCCCCAACTACCCGAGATGCCCCCCGGACACCCCTCAAACACACAGACATTACCTTTTGGCAATTTTTTTGTTTTTTGGCAATGTCCAGACATTAGCAAGTTTTTTTCACATGATCACATTTGATACTTTAACCACATTCACAAAACAAGCATCTCATCCTCACCAGAAACGTCCATGTTGGGGTTGAAGCCTCAAGGGCTTTCCATGGAGGCAGATACATTATTACACATTTTCAATGTTATGGCAAAACGCACCATTACAGCCATCTGGAAAGAGCACGCTTCACCAACACTGCAGGAATCGGCCGATAAATTATCTAAAATTGCCGCTCTAGAGGATCTAAGTGCAAAGCTAAGGGGTAGGGAGGAAGCTTACTGCGAAACATGGAACCCCTTCACTACCTCTCCTCCGGTGGGCATTTATTCTTAGGAGCATTCATGAGGGCATTTATGCACTCCCCCCCTCCCTTTTTAAATCCTTTATATTAAGTTCACTTGCTTGCTTGCTTGCGTGCTTGCGTGCTTGCTTACGACCGTGCAAATCTTTCGGTCGTTTTTTAACCCACTTCCCGTGATCCAATCGAGCTGACATTTTGCACACAGACTCGTTGTGCGTGACAATTAATTTTCGTGAAAAAAATTCCTAAATTTTACACTGTTTAGGGAATTTTTTTTTAAAATATTTAATTACCAATTGCTTAATGGTGGCATCTGACCCATAGGTGGCAGCCATCTCAAGCCAGAGAACGAGAGGACTCTAGCCGCCCGTTTCATGATGACGCAAATGTTGACTAACCACATGGCATGAAATCCCTGCCCCCACGCTGTACAGTGGATACTATGTATAGAGCAGTTAAATTGAAGCCGCCAGGTTGTTGAAAGTGGTAAAACGGGTCAACGCTAATCAAGCATATAAAGGATTTATAGTGAAAAACTTTGTTTTTACGGGTTAATATTTTTCTTCTCCTACAGGACCATCAGAGCTTAGGAAGACATGCGGGTTAGACAGGTTTCCATTGCACTGTAAACCGTAATGTATGTATGGTGGTGTCAGCCTCCTTTCATATCCTGTGTGTGTACTTGAATAGTCTCAATCTTGATTTGAAGCTTTCGTGACTGCAGGAATCCATACTCTTTGGTTCTTTCGGTAAATTTCGATTTAAAGCTTTCGTGACTGCAGGGATTCATATTCTTGGTTCTTTCGGTATAGTCACGTAGAAGGGAAATAATAAAATAATAAAACAATCAAATTAAATTCTCACGACGTTTCGGCCACAACGCAAGCAGCCGTCCTCAGGTGAAGAAACTGAGCTGTCGGAAAGACAGCGTTAGGTGAGCTTTCCCACCTGATGATGGACGCTTGTGTTGCGCCCGAAACATGATTTATTTTATTTTATACCTACGTGACTTTACTGAAAGAACCAAAGAGTTTGAATAGTCTCGTTAATAAAAAAAAACTTTTGAGAAACAAACAAGCGGTCTGACACAAGATAAAGGTGCAAACCTGCAACTGCTTTCTCACGCAACGGTCGTTGACAGGGGCTCTTCCCCCCAGAGGGACCTCTTGAGAATCCCTCCAGAGACTTGAACAAAATAGTGAATTAAGGAACTCCATAATCGCACGCACGTGTCACCCCACCGGGGCCAAAACAATTCATGGTGAAATGTATCAACTTTATCGTGAAAATCGAGTGGTTGTCCGGTGGAGAGACTCGCCCCCGACATAGGAATGTGGAATGTTCCACGACTGGCTGTAAACAGGAGATGAGCAACACGTCAATTTAAGAAATACATTAATTCAGTAGAATAAGGTTTAACACGTAGTCGGCTTTCGCGAACAATATCCACAAGAGGGTTTTTTGGGTTAGATTGCTTAAATATAATAAATGTGATGATTGGTTTTTTACCCTTTTATCTGGCAACAAAACGACACTTTTTTATTACAATGAGTCATGTTTGCATTGACCACAATACCTGCGGTCGGAATGCCAAAAAAAGGTGTCAGTTTTGTTGCCAGATAAAAGGGTAAACAACCAATCATCATATTTTGCTCCTGGCAAAGGAGGTTCCAATGGTATAATAAATGTGTCGTTAAACCCGGTACCACCCGACGCAGCCAATTAGTAAGGTTTGTCACGTAAACAAAACGTGTCAATTCGTTACTAGTTCAGCACACTGGTGTGTTGGAGTGTAAAATCCACAACATTTACACTTCGCGTACGACGTTTCGCCAGTAATTACAACGAGCATGATCAGGCGGACAGACAGAGTTGTGGAGAAATCCCTCCTAATTCGGTCTTAACTCGAATAATTCACCCTCATCCCAAGTTTGTCCCTCCACATAAAAACGTAAACGATTTTTTTCGTTTTTGGGACCTATACCATCTTAACACCTGTTTTATTGCCAGAAATTATCAAACCTATTAAATTTCGATTTATAGCTTTCGTGACTGCAGGGATTCATCTTCTTGGTTCTTTCGGTAAAGTCAAGTAGAAGAGAAATAATAAAATAATAAAAATAAAACATAATAAAATACAATTCTCACGACGTTTCGGCCACAACGCAAGCAGCCGTCCTCAGGTGACTTTACCGAAAGAACCAAGAATATCAAACCTATTCTTATACTCTTTGGTTCTTTTAATAAAGTCACGTGGTAAGAAACTAAATTAAATCAAACAAATCACGACGTGTCGATCGCAACACAAAGCGGTCGTCATCTACGTGACTTTACCGAAATAACCAAAGAGTATGGATTCCTGCAGTCACGAAAGCTTCAAACCCATTCTTATATTTTGATACTTGCAAGGAAGGTCCCATGATGAAGCTGCTCACCTCGAGCTATAAATGCCCTGATTGTGGCATTGTCTTTGTGCTGTTTGCCTTTTGGCGTTCTCTGGTCTCACACTCTTTGAGACGAGGCTCTAAAGAAAGCTGTCTCTGGTGGGGACCGATCAGCTTCAAAGACAATGCATACATTACCAGCGCATCGTTTTGTTTGCATGCTCACCACAAGTACGTGTGGATAATACAGACGTGATTCCTTGCAAAAGGTTTCAGTTTGGTATTTTAACATCTTAACGCAGCTGTTTTATTGCCAGAAAGGGTAAAACCTATTCTTATATTATTGTACAGTTGTTTTGCTTGTTTACACATCACGCCGGCCACACGGACTCTTTTTTGTTCTTTCTGGGAGTGATTTTTTGTTGTTTTTGAGCAACAAAACCCTGGAGCAGTTTCGACGTTCAATGTCTCATCAGTGGAATCGGGCTTGCTTAAAAACCAATGCTGGCCAACTGGCAGATTCAACTTGCAACATTGCTTAATGACCTACACTGCCCTCTTACATGTTTATGTTTCGTGTTTATATTGTTATTTCTGTGATCATCCGCAAAACAAATCAAAATAAACTTCCAGATGTTGTTTTTATCCATAATACATTTATTTTTGATGGGGGGGGGATGAGATTGCGTGAATATAAATGTCGTTAAACCCGCCACCATTTAGTTACTGCTCAAGCACACGGGTGCGTTGTTGGAGAGTAGACCCACACATCCTTTACAATCAGAGTACGACGTTTCGCTGGTGATTACCACCACCGGGATGGTGGCGGCTTTAACGACACATTTATTTTCACGCTATTTAACCCAAAATAATACAACAACAAAAACTTCTTTATTTTGGATAACGTTGGTCGCGATAGCCCACTACGACTACTTACACTTCGCGTTTAACCGATCCCTGTGTTTTTTTAAATCCTAATATTAAGTTCACTTGCTTACTTGCTTGCACGCTTACGACCGTGCAAATCTTTCGGTCGTTTTTTAACCCACTTCCCGTGATCCGATCGAGCTGACATTTTGCACACAGACTTGTTGTGCGTGAGAATTTATTTTCGTGAAATTTTTTTTCAAAAATTTTACACTTTTAGGAAAAAAACAATTATATTTAATTACCAATTGCTTAATGGTGGCAGGCAATCATCTGACCCATAGGTGGCAGCCATCTCAAACCAGAGGACGAGAGGACTCTAGCCGCCCGTTCCAAAGACCAATGTGGGCTGGTTTGTGGCCCATTGAACACGTACTGTAATTTATTGTCTTGCTCTTTGTAAAAAACTGAAAACACAGCAAGGTCCTCCTGTCATGGAATGTAATGTAAACCAATCGAAAGAAAAACAGAAATGAATAATAAAATAAAACCGATGCCACGCATATAAAGGATTTATAGTGAAAAACTTTGTTTTTACGGGTTAATTTTTTTTCGCTCTCTTCTCTCCAACTTCTCGGTGTTTGTCGCCACCACGCGGCCAATCTTGGATGGAGACGATCCGTCAAAAGTTTGCACTGCACGGACAAACAACTGGGAAAGTGCGGGGCCGGCCAGCCCAGCCAGGTGTGTCTCAAACAGGAACCCGGAGAAGGAGCAGGAAGTTATCTCTCTCTCTCCCCTCCGTCTCAAGAAGTCACCGCCGTCTTTATCTCTCTCTCTCTGGAAAGCGCGTGCATCAGACCCCGAGACGTCTCTCTCGGCTCGCTCTCGCCGATTGAGACGCCACACAAAGACGGCTTCTTCCCCGAACGAGCAGGAGTCCCTGCAAATCGGTGGGTGATGCTGACCGGTGATGATCACTGTTGTTGGCTTGCTGATAATGCTGTTGCTGCTGAGGATGCTGATAATAACGATCGAGTACCCCCCTCCGAATATCACAGGCGCTAGGCTGTAAACGTGGCGAGTGGGTGGATGGTGAAAGAACGATGGTGGTGGGGGGGGGACGTCAATCATTAACCGGACGTCGCCCGCTCAGCCAGAGACAACCTCCACCACCCCCCACGACGCAGCGATAAATCGCGCAGAGAGCGGCCGTGGGTTTTCAACGTCCGTCGCGGAGATAGAGCGACGAATTCGGCTGGTGAACCGAGAGACGGGCGGGCAGGCGGGGTGGGCAAGCGGCTCGACGTACGTTTGAACTTCTTTCGCACCGCACGTAGCCAAGCGTGCCGTGCCAACCGGAGGTGCGGGTGGAAACGCAGTGGGGGGCGGAGTGGCGGCCAATGGGATGGAACGCGTCCGGGCACGGAGATGGAGCGACGAATTCTCGTGCGTAGAGCGGCATTTCCGGGTGGATTGTATGAATACGTGACATTATCCAGACGTATCTACCGTCTTAATTTAAGGGGCTTTACAACAATCTTGACTGAGAGCTTTCGTAACTGCAGGAATTTATATTCTTTGGGTCTTACGGTAAAGTCACGTAGATAGGTTCAGAGAAAATAACAAAAAATTACGACGTTTCGATCGCAACACAAGCGGTCGTCTTCAGGATAAAAAAAACGAAGACGACCGCTTGTGTTGCGATCGAAACGTCGTCGTTTTTGTTTTTTTGCAATTTTTTTAAACCTGTCTACGTGACTTTACCGAAAGACCCAAAGAATATAGTTGGAGGAAAGTGTATCTTAAAGTTGCGTCACACTCCTCTGTCCACTCGGCAAGCAGCACGAATAGGTTCAACCACAGGTCGATCGGCAGGTTTGTATGTGGCTGGGTGAAGTGTGGGTTACTCGCAGATATTTCAAGACGTCTGATACCGTGGAAATGTAGGCCAAGTGAAAACCACAAAGCGGCTCTCAAGAGCAGTGCGACTCGTCTTTTTCATTCCACGGCACCGCTTTCAAACTGGCACACTATTTTATCAATTTTTTATTTTACCAGGTAAAGCCCACTGGGCTATGTAGCTCTTTTTCAGAAGCGACCTGGCGACAAATGATAGTTCAACGAAATTAGCTTATCACGTGGACATGTATAGCAGCCAAATATTCTAAAACGCATTTTTCTAAATGTTGAGCGAAAAATTGGAAGACCCAGAGAAAAATCCACGCGACCACGGGGGAGAGAGACACCGCAAACTCCAAATATACAGCAGGCGTCAGGGTCGGGATCGGACCCACGACCTCCTGTATACCAGGCGAGGTAGTTAACGTCTCGCCGCTGCCACGCCCCGGGGATGGGTGATAACGCGTGGTAGTTCACATATAATTCACGGTCCCTCACTTCTAATGATGGAGGAATTCAGGTGGAACTGCCAAACTCGGCGACACGAATTTGCTCAACTGTGTGGGTGTATGCGTGTCTCTATCTCCGCGTGTGTATCCATGTCCGTGTGTCTCTACGTGTCTCCGTGTTTGTGTTGCTGCGTGTCTCCGGGTTTGTCCCAACTGGGCACCCGCGACCGAGGGAGTTGAGAGGGCCTTGGGTGGGGGCCAAGGCCCTCTCAACTGTCTGCAGCCGTCAGCCCAATGATGAGGGGAGAGGGGGGAATGGTGGGAGGTGGGCGGAGGGTGCTTTAGGTTCTTTCCCGATTCCTAAAATACCGGGCTTCTGGGTATGCCATTGTACACCAATAACTTAGCACTGCTATAGTCTATAGCTCCATCTAAGGTAGAGATTATCGTTTTGTTTTAGCTATTTATTACGATTTTAATTCGAGCTGATTTTTTTGTTTGATGCGCTGCTATTTTTGTTCCCTGCCTCTCTTTAAATCCAGGGGTGCTCCCGCCCCCACCTTGATCCGCTTGGGGCCCTGATCTATTTGCTCGATTTGCCCGGTGGCCGGTGATGGCGGAGGGAGGAGCGGCGCAGGACCGGCCGAAGGCCTCATCCCTGCTCCTCCACCGCAGGGAGCGGCTCGTCCTGGCCATGGGCCCGCAGGTGGAGGGCCTCCTGGACGTCCTGTTCGCTCGCGACATCGTCTCCCTGGAGGAGAGAGAGAGCATCGTGTGCGGCAGGTAACCCTTATGCCCTACGGAATGTAAGATGCACTCTGGGGGGAGCTGTAGACCAAGGGGACAAGGGCACAGGGACACGCGGTGGTGATGGAGCGTTGATGTAAAGTCATGTGGAGGTGGATTATGAGCGTCACAGCGACGGCGTGGGGAGGCCTTCATCCAGCAGTGGCTAGACCGTTCCGTTGATGGCCGTGGTGACAATGATTACTTTAGCTTGTGTAGGTCTATGGCTTGCGGTTCGAATTTTAGTAGGCCGCCCTGGTTAATACTGTCGTACAGGTGTATTTAACATAAAATTTGTTCCCTCTGCTTCACAGTAAAAAAAATCCTGTGGCTTCATTCAGAGAAGAGTAGTCGGCCATTGTGCGCCAACATCTTGGTCCAAATAAAAAAAAACTCGCAATTTACTTAATTGGGGAACACGGTAATCGTCGCCCCCGACTGCGAAAAACTTTTCGGGACCCTCTTGGAAACAAAAGATCCTCGAGGCTCCATGAGGCTTAACAATGATAGCGGTGGAGGCCGCACCATAGGCCGCACCGCAGGCCGCCTTCGTGAACGTTCCATCGCGTTCTCCCAGGACGCCGTACGACGCGGCGCGCCAGCTGCTCTGCATCGTCGGCAGCAAGGGCGAGGACGCCGCCGCGGAGCTGGTGGGAGCACTCGCGAGGGCGGCGCTCATCCAGGTGCCTCCAGGGTTCGAGCTCCGCACGGACCAAGCCGACGCCGACGCCACCACCAGCACCGGCTTTGCCACCGCCGACGACGCCACCGCCGCCGACGCCACCGCCGCCGACGCCACCGCCGCCGACGCCACCGCCGACGATGCCAACGCCGCGACGCTTGTCGCGGTGCCGTCGCCCCCCGACGGCGCCCTGGCTGCGATGCGGCTCCACCACCTGGCGCTGGTGGACAAGCTGGACGATGTGGACGTGCTGGCAGAGCAGCTGGTGCTGGACGGCGTCTTGAGTCACGAGGACCGGGACCGAGTGACGCTTCCGCAGCAGACGCGCCAGCAAAACGTGATTAGCGGCTTTAAAGCGCGCCGGCAGGCCGCGTCCAAACCTGATTCTCCAAATGTTTGCACGTTAATAATCCGAAAATCGGGAGCACGTACCTCGTGGCAACGTTTATAATAATTTACTTGTTTATCCAGGAAAGCCACACTGAGTCGCAGGACTCTCTTTCAGGAGGGTCCTGTTACATTTTACCGCACCTCTTATTCGCGCCGCACCGCCCAATTAGCACAGTTGGCTAGGTACGGTGAGATCGTACGGTCCTTCGAGTTGACCCGTCGATGCGTGAATAGTGGCGCTGTGGTCTCTGTTCCCGCAGGTGAGGAAGCTGCTCAATCTGATTCACACGAAAGGGGAAGCCGCGGCGGCCGCGTTTCTCCGCTGCGTCGACGTGAAAGCGGTGGCCGAGAAGGACTACTTCCCTTCGCCCGGTGGGAAAACGACGCTCGATCGTCGTGCAATCTATTCGCCCAATCGCAGCATGGGGTGGTGAGGGCGGGGGTAACTTACCCTGGCACCTGTATCTTTGTAGTTTTCGGTGTCTCCCTGCCTGTGGCCACGTGGATTTTTCTCCGCTTCCTCCGTTTTTTCCCTCCACATTTATAATCAATATGATGTGTTTAGAGTATTTAGCTATTTTAGATGTCAACGTGATAAGCCACTTATGTTAGGCTATCATTTGTGGTCCAGGTCTCTTCTGAAAAAGAGCTATAAAGCTCAGCGGGCTTTACCTGGTAAAATAAAAAAATCGTTTTAGCCGTTAGAGATTCCACACCAACGACGCCTGCCATTTCGGCTCGTCACGAGCTGCAGACCGGCAGCCGATCGTGGCCATCGCAGATTTACGACACCGTTCAGGTGAAAGTAAAAAGGAACGACAAGTTGCTGCGGGAAATCTTTTTTTAATTGCTGCCATTTTACGAGGGACGTCTCGGCGAGGCGGTAAAGTTGCGGCGAGCGGCTGCTGTAAAGGAGTAATTGTGCGAAGCGGCATGGCTGTAAGAAGCGAACTGTTTGTTGTTTGTCTTGGGGACATGGCCCGTCAGTTTGCGCGTTCAACGCTTGTTGCAGAGGTCCACGGTTCGATTTTCGGCATGCTAACTTGGTTAATCTTTCTTTCTTATTGTAATGAGAGAGCACACCGTCGGGTGACGGAGGGCTGCATAGGCGCTGCTGCATCGGTCGTAGCCAATCAGGGCTAAGGCTTCCATCTGGGCCATAGTTCATGGCCGGAGCTCACAGGTACATGCGGGAACCATCGAGAAGGTTCTGAGGGGGGTGTGGTTAGAGGCGGGGCTTTGCTCCGCCGGGAGGGATATAAGGAGAGGCAAGGGGAGGACTCGGGGTTCGGTTTGGAAGCCTGGGTCTGGACTGCATCTCCGCCTTCTCATCAAGCTACCGACCACGTGGCAGCCTCGGGGGCCGAAGCTCTCCCGACTCCCGGCACGCCGTCAACCAGCGGTGTGCGGGGGAGGCGAGAGCAAGGGAAGCTGCGTGGGGATGAAGGAGCAGTGAGCGCGTGCATGCGGCGAGGGAGAGGGAGCGCGGAGCCGAGCAGTCATAACTAATAAAGAAAGGACGCAAGTCTCAACTTGTCGTGGAAGTCGTTTATTACATTATGACATTTAAAAAAGCAGCTGACGAAATACAGTGATACCTCGGTTCACGAACGCTTCTGTTCACGAACAACTCGGTTCACGAACAAAAAAGTTCATAAAAATATGCTCCGGTTCACGAACTCCACTTCGGTTCACGAACAGGAGCCGCGGCCATATTAATGCTATTTCCAGGCTGTCACATGGTCGTGACTTCCTGTAGGAAGATCGTGGAGAGAAGAAGAGACACAGAAAGAAGTACTGTGAGTACTGTGAAGACACTTTCAGTGACTTTTTGCTTTTTGGTGTGCTTTTTAGCACATACAGTACTATACTGTACTACTGTACTGTACTACTGTACTGTACAATACTGTACTTACTGTATTGTACAGTTCACCCGTTTGAGTGCTTACTGAAGTCATCTCAAGCAAGGTTAGTGTTCTCTCTTTATACATTACTATACTGTACAGTACTAATGTGTATTGTAATTTGTTTCATATTTGTGTGCTTCAAAAACCAAAAAAAAGGTCAGAACGGATTAACCGGATTTACATTGAACCCTATGGGAAAATGTGCCTTGGTTCACGACCAATTCGGTTCGCGACCAGAGTCAGTTCACAAATTAAGTTCGTGAACCGAGGTATCACTGTAATATAATCGTGTGTAGAGGAGTCTGGCAATTCGTCCGATGGCATCAGGAGCCACTTGATGTGCGGTGTCCATACCTCCTGGGTAACCGAATACTGGCCAGGGTATGTATGTATATTGAACTTCTTTCGCACAGTGCGAAAGAAGTTCAACATACATACATGCACCGTACGTAGCCAACCATGGTAATCGGAAGTGTGGAGGAAGGACAACAAACTGAACACAAAAAAAACTATTCTAAAGAAATAAGACTTAAATCTTGATTCAAAAGTGCATAGCTCCAATGCTTTCCTCATCAGAAAGAATAGCATTCCAGATTGCCACAGAAGCGCATTTGAAAGTGGGTTGCAATGCAGTGACCGTCTTTGTAAGACGGCTAGCCAAAAGCCGCTGCTGCGAGGATGACTGGAGTTCGTGTGATGGTTATTTGTTCCTTCACGAGGTCATGAAAGGTGCTGTGGTTCATTTGTGGCAAGCAGTTTGTGTGTAATGGGTGGTCGGTTATACGATGAGATCTCCCTTCATCACATTGGCAATCGGGATGCCCTTCCTTTCTCTTTCCATTTATGATGGAATTGGTAGCCCCTTCCATGTGTTGTTCGGTTGTGGTTAACGCCCGCTGCGGCTGTTTTTCATTTATGTTGGAATCCACCGCTTGCACCTTTGGGATCACGGGATCAAGTATTGGCCGGAAACTTTCCAAACAGAGCCGTTCCATGTAAGCTTCTAGCCGAGGAGTTATCTTGTCCAGGAAGTTATTGGGTCATAGGCCTTTGTCTTTCTGGCTTAAGAAGTTCAAGGTTCTAAACTTCGCCAGGCGTTACATGATCTAGGAGTCACGAGGTTATGACCTAGAGCTTCCCCTTCCGTTTTCTCGGGACTTTGTCGGCAGTGTGTTGCGTTGGTGACTAATTCTGCCAGCCATTTGCGTCCAACAGGTTCCTGCGATGTATTACACTTTGCACTCTTATCGTGTTTTTTTTATTTTTTGTTGTTGTAGCGTTCTGACCTGCCCCTATTGGACATGAAAAATAGCGGATTCCTCCAGTATAAGTTCTGATTCTGATGAATTGCATGAACGACTCTGCATTATAAAAAGCATGTTTACCATTCGGTAAACTACGTGGTCACGCATAAACGTGTTGCGGCGCGCAGTGGAGGCGTACAAGACCAAGCTGCGTCGGCACCACGAGGACGGCTCGCAGTCGCTGCAGATGTACAGCCACCTTGGCCACCTCGCCCTCGACGACATCTACACCGAGACGCAGCTGCACGCGCTACCCACCGCGGCCGACGAGGAGCCCCTCGTGCTCACGCTGGACACGCTGCTGCCGCCGCCCCCGGCCGTGGCCGGCAACGGCGCCGACGCCGGCCGCCGCCCCGGGCCGCCCGGCAAGGACGTGGTCATTCTGTCGGGCGGCGCGGGCAGCGGCAAGAGCGTGCTGGTGCAGAAGCTGCGGCGGGAGTGGTCGAAGGGCGCGGCGTACGCCGAGTTCGAGTTCCTCTTCTCGTTCTCCTGCAGCCACCTGAACCACGTGAAGAAGGAGATCTGCCTGAGGGACCTGCTCTTCAACAACTGCTGCTGCCCGGACGCGTGCCCCGACAAGGTGTTTGAGTACGTGCTGAGACACCCGGAGAGGACACTGCTCGTGTTCGACGCCATGGACGAGTTCCGGCGAGACATGGCTGGCGGCGACGACGACGTGGCAGTGTGCGCGTCGCCGGAGGGCGCCGCCTTCGCTTTCACGCTCGTCGCCAACGTCTTGCGGGGGAACCTGCTCAAGGGCGCGAAGAAGATCGTGACGTCGCGAACCAACTCGGACGTGAAGGTCATGCTGGAGACGCACGTCGGGCGGAACGTCGTCGCCTCGGGCTTCTCCAAGGATGCCGTCATGGCGTACCTGTCCAAGCGGCGCGAGGGCGCCGCCAGCCGGACCACGGAGCAGCTGCTCAAGTCCGACCCGAATATCTACAGCCTCTGCCAAATCCCGCTCTACTGCTGGATCGTGTCGCAGTGCCACGGTCTGCTCCGGCAGCCGCAGCCGCCGCAACACCAGGCGGCGCCGGCGGGGGCCCCGGACTCGTCGCTGACGATCACCGAGATTTACCTGAGCATGCTCGAGGTGTGCTTGTGTCACAGCCGGCCGCAGCGGGACCACGAGGCCGTCTTCGGCGCCTCCCTGCCGCTGCTGCTCAAGCTGGGCAGCCTCGCCCAGAAGGCGCTGCTGGAGTCGGAGACCTCGTTCTCGTCGTCGCGCCTGAAGGAGCACGGCCTCACGGAGGAGGACTTCGCGTACGGCTTCCTCATCAAGTCGCAGAGCTACCGCGGCTTCGGCACGGAGGACGTGTTCGTGTTCATGCACGTCACCTTCCAGGCTTTCTTCGCCGCGCTCCTCCTGGTGCTGAGCGCCGACCGCGGCGTGCGCGACATGCTCGGGCACTTCCCCAACTTCTCGCGAGCGACTCCGTGGCGGAGGCTGGCGCCGGCGTGCGTGGTCGGGTGGCAGCGGCGGAACCAGTGCCGCAAGCTCACCGACTCGGAGAAGAGCAACCTGCAGTTGGTGTCGCAGTTCCTCAGCGGCCTCCTGTCCGAGCGGCAATCCGCGGCGCTGTCGAAGATGGTGGACCGCGGCGGCGGCGCCCTCCGGCGGAAGCGCGGGGCGCTGCGCGCGCACCTGTGCCGGTGCCTGCGCGTTCACCTGGAGGATCTTGCGGCGAGTGTCCGACTGACGCGCCGCGACATGGTCAGCTACCGCGGCCACCTGACGTGCGACTTCCTGTGGGTGGTGTGCTGCGCCCACGAGTTCGGCGACGAGGCGGTGGCGCGGCGGCTGGCGCGTGACATGCCAAGCTACATGAAGCTGAACTACGCGTCAGTGGGGCCGGCGCACTGCACGCACCTGGCCTTCGTGCTGCGGCACGCCAGGTCGGCCGTGTCGGCCATGCTCGACAACAACCACATCGAGGACCTGGGCTTGCACCAACTGCTGCCGTGCCTGCACAAGCTGGACCAGCTGCGGTGGGCACGCGGTGTACACGCTCGCGGGAAATATTGTGATTTTTTTATCCCCCTCCAAATTCTCTAAATTGCTTTTTTGTGTTTCATTTGTTATCCTACCCCCAAAATTCTGATTAGCATGGTTGTCTACATACCGTTCGACATGCATGCAAATGGTTTTCTGACTTATTTAGAATATTAGGTCAGTGTGTGCTGGCATTTTGGTCCAAATTTGAACAAATTACTCAAAACCTCATTGGGAAACATAGCAATCGTTGCCCCACCCCCTACTCCCCACTGCGAAGACGTTTCCTTGGCTTTCCTGGGTAATGAAGTTCCATGCTCACCACCGCCCGCCTCTTTCCGTACCTTCTTGATTTGTATTCCAGAGTAAGCAGTAACCGGATAACGGACGACGGCATCCGCATGCTGGTGCCAGAGTTGATAAAGCACAACACCTTGAAGAACCTTGTGTAAGTGGCCCTCCACTACATGGCCCGCCGTGCAAACGAGGGGGACTTCAGCTGCCGTGTTTCGCTGTGTTAAACAACAACAAAAACGTGCAGCCCTGTGATTGTTTGCTCACGCCACTGCTGGGGGAAAGGGACGACTGCCAGTGTTGGTCACGATTCGGACACAACGATACAACGGCGGTGTTTTTAAACTTGCCTCGGCACACGCCGATTCTCTCTTGCTTTACTTCTCTGCATTAGCTTATCTCACTGTCTTAGTATTTCCTCCGCTTGGCCTGCGATTTGCGAAGCCTCGAGTACTGTGTCATTGAAAGGGGCTTTATAAATGCAGCTTATTACTATTGTTATTACTTGACCTATGAATCCATTCTGGGTATATGTCTTGGAAGAAGTGGGAGGAATCACAATTTACCTCACCACACGCAAACTGGCGATCAACTGTGGTTGTTGAGGCTGCTGCCCCCCGATTCCATTCTGTTGAGGCTGCTGCCCCCGATTCCTCTCCCCCTTCCTCCTCCTCTTCTTCTCTCCTCGCTGCTGCCGTTTCCCTCCTGCGAGACATAACTCTTGGCTGGCCCTTGGCCACCTCGGGTCATTCACACCCACTCTCCCCATGCATTCCCTCAAACATTAGTAGGAGACTCCCTGCACACCACATCCCACACTCGTATACGCGCAGCCACTCACACGCGACGTCTCTGCTCTCACAACCCCGCTCAGCGATGCACACCCAGAGCGGAGGCCAGAGGTGACAGGACGAATCGCGCACTCGCGGAGTCCTTCGGGTGCAGCGTTTCTTCCCCCGGGATACCGCGCACCCAGCCACACACGTTACGGCGAGCGCACACACCCCACCACGTACTTTCCTCACACTCGTAGAAACCACACGAGGCTGTTATCGATCATTAATGATTTATTCCCGGCGTGTCTGCGAGCTACTATTACCCGAATCAGTCTGAGTCAGCAGGGCAGGGCTAACCTATCTCCCGATGGTCTCAACCCGATCTACCTCGTCTACTCGGAATTAAACTCCCTAGGACCCTACGCTAAATGCCAACTCTCTCTTGCCTACTCACGGTTCGGCTCGGATGTGCGGGAAGCCGTGGGGAGGCGAGGCTGCACGGAGTTCTCCTGGTGGCGGGGCCTGGCTGCGCTGAGATTCGTCTCACGGATGATCCAGTGGCCGGCAAGGTGGCTACTCCGATCTCTCACTTCAGAAGAACACGACTGACTTTTTCTATACCTTCTCTCGCCTTTTATTGTTTTCTACATCAAAGAGAATTTGGCGCCGATCCGCAGATAGCTCGGATTTTCCGCCACGGACCATTGCTCTCACAGACGTCCGCATTTTGCCTTCTACATTAAAGGGATGACCCCGGAGCTGCGGCATTGGTGCACAAGCACATTGGTCCGACCAATCAGAGGGCCGGCCCTGTTTTCCCGCCGTTCGTGGCTCTGCCCCCCTACCTTCCTGCTGACCCGGGTGTGTCGTGTGTGTTTTCTACCCACGGTGGCTGGGCAGCCCCATCGTGACCATGTAATTACCACCCAAGTCACGGCGCCGCGGTGCGAGTTAGCCTCGGGGGAGATCGCCCAATTCCTTGGCCGCAGGAAACCATGAAGATTAGTCCCGTGAGAGGGCTTCCGGGTGAAAACCTGTCGGCCAGGTGACCTCCCCTCGGGGCCCTATGTGGAGGTGTGTGTGTGTTCATGTGGGGGGTGGTGAGGGAAGAGCAGTGTCGGCCCCGTCGCTTGGTGGTGGTGGGGTCATAGGTGGGGTGCCGGCAGAACGGCTTCGCTGCTGCGCATCACATGGTCAACGGCGGCGAGATGTTAACTACCTCACCTGGTATACAGGGAGGTCATATTCTCTCCATGATCGTGTGGATTTTTATCTGGGTCCTCCGGTTTTTCCCTCCACATTTTGTCACATGCGTTCAGAGTATCTGGCTGCTATAAATTTCTGCAAGATGATAAGCCACTTCGTTGAGTTATCATTTGTGGCCAGGTCACTTCTAAAAAAGAGCTATACAGCTCAGTGGGCCTTACCTGGTACAATAAACAATTATTTATAGTCTTAGGTTTTTTCGGTAAAGTCACGTAGATAAAAAATAAAAATTAATAAAAGTAAAATAAAATAAAAACCTCTCCATAATAAAGGCTCAGTCTTTTGTTATGCAGTCTATTCATAGTCTCAAGCCGCACCTTACCATAATAATAAAAAGTGGGCCATTCCTGGCCCCCCCCCTCAACCATTATATATATGGAGTGGTATCTCCTGTAATCTCTCATTTACTTGATACAGCTGTCGGGCTGTGACGGTTCCACCTGAAGACGAAAGCTTGTGTTGCCTCCGAAACGTCGTGATTTTTATTTTATTTTACTTTTATTAATTTTAATTTTTTACCTACGTGACTTTACCGAAAAAAACCTAAGAATATGAATCCTTGCAGTCACGAAAGCTTCAAATCTATAATTATTTATAGTTTTAGTTTAACTCATCAACCTCAGGCCTACACCTCTGCAGCGACAGCAACACGACAACAGGGACATGAAAGCAACTGAAGGGCAATTGTCTCCGGCAACGGATTTACTGTGAGCGGCTAAGGCAACTTTGTATGACTGTGGCATGCGGGAGGTGTGTCTAACCAAGTGATGATCAATTATATGGTCTACAGACCACACAACCAAGTCATGTGGTGTCTAACCATCATCTGATTGGAAGTCAACAACCGATTCATCCACTGGGGCAACTGCGATCAGATTCGTCCAGATTCAGGCAACAGGATTATGGTGCGGTGACTTGCCGGTGATTGTTGCCGGCAACGGTCGCCTTCCTATTGATGCAGCTCTCTCGTGCTTGTGTAGGGCTGTTACGGGAGGGCTGTAAGTGCATACGATCCAATGGGTAACAAACACAGTGGGCGGAGTTACGGGAGTACACGGGGGGGGTGCCCGCAGCGACGTCCGCATCAGGCAGCCTGGGGGGTTGTGATCCTGATGGGGGGTATAAAGGGGGAGGACAAAGAGAGCTCGGGGCTCAGTCTGGGAACGAAGGAGGAAGAGTGAAGATCCTCTAGCTAGAGCCCTGGACTCCCCTCGACGCCGCCCTTGTCAGGGCTGCAGAGGAGCGAGCCAGAGGCGTGGTTCCGTGAACCAGGGTTAGACCCTGGGACTCCGGAGACCGTAGCCCGACTCACCAGTGTCGGGCCAGTTAGCCTCCCCTAGCTCGTTAGAGGAGGACTTGGGGATAGGTGAGATTAGCTAGGGGGTATCCCCAGTTATCCGGGTGAGGGGGCCGCTACCCCCTCTAGTGTTGTCCTGTACCGATAAGCTGAAATAAATATACGTGTGCCTCAACCTGGGTGTCCAGCGTCTTCACCGGTACTTCATCTGGTGTCAGAAGTACTACGGACATGGAAACACGTCAGACAGCTCGAGCCAGAGTACCGGAGGAGGACACTGCTGAAGTCGTTGAGCCCGAGGCGGCTCACCAAGACATGGCGCAGCCGGGGGCCGACGCGTTCCTACCGGGGCATCGGCATGAAGAGGGGCCGCAGCCAGACGCGCTACGGCTGGCTCACGAGAGACTGGCGGAGCTACTGTACGCCGCTGCCGCCACGCTGGAAAACATCACGCGGCTGGGGGCTGGTGGTCCACCACGGGGCGAGGGGAGTCGTCAACCTGAGCGCCTTCCCGCCATTTCTGAAAACTCAAACTTTGAATTTCCCGCCATCGTCACGGCAGCTGCGGAGGGCGTGGCCGGGCTCAACCTTGGGTCCGACACCGCTCTCGCTGGGACAGCTGCGTCATCTCCAGCGGAGGGAGCGTCATCACATCCGCGACAGGCGATTCCATCTGCCATTCGCGCCGACGCACAGCCGAGTCCCGGGGATAGCAGCCTACAGACGTCCAAGGCGAACGCTGCGCTACAACAACGGCTGCCTCCGCTGAAAGAATTTGTTGGTGCAGAGGGCGACTGGGGCGGCTTCCAGCGACGCTTCATCGCCCACCAAGAAATGGCAAGGTGGTCCGACGATGAAGCCCTCTGCGCGCTGCCGGCGCTCCTCGACGCAGACGCGCTCGCCGCCCTCACATCGGCGCCGAAAGAGAAGCGGTCTACTCTGCCGAAGGCACTACAGCTGCTGGCCGGGGTCTATGGACCTTCAGCGGAATGCAGAGAGCGGTTCTACGAGCGCAAGCGGGGTGAGAAGGAGTCGCCCCTGGCATACAGGACGAGCCTCCTAGCGCTGGCTAAGACGGCTTTTCCCCGTATGGACGACGATGGCGTGGACGCGATGGTCACGGAGAAAATACTCCTCCTGGCAGACGACCTGGACATCGCTGTCGTCGCACAGGAGGACGCCGAGATGACCTCTCTTCAGGCGGCGCGCCTCCTTCACGCCAACCTTCTGTCCCTGCGGCGGAAAGCCAGCAGGGCATCGGCAGGGCGTGCGGTGGCTGCAGCCACCCTTCCGACGGAGGAGCTCTTCGCCGTCGACCATCGACGGCAACAGGCGCAAGAAGTACGGTCGGCCCGGGACGGGTCAAGCCGTTTCAACCGCCCGTCGTCTCCACCGGGGCTCCCGCGGTGTTTCAACTGCGGCGTCCGGGGCCACGTCGCCTCGGGGTGCCGCTCTCCTCGACAGCGCGGGACGACGGCTCGACGGGACGCCGGGCCTCCTCCTCCCAAGCTCCAGCAACATGACCCGGCGAGTCGCGGCACCACACATGTTTGGCCAAAGCACCTACCCATTGCACGCTCTCGCACCACAACAAACGGGGGGCCGATGTCGCGTAGCGAGGGGCCAACGCGGATCACTGCGGGGACTCAAATCGAGCCCAAACAGTGGTCCGTGTTGGCCCATCGCGTGGTAGCCGCGTCGTCAGGGTCGTCGGCCGTAGTCGGACACATTGACGGGGTAGAAGTACGCATCTTGGTCGATACGGGGGCATCGGCGACAATCATTTCGGAATTAATTTACAATATTCTGCCCGTACAAAGCCGGCCTTTACTGCCGGTTAACGTCCCATTCTATGCCGCTAACGGGGGCTCTCTCGGCATCATGGGACAGATTCGAGCGCAAATTTCTATTGGGGACATCAAATTGTCGGGGCCGATTTTCGTTTCCTCCTCGCTGGCGGTTCCGTGCCTGCTGGGGACGGATTTCTTAGGTAAAATGCCCATTCGTATTTTGATCGACCAAGGATGCATTGAGCTTCCATCGGGGCGGCGCATGGCGTTCCTGCCATCCCCTGCGGCGGCTCGGTCGGCGTTCGCGACGGTACCGGCGTTCGTCGTTGAAACTGTTCGTGTGCCGCCGGGAGCTCAAATGCTAGTGCCTCTGAAACTTCGTAAGCCCTTCGCTAAGGGCATAGGGGATCAGGGTGTTTTGCTGGGACCGTCTAGGGCCGGGGTTAATGGGCCTCATTTGATTCCGGCCCAGACCGTCGTAAGAGGGGACGGGGACCCTTTCATCGCGGTCCTAAATGTGGGATCGCAGACGGTGGTGGTTCCTCAAGGGACGGTGCTCGCTCACGCGACGCCAATGCCCTGCGAGGAACCTGTCGCGAACCACGTTGGCACTGCTTCCCGGATGCTCCCACATTCGGACAGCGATGAAGGGTGGATCGACGCGCTTTGTGCGGGATCGACGGACCTGACAAATTCAGAGCGCCAACAGCTTAGAACGCTACTGAGGGAATTTTCCGACGTTTTCAGTCGTGATAAATATGATTTGGGTTGCACTCACCTGCTGCGTCACCATATTGACACGGGTGACAGCGCGCCAATTCGCCAAAATCCGTTTCGGTTAAGTCCCGCCGAAAAGGACCATGTCAAATCGGCTGTTGATGACATGTTAGCCGCCGACATCATTTCTCCCTCCACCAGCCCGTGGGGAGCGCCGATCGTCCTGGTTAAAAAGCAGGACGGCTCGTTGCGGTTTTGCGTGGATTTTCGGCGCCTTAATAAAATTTCGGTTGCCGACGCATACCCGCTCCCACGGATGGACGAATCGCTGGACGCTTTGGCGGGAGCGCGATTCTTCTCCACACTAGATTTACTTTCGGGATTCTGGCAGCTTCCTCTGGACGATGATTCTAAGCCTAAAACTGCTTTCCGTACACCGCACGGCCTGTTCCAATTCAACCGGTTGCCGATGGGCTTACACTCAGCGCCGGCAACTTTCCAGCGATTGATGGAATTGGTTTTGGCTGGATTGCAATGGGAATCGTGCCTGATTTATTTGGATGACGTTATTGTCTTTGGTAAAACTTTTGATGAACATCTCCAGAGGTTGCGGGCGGTTTTCCTAAAGATGCGGGCTGCTAATTTGAAATTTAAGCCCCAAAAATGCCATTTGTTACGCGAGTCGGTGCGTTATTTGGGGCACATCGTAGGGCGCTCGGGTATTGCTACCGATCCCGCCAAAACGCAGTGTGTCAGCTCCTGGCCGACTCCCACCTCGGTGGGAGAGGTCAGGAGTTTTATTGGCTTCGCATCATATTACCGACGCTTCGTCGCTAATTTTGCAACAATTGCCAAACCCCTACACGCGTTAACATCTAAAGGGGTTCGGTTCCACTGGGGTCAGGATGAGGAAGCTGCTTTCTGCTCCCTTCGGGACGCGCTGGTGAAGGCTCCTCCCTTGATTTACCCAGATTTTTCGAGGCCGTTTTTGCTCGACACCGACGCGAGCAACACGGGTATTGGAGGCGTGCTTTCCCAGGTGGTTGACGGCGTGGAACGGGTGGTCGCGTACGGCAGTCGGGTGTTGTCTCCAACGGAGCAAAGATATTGTGTCACCCGTAGGGAACTGTTGGCAATTGTCTATTTCATCCAACAGTATCGCCCATATCTGTACGGTCGGCATTTCACCGTCCGCACAGATCATGCGGCACTGCAGTACGCCCTGAAGGTTCAACAGCCATCGGGACAATTGTCCCGATGGCTGGAGGTCCTCCAGGATTTCAGTTTTGAAACCACTTATCGTAAGGGCGTTCGCCACACCAACGCTGACGCTCTGTCACGGATGCCAACCGCCTCCGAATGCGCATGTCTCCTGGGGTCGGGGCGTTGCAAGCCAGTGGGGGACGTGATGGTTCCGGTCCTGGCGGCGGCCGCCGACGATGAAACGGTAGTCCCCATTGATATCGCCGAACAGGGGAGAGATTCCCTGCTTGGATTGCCCGTTGATGAATGGGGGCGCCTCCAGTTGGAGGATGCCTCCCTCCTCGCGTTGCGTCGTCGCGCCGGGGAGAGGGGGCGTGTGACGGGTCATGCCGACGCATGGGAAACCCATGCGGGCTTGCTTATGCATTGGGACGGGAAATCCCAGCGTCACCGGCTGGTGGTCCCTTCTGGCCTACGAGGTAAGGTGGTGTGGGCTGCTCATGAGCGCCTCCTCCACCTAGGTACCCAGAAAACACTCGCCTTGCTTCAGCTGAATTTTTTTTGGCCGGGTATGACAAGGGATGTTGCTGATCTGTTGGCGGCATGCCCTCAGTGTGCGCAGCGCAAACCACCGGCACGGGAGTCGAACCCGCCCTTACAATCCATCCAGGTCTCCAGAATAAATGAACTGGTCGCACTGGATATTCTGGGGCCATTCCCCGCCACCTCCAGGGGAAATAAATATTTGCTTACTGGGGTCGAATATTTTACGCGCTGGCCTATGGCCTGGCCCCTGGCGAATCAGTCGGCAGCAGCCATCGTCGACGCCTTTGTCCAAGGTTATGTCATGGACAAAGGTGCCCCGGAGCGGTTGTTGACCGACCAGGGTAGAAATTTTTCGGGGAAACTCCTAAAACAAGTCTGTGATCTCCTGGGAACGAAAAAAATTCGAACCTCCCCCTATCACCCGCAAACGGACGGGATGGTCGAGCGTCTGCATCGCACCATCACGTCTATGTTGTCGCAGCAAGTTTCGGACTCACAGGCTGATTGGGACTTACAAATTCAAGGGGTTCTAGCGGCATACAGATTGGCTCCCCATGCTGCGACGGGGTTTTCACCTTTCTTTCTTATGTATGGCCGCGAACCCGACCCACCTGTTCGGGCACAGTTGCAGATCCACGTGCCGCTGGGCAAATCTAAATTGGACGATCACGTTAAATTTAACCTTGACAAACTGACTGAGGCGCGGGATGCGGCGAGGCTAAATTCTGACAGGCGTCAGAAGGCGAACGAGCGCCTCAGACTGGCTCGCGCGCACGTGCTGCAGTGGAAGCCGGGGGACAGGGCATGGCTGCACTGTCCCCAGGTACCACTCGCGACCTCCTCTAAACTCGTACGCCCGTGGCGGGGCCCCGTCGAGGTTATTGAGGTTTTGAGGCCTCAGTGCGTTCGAATCCAATGGGGGAGGCGCCGGTGGTTTGTACACCCCTCTAGGCTGAAGCCGTTTGTTGCGGTGCGGGGGCCCACGCCACGCACGCGAGGCCAAGCATGTGGGGGGTCGACCGACTCGGAGGGTCCGTCGCTGCTCTCGCCTGATGTGTTGCCGGCTGTCCCACCCACAGGTGTACCGGGAATGACGGGCTCACGCCCTGGAACCCCCACAGGTGATGCCGACAGTCGCGCGACTTCAATCGCGACCTCACCTCGAATGGGACAGCCGCCACCGGATGGTCCGCCGTCCGGGGTTGCCCCGTGTGACGGGCCTGCGGCAAGGACGCGCGCTAAAATGCGCAGACTCTTATAATATACAGCAGGAAGAAAAAAAAAAAAAAAAAAAAAAAAAAACTTTTCTTATTTATTTTCCTTCACGTGTCATGGTTACTGTATGCTGCGTCGGTGGTGTGCTCCTTGCACACTGAGTGTGTTGTGTTGTGTGGGCGCGGTGTGTGTGTTGTGGGTGCATTGTGTGTCGTGGGTGTGCTGTGTGTGATGGGGGAGTTCCTGGCTAGTTGTACATACGTGCTTACGGATTTCGTATTTATGCGGGGGGGGGGGTGCGTCGGACATTCCCTTCGGGGGTATGGTTGTTGTTCTTGTTGTTGTTCTGCTATTTGCATTTTGTTGAAAAAATGAGGCACACACGGGGTCGAGGGGTAATTGTTCCTTTATTTGGAATTGTTGCAGCCGGGACGGCTGCGAGCTGTAATGGGGGGGGTGATGTAGGGCTGTTACGGGAGGGCTGTAAGTGCATACGATCCAATGGGTAACAAACACAGTGGGCGGAGTTACGGGAGTACACGGGGGGGGTGCCCGCAGCGACGTCCGCATCAGGCAGCCTGGGGGGTTGTGATCCTGATGGGGGGTATAAAGGGGGAGGACAAAGAGAGCTCGGGGCTCAGTCTGGGAACGAAGGAGGAAGAGTGAAGATCCTCTAGCTAGAGCCCTGGACTCCCCTCGACGCCGCCCTTGTCAGGGCTGCAGAGGAGCGAGCCAGAGGCGTGGTTCCGTGAACCAGGGTTAGACCCTGGGACTCCGGAGACCGTAGCCCGACTCACCAGTGTCGGGCCAGTTAGCCTCCCCTAGCTCGTTAGAGGAGGACTTGGGGATAGGTGAGATTAGCTAGGGGGTATCCCCAGTTATCCGGGTGAGGGGGCCGCTACCCCCTCTAGTGTTGTCCTGTACCGATAAGCTGAAATAAATATACGTGTGCCTCAACCTGGGTGTCCAGCGTCTTCACCGGTACTTCACTTGCACAGAGCAAGTGCACGGGGTGGAAATCTTGCGGATGCTGAACGCCATCTCGGAATTGACACGGGGGGATTGAGACTGCGAGCCAGCGGAGGGATTGAGGCGTCAATGAGCGTAAACCGTCATGCGAACTCCGGTCACCCTCGCAGCAGCAGCTTTGGCTGGCCATCTAACAAAGACAGTGGGCACCGCATCGCACGCTTTTGGATGCGCTTCTGCAGCGACCTGGAACGCTCTTCTGATATTAGGAAGTCACTTGGAGCTATGTACTTTCAGGAGCGTTCAGTGCGTTGCGTCTGCGTGCTTAGACGTTGGAATTAATCGGAGTTCGAGGTTGAAAACTAATTTTTTTACAGCTGCTTTTTGTGTTTAGCTTGTTGTCCTTCCTCCGCACCTCCGATTAGCACGGTTGGCTATGTATGGTGCGAAAGAACTTCAACGTATGTACGTCTAGCATCGGGCATTTTGCGTTGACGTGAGTGTAACTGTTTTTTCCTACCGGCAGGCTCTTTAAGAACAGCTTGACGGACGTCATCGTGCCTGACCTGGCGAAGTTCATCGAGAGGAGCAGCACCATTGAGCAACTCATGTGAGAGACCCCCGGTGGATATGATTGGCACGTGATGGGAACTCTCCATTGAACACCTTGGAGCTCCGTCACAGGAATCGCTTCAATGGTTCATGGGGGAGATTTGGATGTCCTTTCGTCAACTCGTTCCTGAACTTACCCGACCCTCTCGCCCCATCGTAGACCTCACGTAGATTTTTTGACTGAACATAAAGACTCAGTGACTGAGAAGGACATATACACTCACATGGAGACCCACATAATTACACGGATCCAAATAATCAATATAAAAAAATAGAATCAGAATATTTATACTAGCTATGAAGCTCTTTTTCACAGATATCTAGTAAGGGCGGGTCAGAACGTTACAACAATACAACAACACGATTGGAGTGCAAAGTATAGAGAGTCAATGACTATATGTATGTATGTTGACCTTTCGCACCCTACGAAGCCAACTGCGCTCATCGCATAGACTTGCAAAGAGCCCCATAGTCTTACATACAGTACAGATCCATAGGATCAACACAGAAACGCAGACTTTGTTGGCAAGAGAGAACCAATTGCCAACAAAGGGATCTATAGACTCCCATAAATAAACCCACCAAGTGATTTAAATGCGTTGGCAGTGGCTTTGCAAGCTGCGCTTACACTCCAGCGGAGCAATGCACGCACCCCACGCAGCTTCCCAGCAGAACTGGTGAAGTCCAGCGTTCCCAGTTCTTTGGTTGTCATCATCAGCCAACAATGTGATCATTGTTAACATCGGGTCTCTTTCCCCCCACTCCCCTGAACGTTGTGTTCCTGAGTCATCTCAGCCTCCCTAACCCGCTAACCTAACCTGTAACCCCACACCCCTAACACCTGTGGGGGCTGACGCCCCCCTCCTCCTCTCCCCCCTCCTCCACCCCTTCTCGCCGGGCTGCCGCCGATCAAATGATCGGCCTCCCCGCACCAGCGTCCTCTCTGAGGGACATGGCTAGTGGCTGGCTCCCCACCACCTGGAGTTATCCCACACACTTCCCACGTACACCACCACTAATGAGGAGGTGGCTGCATGCACCCACTTGCCGGAGGAGCCGCTCCTCTGCTCGCGCTAAAAATAGCCATATGAATATGTACGCGCCCCTCCCCCTCCCATGGGGTCGGATTTACTCCGCCGTAAGCACGCGCACGCGCCCTTCCCCCTCCTGTGCGTCGGCCTTAATCCGCTGTGCAAACACGCACGCGAGCGCAAGCCGTATTGATGGCAATATACGCGCTCCACCGCTAAGTGCTATCGTCGCTACGTGAACACACTGCGTAAGGCGTGCTGTGTAAACACGCATGCGAACGGGTTTTAACTCACACCTCCCTCGCCCTATTAATCACACGGCTGCACGGACACGGAAGCCGTTAATGAAATACTACCCACGCTGCCTCCCACACACGCTCGAATTACACACTACGCCGACAGTTTCCCCACACCCACAGAAATCACACCACACGGATCCTCTGTGATAAAGTGTATTAATGGCGCGCCTATAGCAAGCCCTGGGCGGTCCGGAGTAAATACCCACAGAGCAGTGCCTAGCCTATCCCTATTCAATCCCTGAGTGCACTCTCCCCCCCAACTTCTCAGCTCGCAGACGTACTCGCTGTGTCTCACGGACACGGTGGGAATCGGAGGGACGAGGGTACGAGAGGTCTCTGCCTGGGGTCGAGTCGTAGCTGCACTTGCCAGCGTCCCTGGGACGCTGCGAGCGGCTGTGAGTCCGACCGGGTAGCTCAACGGTTGGAGGAGCACTGATCAACGTTTTTTCTCTTCCCTCCCTTTGTCCCCTCCCAATCCAAAAATCCAGGGTCACGTGGTGTTACCCTGCGCGGCCAATCGGGGGCCTACCTTTTGATTTTAAACCGATGCCCCGCCCTTACCTGGAACGATATCTTCCGGTGCGCCTTCAACCATTGTTTTCGCACCCGCCCTCCCCATCCCCGCCCCAACCGGTTTGGTCGGGGTGGCCGTCCCGCGGAATACACAACTTTAGTCGGTCCAGGAATTTCCCTCCCACCTCCTCTCATGCACTGCTCGCTGGGTGTTTGCCCACGAGGCCCCATCTCCCTGTGCTGTGAGTGTTTTCATTGCGGTTTTCTCGGTGAGCTTCGTCTTGCGCATACAATTCTTAGCTAATGCACGGGGGCCGCAATGCAATTCGGCCTGGGGGGGGTCTGCCAATCTCCTAGCACTGGGAAGCCGTGGAACATCCCCGCTAGGGGCCCCTCAGATAAAAACCCATGGTACCAGGTGACCCCCCACGAGACCCTATGTGGGTGCGTGTGTTTAGTCGGGGTGTTCGTGCGTTCGTGTGGAGGGGTGCAAGGGGATAGCAGCGCCGGCAGAGTTGCTCCGTTGCTGTGGCACCACACACTTCCCCCAATCCTTATAACCTTTTCTCCTTTTCTCTGAATCTTAAATCTTGTGTCGGCAGGTTCCTACGGAGAATTTTGTTCTCTCCGGCTGCTTCTCCTCGCGCGTTTTTGTTGAATCTACATATAGAGTGCGTGTATATATACACACGCACACATATTTGCACACTGTATCTTAAAGAGCTACCGGGAGTGGTGAAAAGCAGCGGTTTGTTTGGCAGACGCAGCGACTGCGTTGACCGTGACGCCTCTCTCTGTTTGTGTGTCCCCGAGCGCAAAGCCGTCCCTAGGGTATGGAGAATCGGGGCGACCGCCCCGGACCCCGTGCATTGGGGGGGGGGTGCTTTGGGTGTCGGGAGGGGCGCTTTGGGTGCGGGGGGGGGCACGCTTTGGGTAGAAGGGGTGCCTCGCTTCGACATCACGGTGTTAGATGTAATAATTCCGTTTTAGTTTGAAGGGGTTGGGGGGGGGGCACGTGGTGTGATTTTCCCCCATGCCCCGCTCCCCCTCCCGCCCCCCCCCCTATCGACAGCCCTGGCTCGCTGCTTGTCGCCTGTGACCCCCCTCCGCCCCCCCCAACCCCCTCAGGCTCGGCGGGAATGAGTTCACGGGAGCGGGCGCCGTGCTGCTGGCAGATGCGCTGAAGCGCAACCGCTCTGTAAAGATCGTCGGGTAAACTTTGTTTTTCCATTTAAATCTCTCTCGCCCGCGGTTTCCAAAGAAAAAGGGCACCAACCAATGAACCAGTTGCTCATGCGTGATGATCTCCCAGGCGAAATGCTGAGGGAGGGTGGCGTTTGTGCACAGACTGCCCTATATGACATCATAACAACAGTCTGGACCACTGGACGGGTTCTGCAGGACTGGAAGGATGCCCTGGTGGTCCCCCTCTTTAAGAAGGGGGACCGTACCGACTGTAACAACTACAGGGGCATCTCACTCCTCAGTGTGCCGGGTAAGGTCCTGGCAAGGATTATTCAACATCGCCTTGCTAGGCACGCTGAGGAGAGGCTTGCGGAGCCCCAATGCGGTTTCAGGAAAGGGCGGTCCTGCACAGATGCCATATTTTCTGTCCGTCTGCTACAGCAGAGGTGTAGGGAATTCCAAAAAGACCTACATCTCTGCTTTATTGACCTGGTCAAGGCCTATGATACCATCAGTAGGACTGGGCTCTGGGTTGTTCTTCGTGCTTTCGGAGTCCCTGACCCTCTGCTCACGATCATTAAGGACCTTCATGATGGTGAGCGGGCCCGGGTAAAACTACGTGGCTGGGAGTCAGAGCCTTTCCCTGTACACCTTGGGGTGCGACAGGGATGTCCTCTGGCTCCCACATTATTTAACATCTATTTCGACTGCGTAGTTCGTGAAGCCTTCAATAGCTGTACCGGGGGAATTTCCATTTGGTACAGATATAATGGGAGGCTGATCGACGCCCGGGTGCGATCAAGGGATGGCTCCCGATTGGTCAACCACGTTATGTATGCCGATGATTTGGTAATAGCTGCTCATTCAGAAGAGGAGTTGGAGACGCTGCTGCTGAGACTGGAGCGTGCCACTAAGAGGTGGGGCCTTACCATCAGCCCCACCAAAACTAGGCACCTGCCTGGGTATTTTGTACCATCGGACACTCCACCCCCACAACTCCCAATCGGTGATGGGGAAGTTGTGGAGAGAGTGGAGAGTTTCCCATACCTGGGCAGTGTGCTTATGACCGGCTCCAGTTTATCAGCAGAGGTCTCACTCCGAATCAGTCGAGCGGCAATATATTTTCATCGGTTGCGTAACGCTGTGTGGAAGCTACCTGGTCTGTCGCTCCGCACGAAGCTTCAGGTCTTCTCGGCCATGGTCATTCCCTCCCTTCTCTACGCTTGCGAAACGTGGACCCCCCTAGTGGAGCATCTTCACCGGTTGGAAACATTTAGGCTGGCCTGCCTACGATCCATCCTGGGTTTAACCAGGCTGGATTGTGTGAGGAGCTCACAAGTCCTTGAAATATCTGGGCAAAGTCCCATCAGTGAGCTCCTCCGGCAGGCAAGGCTGCGTTGGCTGGGTCATGTAGCCCGCATGCCCAGCCACCGCATGCCTAAACAGCTTTTGTTCGGCCGGATCGAGGGGGCTAAACGGGCGCAGCACGGGCTAGAGAAGAGATGGAGTGATGTGGTACAGGAGGACGTGGAGCTGAGTGGACTTGCCGATGACTGGTACCAGCGGTGTCAAGATCGGCCTCAGTGGAGGAGGCTCGTGAAGGACGCTACTGGGCAGTTGGAGGCAGTCGCCCTCCAACAACAACGGAGGGCGGAGGAGCGACGCTCACAACAACGAGCGGGGCGCCGGGTGGCTAAAGCACAGCAAGTTGGTACAGTAGGGGGCACAGGTGGTGCATCAGCCAGTCATCTCGGACATCTCGGTCAGTCGACCCGTGGCACCTGGGTCTGCCCCGTGACCTCCTGCCAGCGGGCGTTTGACACTTCACGTGGCCTCAAGGTGCACATGGCCTGGCACAAGCGTCGTGGTGACGTCACCGCCACCTAGTGGCGAATGGCGGTTGTTGTTGTTGTTGTGTGTAAGGTGTGTGTGTGTGTGGTGTGTGTGTGAGGTGTGTGTGAGAGTGTGTGGGGGAGCGGTTAGCGCTATGCTACGCTGTGAACCCGGCGATCCGAGTTCGGTTCTCGCTCACAGCCAACACCAGTTGTGATTATCTGAACCGGTCCTGGGCCTCCATCTAGGTCGACTCAGCCTCAAATGAGTACCTGGTGCGGTGTGTAAAAACATCGCCACTGGGGAGACAAAGGTGGCCAGGCATGGTGTTGGCCACCCACCCCCTCGTGTGCCGTGCCGGCCTTCATAGGTGCTCGCTAACAGCACTTGCCCTAACAGTGTATTGAGGCTATATGGGGGTCTTTGTCTTTGTGTAATGCTGATGAGGTGAGGATAGGCGGGAAGGTGGCGGCGGGGAGACACCGCCTAAAATAATGAAATAAAGGAGGCGGAAACGAGGCTGGGGATTGGGGGAGGACTGGAGGAGTTATTTGATAAGTGTGGGGGGCATGAGGGGGGGTTTAAGGGGGGGTTATGAGAGAGGGGGGTTACGGGGTAGGGGCACGGGGTCAGAATGTTACAACAACAGACAATACAAAATGGCCAGGACACGTTTTATTTTTTACAAACAACTGCTGAGCACACGGGGCCCAAAGGCCCAAAACTTCAAGCGGACAGCAAACAAACGACACTGTTAGAGGTGTAATAGAGTTATTTAACACGGTTTAACACGTATGCTTTGGGGATGGGCTGTGGCTGTAGTGGTTGGCGTACTGAACTAAGAAATCTCGAGTTAAATTCCCGGCCATAGCGAATATTGTTGGCGAGCGATATCCAAATCGGTCGTGTGTCTCCCCCCTTCGCCAAACCCGCACTGACCGGCGTGGTGAAGCATGGTCAAACAACCTCCATTACCGACAACAGCAGTGGATTGATAAAGGACTTCAAGTGTAATTTTGTTTCATCGCAGCTTTAACGGCCACCGGTGGTACTTCCACTTGGAGTTTGCGTCTTCATGATCGCCTATTGTCAATCTACTGTTGGTTGAGGGCTACCCCATGCTATCTCCACCCCTCTCAATTGTGCAATCTAAATCACCCAGCACCTGCATGTCAAGCAATTTATTTGTAATATAAAAAAAAAATCAGGTTTTAGCGAGCTGCGCGTAACCACTGCAGTTCTGTGCGTCGCTCTCTCCCCCAGTTTGTGGGGCAACGCGATCGGCGACCGGGGGGCCGTGGCGTTCGCAGAGGTGCTGGAGCAAAACACGCCGCTCGCCTGGCTCAGGTACCCGCGCCGTCCACCTCTGTTCCCACTGCGTCATCTCACCCCGTCTGTAGCTAATAACGACGTCCTGTTTTGTTCGTTCTTCGTTTGTTTTGCCGCGAGTCTCGGTCCCGTGGACTTAACCCCTTTCCCGTCCCGATGACGTACGTGGGACATACGTGTACGTTATCGGAACGGAAGTGGAAGAAAACCTAAAATAAAATAACTTTATTGGGACAGGGGCGCCACAGTTTGACGCCATCTATCGTAGAGTGCGGTCATGTCGCTACAGTTCTCTGCAGTGAGTACAATGTCTTTAAAAACAACGGCACTATGCCTCTCGAAATAAAATGAAGGCTGAGCCGGTTGCGCGTTCCGAGATTCAGCGGTGAACGTGACACCCATGTCTTGGAACCGAAAAGGGTTAACCTGCCGAGAGCTGGGTGGGTGGCTTATATTTCTACGTATGCAGTTAATTAGACAACACAACAGTTACATATGTAGTAAGTTCGAGTGGAACGTCCATCGGTCGCGACGGAGGCGGGAGCGGGCCGACAGCCCGGGGTTGGGCTTGTGTTCTGGCCCGCCGATCTTGCGGGCAAGTTGGTTCCCGCTGGGTCGGCCGTTGCGGGTGGCCGGGCCGATTTCACTCTCGAGGCACCTGAGGGTGGGACAATAGGACCTGACCGAGAGTCTGCATTGGCGCAGCGCCGCTCGCCGGACACGTCGCGCTCTCGGCCCTCGAGATGTGTGGGAGGTGTGCATGGTTGTACGTAAGGTTTCAGGCGTGACGGGTGCATAAACGGCGCTTGCCGTGCTGGATCTTGACGCACTGATTGCGGACAACGCGGACAATAACAACTGGGCCCCTCCAGGGCTTAAGCAGTTTTGAGGAAGTAGCCAGCGGCACTTGCGGGCAGTGAAGCCAGGCGCGGTCCCCTTTCGCCCAAACATGGCGGGACGTGCGGAGGTTCCGCAACCACTCGTTAACCAGCTGACGAGCTTCTGAGTTATTTTGAGCAGCCTCCCGGGCATCCACCAGACAACGTACATTAGCACGGATGTAGTCGGCAATTTTTGCCAAGGTGCAGGCTGCAGCAATTGGACGTCAATCGGAGGGCAAACCTCCCTACCATACATGAGGTAAAATGGAGAGTACCCCATGGCAGCATGGGGCGCCATTCTATAGGCGGCCAAGGCACCAGTACGTGGAGATCCCAATCTGTCTATGACTCAGACACCTGGTGGCTTAGCATGGAGGTGAGTGTCCTATGTAATCGCTCCACCATACCGTCGGTCTGGGGGTGATCTGGCGAGTGTCCCCAGCAGATCGCCCCCCATGGGCTATTTGATGGCGCAATGACATCGGCCGCCAACATATCGTTGATGGCCACCCGCACATGTTCCTTCTCGACTGGGCTCAACCGGAATGGGTTTTGACGAATTGGAGCGGCATCATCCATGTCGATGTGGTGGCTAAGCAATTTAGTACAGCCAATGTCGAATTTCCCTTGACTGAAAACGTTGGTGAAATTGCTCAGCAACGTATGTAATTCAAAATGCTGTAACGGTGACAAATCGGCACAACTGGAGCAAAGCGCGTCGAGCCAACCCGCGTCAGGACCCGGCTTGGATGTGGAAGGGGACACGTCCCCTACGTGACCCACCATCAAATCCCCCGATGGGGCCGGCGTCGCGTGAGCAAGCACCATCTTCTGAAGGATGACGGCCGTTTTCAACCCCATGTTAAGGATCTAGATAAAGGGCTCGCGGTCGCTTCGCATGAGCGTTTGTGTACACACAAGGTCCAACGCCCGCGCCGTCGAACGCGAAGGCCCGATCACAACGGCCCCCATGAACGCGTCGGAGTCAAGAGGCTTCCGAAGCAGGAGGGGAACCAACATTTGAGACCCGGGAGGAGCCGGTGGTGAGCGAGGCGCCGCGGTCGGAGGTCCCGAAGTGCGGTGACGGGGGACCCGGCAGCTGGACGCCACATGGCCCCGAAGGCAGATGATGGACGCGCCGTCCTGGCGTGAGGTCGGCCGGTCCCGCTGGTGGTAGTCTCGCTGGGGTCGCCGGTCGGACGATCCGCGACTCCCCGTTGATGATGGCCTGGTGAGGCTCCGATTCCACGTTGTGGCCCTGGTCGTCAGGTGGGCCCGCGCAGGCGGCGACGGTCATGTCCCCCTGGAGCTGTAGATGCGCTTAGATGCACCTGGCAGCGTGTAGAGACGTGAAGTCATCGTCGTCGGCCGCTGGCATAGCAACTCGAAGCAAGCGAGCCCAGCTCAGGAGCTTCTGCAGCACCAAAGAGTCCATGGCGTTCTGATCCATATGAGGGTAGGCAACCCCTGCCATGGCCAGCAGCGCGCTGTGGTACCCCAGCGCCGACTCCCAGGCCATCTTCGTCCTGACGTCGAAGCGGTGACACGCTTGGGATGGTGGCCCGTAAATCAGCCGCATCTGACAAAGGGCGTCTGTCAGCGTAGCTCGCTTCGCCCATGAAACTGTCAGGAAAGCGGCAAGGGCGTTGTAATCCAGCATGGCCGGGAGGACACGGAACCCCTCAGCCACTGACCAGCCGGACGTCTCTATGTGAGAGACAAACCGGCGTTCGAATGCCGCCGAGTTGCCGCCGGCCGCAGAGTATGCCTTCAGCTCCGGCAGGCGTTGCTGGATGTGAAGCGCGCGTCCGTCGGCCGGCGACACGGATGAAGCTGTCCCGCATCACCAGCGCTGGCCAAGATGTCGCCCGGCGGTGAAGGTCGCAGCGCTGATGACGCGGTGTCGGTTGGTTGGACCCCGCTGGGCCCAGAAATGACGTGGCTCCCAGCGGCCACTGCACCCCCCGGCGAAAGTATCCCCCAACATGGTGGGAGTTTCAAAATTTATGACGGGAACGGCGGTGGCGGTGTCGGTTGGGTGCTGCGCCATCTCCCTCCCTCCCGCTGCAGCCTCTGAGCGACGTATGTCGCCCAGGATGGAGGCAGTAGCGTGGAGCAGCTCCGTGAGCTGGAGAAGCGCTTCCTGCAGCGGAGCTCCCGACGATGGAGGAGGGGCGGGCGGTTGAACGGACGACCGCTCAGCCGGCAGTGCAGCGCCATTGACGGCCGGAGTCACCGGCTCCGCAGCTGCACGCTTACCGAAGTCGCCGTCTGGGCTCTGGGTACGTGATTTACCCCGCGTCTCCATGGCCACTTCTAACACCAAATGTAGTGAGTTCTGGAGACGCTGGTAGAGGCGACGCGTTTATTACAATGCACAACAACAACAGACCTTATACAGACTAGGGACACAGCCTACGTCTAGCGTGCCTGACACCGGCTACGCTCTCAGGTCCTCCGGCTATGATTTACCTAGGGGAGGCTATCTGACCCGTCCCAGCCAAGGTGCGAGTCCAGACCACTGGCTTCCTCGGACCTGGCCCTTACAAAGACGTCAGGCCGGGATTCCCAGGGTCTCACCACTGGCCCCCACAGAGCCCCGGCCCTTACAAGGACAGCGGGGCTAGGGGTCCAAGGTCCTAAGCTGGCTGGTCTTCTGGTTTCTGTCTTGGACTGGCCCCGAACCTCTGGAGAGGTCTGTTTTTATACACCTTCCCCACCGAGGGGCGGGGCTGCGTGGGATCCTGGAACACCCCGCAGCCCCCTCCCGTTGGGAGGGGCCCTGGCAGAGGTCGCAATCGGGTACCCGATACCCGTACCCTACCCGATACCCGGCTACCCGTACCCGGCTGGGTACGGGCACGGGTACCCGTTTGCGACCCTGGTACGGCCGGGTACGGGTACCGGTAGCTGCACGTGACTCACCCCAACCAATGAGTGAGAAGGCCGTGAGTCACTGGTGAGCAACCGTTTGTCACTCATTTCCCAACGTCGTCTCACAATTCAGGTTGCTAGAATCAACCCACCCGCGCCTGCAACATGGCTTCATCCCAGAGGTCGCAATCGGGTACCCGATACCCGTACCCGGCCGGGTACGGGTACCCGTTTGCGACCCTGGTGCGGCCGGGTATGGGTACGGGTAAGGAATCAAAACCCGTTTGCGACCTCTGGCCCTGGGGGATCACATAACACTCTGCAGCCCCCTCTCGTTGGGAGGGGCAGTGGGGGATCCCAGAACACCCCGCAGCAACTCCCCTGTACCGCCCTTGATGGGCCCTGTCCACCACTGCAGGTAAGTGTGGCCCATCTACGGCGCTACACATACATAAAGTGTCTTCCTCACTTATTCGTTTGTTCCATTGCTTAAGGTTTATACATTCGTGTCGAAGTTGGGGAGTGAGCGAGCGGATGATTTCAGGAGTAGCCTCGTGGTGAATAGCTGAAATTCTAACACGTAGCCTTTCGCGACCAATATTATTAATTGATAAAGGTTTTTGGGTTAGATCGCGTCAGTATAAATGTGCAGAAACCCTCCACCACCCGACACGGCCAATCAGTAATGGATTTGTCACGTAAACAAAACGACAAATAGTTACTACTTCAGCCCACCGGCGGGTTGAGTGAATCCACAACATTTACAATTTGAGTACGACGTTTCACTGGCAATTACCACCAGGATCATCGGGCGATTTGCCAGAATAGTGAAGCCATCCACCTGCTTCTGGTCTTATATAGTGCAGGATGTCATATACATAAACAGACTAACAGACTCATAGACCCACATATACAGTAATCCCTCGCCACTTCGCGGTTCAAGTTTCGCGGCCTCAGTGCATCGCGGATTTTTTGAACTGATTTAAAGGCCTAATTATACCTGTGCAGTAACACCATCATCATCATTCATCATCACATTCATCGAACTGCACAGGTCTGTCATCGTCGTCATTGTCATCATCATTGTCATCGTCGTCGTCGTCATTACTGGAGTCAAGTCTCAAGATACTACTGTCATTGGTGAGTGTAGAACACCATAATACGCATCGTATGAGAGAGAGAGTGAATGTATAATATTAAGGTTTTATAATTAAATAGATTTAAGTAAAATATATATATAAAGTATAAATATACATATTTTAAACATTCTGGTACCCACACACACATATACGGAAATTCCTAGGGGGCCAATCCTACTTCGCGGATTTTCACCTATCGCGAGGGGTTCCGGTCCCCATTAACCGCGATAAACGAGGGATCACTGTAAACCCATTGGTGAATAATTAGAATTGGGCAGTGACGTTACTATGCGGTCTACGGTTTGAGATTTTGACTTGTGGTAATTCATACACCATACACACAGACTCACACACACCTAATGAATGTCTGAAAATCTTCGAGCACATGATTGAAGGGGGCGACGGTGTTACTATGCGGCCCATGGGCTGACAATGGTGGCCGCAGTCGCACTGGGAGCTACTCTTATTTGTCCATCGGTGTAGGAGGAGATAGCCGCACCATTCTTTACGGGGCAATTTGAAAGAAAAACAAGGTTCTATTTCATTGACAGTCGCTGCTCCTCCCGCTGCTCAGAGCGCAGGTTCAGCAGGGGTTGGAGAACTGTGGTCACACCTGGGTTGGAGCTGCAAGTTCCTCCAAGTTGATTTTGTTCAAGCTAGATGAGAACTCAAACGACCAGGATGAGTCTCACCTGCAGCAGTTGCATCGGCCACTCACCCGGTTCAACAAATTGAACGTGAACCTTGAATATCTGCTATTAATGTTCTGTGTGTGTGTCCTGTGCAACAGTCTGGTGGGCAATGGCATTGGCAATGAAGGCGTCAGACGACTTTCCGAGGCTCTCCTCAAGAACTCCATCCTGCAGGATCTCTGGTTGGTATACAGGACTTGCCGTATTTTACCTGGGATACGTGTGATGGCTCTCATCTCAATAAGCACCTTTGCCAGGATGAGGATTGTTTTTACTTTCGAGTATAGCGAGTGTTGAAAAATAGTGCAGTAATTAGAACATTGTGAAATGTACCAAGAAACCCTGGTACGATTTTCCAGATTTGTAACACACATTGTACTAAGCACTGCGTTAAACCACTCCCCAACATATTCAAATTGAGCAGAGTCAATTCTCACGGGCACTATATGAAGCGCGTGCGAACGACGTTGAAATGATGCATCATTAACGTTGAACTGATGCATCGTTGACACCGTCTGTCCACTGCCAAATCCTGGTGGCCTTTCCCCAGCGAGCGACGTTCCAGAGTTCCGTGCCGAGCCATTTAATTTTGTGTCCGGTCGAGGCAGGCTCGGGGAGAACTCCCTGACGGACGAGGAGGCCCTCATCCTCGCCGACGTCATCCGTGGAAAAATGCACCTCGAGCAGCTGTGGTGAGAATGCTGCCCCTGTGCGTGAATCCCTTGTGAATATTTCATCGAGGCCTTGGGGCCAGAGTACAGAACGACGTAAGGTGTCTAAGCCCTTTCCCGTTCCAATGACATGTGTACGTCGTCATATTTTCTTTTGATTCGTACGTCATTGGAACGGCACAAGTAGAAAAATAAAATAGCTTTTTTGGTACCGAGGCTCCCACAAGGCCATGCGGGAGGGTGTGCGGCACAGTTTGACGCCAGCTATCGCTTCGGATAGTTGCGGTGAGTGCAATATATTGAAAAACAACGGCGCTCTGCTTCTCTAAATAAAATGAGCGCTTAAGCTGCTTTCGCGTTCCGAGATTCAGCGGTAAATTGGACACCTACCCTGCAACTTGCAGTAATCTCGGAATGGGCAAGGTTAAGAATGTCGCAATGTTAATTTAACATCGGTCGTTACTCCCAAGTAATAGAGTTGCGATGTCGGGCATCAAAAAGTCATGACTGCCCTCTTGACAGTGCCACGGCTGAATGGGAGCACGTTCGCCGCTTTTTTCAGGTGCTCACGGTTCTAATCAAGCACCTGCCCTGGTTATTATTTCAAGTGTAAGAACCTTGATAGTAACTGTGCGCCGTCTGCTTCACAGTGAACGCTAGAGATCCAGTGACGTCGTTAGTAAGAGTGGGCCACTGTTGTGCTGGCGTCAGGGACCAAATTTGCCAAATTCAAAGATTACACGGCAAATTACTTAACTGAGATTATACAATGCAATCATCGCCATCTACTGGCAGACTAATGAGACTGTATCCCGGTCCTATCAGATTATTAAACAAAATCTTCTCGATAAAGGAATACCTTAATCTGTATGTTTCAAAAACCTATAGGGTACTTCCCAACAAGGTAGAACACTGAAATTTGGTATAGGTAGCTTTTAGGACCCAAACAATAGGAAACATCTGAACATCCTAGATCTTTTATTTGAAGGCCCCCAAATCTCGATTTTAAGTGCCCAACAAACATGTTTGTGCATGTCATTTAGAAACCGTTCTAACAGCAGTGCGTTCTGACTGTGGTGGTACCTGCTATGATTACAGCAGTGCATACCGACTGTGGTGGTACCTGCTATCACTACAGTAGTATATGCTGACTCTATAGCAGTATTTATCGACTCTATAGCACAAAGTACTCACCTGACAGAGTGGCGTGGTGAGGCCTAGATTGTCCAGCCGGCCGAGGTGGCACCTTGGCAGGCTGGGGCTGGGCTGCTACCCCTGACCCCCCCCCCCCAGCCACGATCTCTCCGGCCGCTTTGCAGTAATATCTACGGCCTATAGTGGGAGCATCTAGCGACTGTATCTATTAGTAACTGCACGCATCGGGGTGGGGGGGACATCACACAGTGGAGATTTAAGCTCAGCGTTTAGTGTATTTTTAAAGCATTTTTAACGTGAAAGAAAATGTCCCCCTCACTCCCACCGAAAGCGTGCGACTTGGCATGGGCTGTCCCCCCACCAAAGGCACGTGAGTTGGTATGGTCGTGCACGCGTCATAAATAAATAGAGCTAAAACTTTCGCACTAAATCGCTAATTTAACTTTTTTAAAAATGACAGGTGTGAAAAAGGAATAGCGCTTGCTCACTGCGTTGCTTACGGCGTGGTACCTGGCTATTTTTATTTAACATAAACCCCACCATTGGAGAGCCAAATCCTTCGCAAGCGCGTGAACACACACAAAGCCACAAACCGATAAACATAACTTTTTTTTACTTTTATATAGATAGATACTACTGGTCGGTGATTTCGATTAACAGTTATTTCGGCTAACAGTAGTTTTCCTGGAACGTATTAAAAATAACGTTAACCGAAGAGCGACTGTAATGTATTCATCTCCCCGTTCAGGTTGAACAAAAATAAATTTACCGTGCTCGGCGCCGAGGCCATCGCTTCTGCCCTCAAAGACAACACCTGCTTGAAGTGTGTCGTGTGAGTAGACATTTAAATGTGGTCATCATCACCATCGTGCAACTCCTTGATTTGCAACTATGTCTCTGTCAATCGTACAATAAAAAAAAAGCTTTACGAAACGTTTTATTTTACCAGGAAAGACCCACTGAGCTATATAGCTCTATTTTAGATGCAATCTGGGCCACAAATGATATCTCATAAGTGACTTATCATGTGTGAATTTATCACAGCCAATTATTCTAAACGTGTGTTTGTAAACGTGGAGGGGAAAACCGGAAAACCCAGAGAGAAATCAACGCGACCATGGGAATAATATGGAAACTCCAAATATACAGGTGTCAGGGTCGGCATAAAACCCACGACCTCCTCCTGGAAACCTAGCGAAGTAGTTAACATTTTGCCACCTTGGCGCCCCATCACCATCTGACAGCACCCCCAATACAAAGGAAGTTACTCACGGCTCTGTGCTTGGCCCTATCCAGTTTTCTCTGTACGTCCTTAAAGACCCTGCACTCGCTCTGTACAATGTTGGCCTTCACGTGTCTTTGTCTTGTTGTTGCTGCTGTTGCTGCTGTGTTCGTACGCCGCGGATCTCCATTGTAAAATAGCAGATATCTGGCTAAATGGGATCAACCGTGTAACAAATGAAATAAACAAAAATTATCAGTCATGTTCAATCCACTGCTGGGTGAAGGCTCCCCCCCACCCTAAACCGCCACCACCTTTCGCGATAATGCGATGTAATAATAAAGATGTAGCAAACGTATGATAAATTAACTATAGGGCATTCCCATGGCATGGTACATATCTGCGTGAATGTCCAAAGTTATACATTTGCTGTTCGTATACAATAATGCTGCGGTGTTATAGAAGACGTGTGTGTGTATTCTTACGAAACATTTATTTCTGTACGTCTTCTCGCGTATGTTAAAGCAACCGGTAATGTTTTGCCTCTCGTTACAGGTTGAGGGATAATGATATCCCTTACGACGAATACGTGAAGATCCAAGATAAAGACAGCAGAATAGAGTAGTAGCGCAGACCACTTGTCGACATTTTGTTACATTGAAATTCAAATTGCAACAAATGCCGGTGGCAGCTGTTTACGAGTTTGGGCGGACGTCAGTGTCATCTGTTGATACCCAAGCGGGGGTGAATGCACTTTTTTGTTTTTACACTAACTCAACTTGCACTAAAAAGACGTACAAGACCAAAGCCATAGCCACTCGTTTGTGTAATGGGTCCTGGAGACACTTGCAGAGGCGACTCTTTCTTACAACACACCACACCCACAGTCCTGATCCAGCCTAGGGACACAGCCTACTTCTAGCGTGCCTGACATTGGTTACGCTCTCGGGTCCTCCGGCTATGATTACCCTAGGGGAGGCTACCTAACCCGACCCAGCCAAGGTGCGGGTCTAGATTCTGGCTTCCTTGGACCTCGCCCTTACAAGAGTGTCGGGCCGGGAGTCCCAGAGTCCCACCACTGGCCCGCACAGCGTCCCGGCCCTTACAAGGACAGTGGGGCGAGGGGGTCCAGGGTCCTAAGCTGGCTGGTCTTGGTTCTTCGGCTGCGACTGGTCCAGATCGGCTGGGGAGGTCCCCTTTTATGCCCCTTGCCCATCGAGGAGTGGGGCTGCGTGAGATCCCAGAACCACCTTAGCCCCCCCCCCCCCCCCTCGTTGGTGGCGCCGAGGGGCTTATCTGTCTGGGATCTTGAGCCCCCAGCGGCGAGGGGCTTAGCTGTCTAGGATCCTGAGCCCCCCGCAGCCCCTCCCCTCTTGGGCTGACACAGCAGCCCCTCCCCTGGCGGTACGAGGTACCCCCTCTGGATGGGCCCCGTCTACCGCTGCCGGTAAGTGTGGCCCATCTACGTCACTACACATACACAGACACTAAGGTATTGTGAAAGCCCAGTGGGCTCTGTAGTTGTATCTACTGACTGTACAGTATAGTATCTACTGAGCCAGTAGTCTTCTTCTTCTTCTTGTTCGTCCATCAAAGTTGATGATGACCAAGGCACGTTTGTCATTATGTTGGGTTTTGATGAGTGCGCAAATGGCTGAAGAGGCCAATCCGAGCCCGGAATTCCCTGTGGCACACTGGACAGGTCAGGGAGGATGCAGAGCTCTGAGGTGCAGCCACACGTCCTTCCTTGGTAGATTTGCGCTGCTGCCTCTTCAAGATAGCACAGGAGCGTCTCCTACTCTCACAGAGGACTGCACCGTCCTGTACTTTTCTTCTCCAGGCAGGTCGGTCCTGTGCTAGGGATTCCCAGCTTTTAAGGTCGAATCCAAAGCTCTTCAAGGAAGCTTTCAGGGTGTCCTTGTAGCGCTTTTTGGGGCCACCTTGTGCTCGCTTGCCATTCCTCAGCTCGCCAAAGAAGACTTGATTTGGAAGTCTCGCATAGGGCATTCTGGTCATGTGGCCAGTCCATCTAAGCTGTTCCTTCGCAAGCAAGGTGTAGATGCTGGGGATATTTGCCTTGCTGAGGACTTCCGTGTCAGGGATTCTGTCTTGCCACTTGATCCTCAGCAGTTTCCTCAGACAGCTCAAGTGGAAATGATTCAATTTCTTGGCATGGCGCTGGTAAACTGTCCAGGCTTCGCACCCATACAGAAGAGTTGGTAAGACAACAGCCCGGTAGACCTTCAATTTTGTCTCCTGCTTGATGCCAGTCCTTTCCCATACCGAGTCACGTAGACGTCCAAAGGCTGCACTGGCCTTAACAATCCTGATGTTAACTTCATCATCTATGTGCACAGCGCGAGATAGTGTACTACCAAGGTAAGTAAACTTGTCAACGGCTGAAAGCTTTTGCCCATTCACAAAGATGGTTGGCTCAGTGTAGGGTTTCCCAGGAGCAGGTTGGTATAGGACTTCAGTCTTCTTTGTGCTGATTGTTAGGCCGAAGTTGTTGCAGGCTGAGGAGAGGTGGTCCATACTGTCCTGTAGATCTTTATTTGAGTCAGCAGCCAGAGCACAGTCATCAGCAAACAAAAGATCTCGAACAGTGATTTCCTCCACTGAGCCAGTAGTAGATACTGACTGTATAGTAGTATTTACTGACTGTAGCAGTATTTACTGACCGTAGTGGTATATATTGACTGTTTTAGTATCTACTAACTCTATATAGCAGTAACTATCAACTCGATAGCAATGTAGTGACTTGCAGCGTCACTACTATGTACACACACACACGTGTGACGTAACTATGCATAAGAGCGTCACTACCAGACGGGTCTACATACCCAGACATGACGTCATCCCGTCTGGAGGCGGGAATGACGTCAGGGCCGGTTCAAGGATCTGGAGGCCGTAGGTGAGGCCACGGGGGTTGTGTAAGGCTGTGACACTCTGAGTGAACCCGACTGGACACGTGGCCGGATCAAGGTGGAGGCCGGGGGCCCGGGGGGCACCTCGGGGGGCCACGTGGACAGACAAGCAGCTTCGAGAGGGTTCTCGAAGGAAGGCGTGACCGGGGTGGGGGCCCGGACACGCCAAGGCCCATATAAGCAGCCTCCTCACCGGGTTCGAGGCTGCCCGTGTCAAGAAAGAAGATGCATCGTGAATATGCCTCGTGAAGAGTCAAGCATCCAGTCAGCGGACCAGCCAGTAGCCCACCTGGCTGGGTCATGCTAGTTGTATCCGAGAGTCTGTGTGAGTGATGGTGTGTGTTAGTTAGAATAGGTCGGTAGTCACAACCCTATGTTTAGGAGCGTTCTGTTAACAATAAATAGTGTTGCCTCCCAAGACGTTGTGTTCGCCTATTTTTGAGCCCATTACAACAGTATCTACTATCACTAGAGCAGTGCATACCAACTGTGGTGGTACCTGCTATCAATACAGCAGTGTATACCAACTGTGGTGGAACCTATCAGAGCAGCAGTGCATACTGACTGTGGTGGATCCTGCTATCACTGCAGCAGTGCATACTCACTGTGGTGGGACCTGCTATGACTACAGCAGTGCATACCGACTTTGATGGGACCTGCTTTCACTACATCAGTACATAATGACTGTGATGGTATCCTGATATTGCTACAGCAGTGAATACTGACTGTGGTGGTACCTGCTTTAACTACAGCAGTGCATACCGACTGTGGTGGTACCTGCTTCACTACAGCAGTGCATACTGACTGTGGTGGTATCCTGCTATAGCTACAGCAGTGCATACTGACTGTGGTAGTGCCTGCTATGATTACAGCAATGCATACCGACTGTGGTGGTTCCTGCTTTCTCTACAGCAGTGCATACTGACTGGTGGTATCCTGCTTTAGCTACAGCAGTGCATACTGATTGTGGTGGTACCCAATTTCACTACAGCAGTGTATACCGACTGTGGTGTAACTGCTTTAACTACAGCAGTGCATACCGACTGGTGGAACCTGCTATGATTACAGCAGTGCATACTGACTGTGGTGGTACCTGCTATGATTACAGCAGTGCATACTGCTGTGGTGGTACCTGCTTTCACTATAGCAGTGCATGCTGTGGTGATACCTGCTATGATTACAGTAGTGCATACTGACTGTGGTGGTACCTGCTATGATTACAGCAGTGCATACTGACAGTGGTGGTGCCTGCTATGATAACAGCAGTGCATCCTGACTGTGGTAGTACCTGCTATGATTACAGCAGTGCATACTGTGGTGGGACCTGCTATGATTACAGCAGTGCATAGTGACTGTGTTGATACCTGCTAGCACTACAGTAGTACATGCTGACTATATATCAGTATATATGGAATCTATAGCACAAAGTAGTAAGCAGACAGTGCCGTGGTGAGGCCTAGTCTCGTGTAGAGCCCCCGGCCTCGCCTAGATTTGCCAACCCGCCGAGGTGTCACCTTGACAGGCTGTGGGCTGGGCCGCTGCCCCCGGCCACGCAACAATAATGGCATGTAAGCCCTATAATAATGATATGTAGGGGCTCTATAGTAGTTTCAGGACGCATTGGGTATCATTAAGATGGGGTGGGGAGAAGAGGACATCACACTGTGAATAATTAATGTGTTTGGTGTGTTTTTGCTGCATGTGTAAGGCGAATTAAAATTTGCGCTGATCGTGAGTCCGTTGCTAGGGGCAACCCATGTGAGCAATGCAAAGTGTAATTAGGTACATGCTTATAAGACTAAATTTTGATTTAAAGCTTTCGTGACTGCAGGGATTCATCTTCTTGGTTCTTTCGTAAAGTCACGTAGAATGGAAATAATAAAAATAAAACATAATAAAATAATTATCACCAGCTTAAATATACGCTCCAAGCCTGGTGCTGTTTCATTCAGACGCTGTCTCCCCGACAGACCTGGTCTTCACCTGATGACGGCTGCTTGCGTTGTGGCCGAAACGTCGTGAGAATTATTTTATTATGTTTTATTTTTATTATTTCCATTCTACGTGACTTTACCGAAAGAACCAAGAAGACTTATAAGACTAATTTGTGTGTCTTACGTCTGATATAAATGCATATAAATACAACAGTGTGCGACTTACCTTGGGCGATGGCGCGTGTGGATTGCTAGGAGGCAACGTAGTGGGCATTGTGCACAAGTGCAGCTGGCTGCATTGTCACCCAGCGCATGGCGAAGGGAAATCTTCTAACCTCTGAAAGGCATTCTTTGTATCGTCTTGATTCTTTCGGTAAAGTCACGTAGAATGGAAATAATAAAAATAAAACATAATAAAATAATTCTCACGACATTTCTGCCACAACGCAAGCAGCCGTCCGTCAGTCTGTCCCTCTGTCTGCGTACACACGCTTGCAAGGGATTTGGCTCTCTGTTGGAGATGACGTATACATTTTTTTTGCCAGCCAGCATGCCCTCAGCCGCGCGGTGGGAATAGGCTATTCCGTTTTCCCATCCGTAAAATTTAAAGTAGTTAAATTAACAATCTAGTGAGGTTTGTATTTATTTACTTACTTTTGCCGCCCGGCGCGGGACAAAGCACGCTATTGCGCATGCGCCAAACGCTGACAGGAGTTGCCCCTGGCAACGCACACGCCATCGCTGGAGGGTGGGATTTCTCATTCACGTTCAAAATGCAATTTTTTTTACACGCAACGCTGAGGTAAATTCATCAAAGTGTCATGTCCTCTTCTCTCCCCCCCCCACCCCAATGTGTGCACTCACGACTATAGGGTCGGTAGATACTAAAATTATACCGCTTAGATCGTGTTATTGTAGCGTGGGCGGGGGGATGGTGGGCAGGGGTAGCGGCCCTGCCCTCAGCCTCGGCCGGCTGGGCAATCAATCCAGGCGAGGCCAGGGGCTCTACACGGGACTAGGCCTCACCACGGCACTCTGTTAGGTGAGTACTTTGTGCTATAGAGTCGATATATACTGGTACTAGCCGGAAGTACCCGGCGTTGCCCGGGGGAAAAATATATTTAAAAACGTCTCAAAACTTAAAAACATTCAAATTAAAAGAATACTTTAATCATTACTGCATTAATTAAAAATAAAATAAAACCCAATGCGCAGTGGAAAAAACAAGTATAACCCGTAAAAACTAAGTTTTTCACTATAAATCGTTTATATGCGTGGCGGCTAGAGTCCTCTCGTCCTCTGGCTTAAGATGGCTGCCACCTATGGGTCAGATGATTGCATGGCAGCATTAAGCAATTGGTAATTAAATATAATATTTTTGCCCTAAAAAGTGTAAAATTTTGGAAAAAAATTTTCACGAACATTAATTGTCCCGCACAACGAGTCTGTGTGGAAAATGTCAGCTCGATTGGATCACGGGAAGTGGGTTAAAAAGTAAAAAAGGACTCGATCACGGGTCTGTCTCCGTTGTCCTTTATTCGGGTTCTTATACTTGTCCCACACGGCCCTCGCTCAGAGTCTCCCCCGCTTGGCAGCTCCACAGCTGCCTTCGCTCCCGTAGCCTCCTCGCTCCTGCAGCTCCGCTGCAGATCCCCTGTGCAGTCCTCCGGCTGCCCTCACTGCAGCTCCACCGCTGCTCCTCGTTCCTCCGTGCTCGGTCACCGCTGGCTGGCGGTGCCGAGTCTTACCGTGTGTGGCGATCTCGCCACTCCCCAACCTCAGCCCTGCGTGGCCTCTGTGGCGATCTCGCCACTCTCCAACCTCCGCCCTGCGTGGCCTCTGTGGCGATCTCGCCACTCTCTGTCTCTATCCCCAACTCTCTCTTCCACCCCGCTGGCTGGCGCCGTCATGAGCCCCTCAGCCATCAGGCTGAGGCACGGCGACCACCCAACGTGTTCTCCACTCTTCACTCCCCCGACTGACCCAGATGTCTTCCTGTCTCCCCGCTATAACATCTCCCCCCACGTGACCCTGACTCCTCCCTCTCGGATCGTCACATCCGACCCGCCCATTTACGCCCGCATTACAAAAGTGTAAAATTTTGGAAAAAAATTTTCACGAACATTAATTGTCACGCACAACGAGTCTGTGTGGAAAATGTCAGCTCCATTGGATCACGGGAAGTGGGTTAAAAACGACCGAAAGATTTGCACGCTCCTAAGCAAGCAAGCAAGTGAACTTAATATAAAGGATTTAAAAACTTACGCTCGCGTGCCAAGATTCGATTCTTTGAATCGCGCAAAGGAATTGATGGTTGTAGATTTCTTTAGAATCGGCCTATTCTCGTTTAATCGATACCACAAACACCAGATATCGATTCTCGCCAGTCCTGTATGTGGGTTGACGCCACACACTTCATGGTCATTTACCCCCTCCCCCACCCCCCAAAATACAAAAAGTCTATTTTCATACTTTTTACATTGTGTACAGTCCGGAAGCTACCGACATGCCAAATTTCAAGTTTGTTGCATGTCGGGAAGTATGCTAAATATTTCGAACAGACACACATTAACAAATGTCCTTTTTATATATAAGACTAGCGGCAAGTACCCGGCGTTGCCCGGGCGAAAAAGGCAGACACACACACAAATGGACTCACACACACAGACATCGACCCACACACATAGAAACACATCGACTTACACGCACACACACACATATGGACTCACACACAGACATCGACTTTAGACACACACGTGTAGTTACACACGCAAATCGACTCACACATACATACATAGACTCAACAACAACAACCGCCATTCACCACTAAGTGGCAGTGACGTCAGCACAACGCTTGTGCCAGGATATGTGCATCTTGAGGCCACGTGAAGTGTCGAACGCCCGCTGGCAGGAGGTCACGGGGCAGACCCAGATGCCATGGTCGACTGACTGAGACGACTGGCTGATGCACCACCTGTGCCCCCTACCGTGCCAACTTGCTGTGCTTTAGCCACCCGGCACTCCGCTCATTGTTGTGAGCGTCGCTCCTCCGCCCTCCATTGTTGTTGGAGGGCGACTGTCTCCAACTGCCCAGTAGCGTCCTTCACGAGCCTCCTCCACAGAGGCCGATCTTGACACCGCTGGTACCAGTCATCGGCAAGTCCACTCAGTTCCACGTCCTTCTGTACCACATCACTCCATCTCTTCTCTAGCCCGTGCCGCACCCGTTTAGCCACCTCGATCCGGCCGAACAAAAGCTATTTAGGCATGCGGTGGCTGGGCATGCATGCTACATGACCCAGCCAACGCAGACTTGCCTGCCGGAGGAGCTCACCGATGGGACTTTGTCCACATCTTTCAAGAATTTGTGAGCTCCTCACACAATCCAGCCTGGTTAACCCCAGGATGGATCGTAGGCAGGCCATCCTAAATGTTTCTAACTGTATCGGCCTCGCTGTGCGCTGCATTGCACCGCTAGCTGAGTAGTTAACCTCGCGTCCAATAAACCCTCAGAGCCAGGATGAACATCCGACTCCAAACGTCATTTATTGAATTGAACGAGGTAAAACTGGTAAGAAAACAGCACAGATGCAGCATCTGTTAATACCCGGAAACACCAACACAATGAATGAACACCACAGCATCATACCATTGTCTTAGATAACATGTTTCTCAACAATGGATCCTGGATGGACCAGGCACCTACATTACCACTGAATAGCTATACAAGAGCATAAGCTACTGTGTTACATAAAGGCACATCATGTAATCATCACACTGCACCCCAGATGTACAGTACTACACATAACACTGCACTATGAATGAGACATTTTGTCGTCCTTGCTCTCAAGATCGCAATATAGTTACTTGGGTACAAGTTTGACTCGACTTATTCGATTACAGGTAACAGTCACAACAAGGCAAGTTGCAGGCTTCATTGTTAACTAGGCCTCGTATTTTATCATAACAATTTAACAGCATTATAAAGGCATTTACATAATTATAACGGTCATTCTAACATTATAACAGCATTGCCAATATTATAAGAACATAAACGAACTTACAGACAATGCTTCTTAAAGTCCCACAATGGACAATTGCAGCTGGCTTCACTGGGACGCGATGTGTGCCGCCATCTTGAATTATGTGTGTAATGGCCGATGCCCGCGTGGTTGAGCGGGAATCTTAAATCGCAACTTCCTGGTCACGTGACCAAACTTAGCATCAAAAACAGGAAATTCCTGTGTACATACGCCCCACATCTGCCGTGAGGAAAGACACCTGCCGTGAGGCAGAACACTAACCGGCGAAGATGTTCCAATAGGGGGGTCCAAGTTTTGCAAGCGTAGAGAAGGGAGGGAATGACCGTGGCCGAAAAGACCTGAAGCTTCGTGCTGAGTGATAGACCAGGTAGCTTCCACACAGCGTTACTCAACCGATGAAAAGATAATGCCACTCAACTGATTCGGAGTGAGACCTCTGCTGTTAAACAGGAGCTGGTCATAAGCACACTGCCAAGGTATGGGAAACTCTGCACTCTCTCCACAAATGGCCCATCACCAATTGGGAGTTGTGAGGGTGGAGTGTCCGATGGTACATAGACTCACACACACATTGACCTACACACACATATGGACTTACAAAGACAGACATATCGACTAAGACACACACACAGGGACTTACATACACACATGGACCCACGTACACACATCGACTTACAGACACACATCGACTCACACACACATACAAAGACTCACACACACACATATGAATTTACACACACCTATCGACGCATACACACACATGGATTCTGACACATACACACATTGCCATACACACATCGACTGACACACAGACTCCCACACAAACATACATGGATTCACACACGCACATAGAGCCACACACACATGGACTGACATACACACATGGACTTACGCACACACACACACATGTACGTACAGACACACACATATGGACTCACACGCACACATGTACCAAAACACACACACAGAAAGAAATGGACTTACACTGACTTGCATGGAGCGACGCATACTCAGCGACTAACACACACGCACACGGACTGACACAAACACACAGACATATCGACTCACACACACATTGACTCTGACACACAGACACATGGACTCACACACACACACGTTGACTCACACACACAGACACATCGACTTACACACATCGCCGCAGACACGCACATCGACCCACACGCACACATGGACTTAGACGCAGGCATTATTAATGTGAAAAGAATTAACTTAATAGAAAAATAGAAGTTGTCTACACACACCACGCGCACACATTGACTAACACACACATCGACTTACGCACACATACATCGACGGTATGCACTATAACTACAGCAGTGCATAGCGACTGTGGTGGTACCTTATTTCACTACAGCAGTGCACACGAACTGTGGTGGTACCTGCTTAAACTACATCAGTGCAAACCGACTGTGGTAGTTCCTGGTATCACGACGGCAGTGCCTAGTGACTGGTGTAATCTGCTATCACAAAGGCAATGCATACTGACAGTGGTGGTACCTGGTATCACCAGAGCAGTGCATACTGACTGTGGTGGTACGTGCTTTCACTACACCAGTGCATAGTGAATGTGGTGGTACCTGCTATTAATACAGCAGTGCATACTGTGGTGCAACCTGCTCTCAGTACAGCTGTGCATACTGACTGGTGGTAGCTGGTATGATTACAGCAGTGCATACAGTGGTGGTACCTGCTTTAACTACTGCAGTGCATACGGATTCTGGTACCTGCTTTGATTACAGCAGTGCATAGTGACTGTGGTGGTCGCTGCTATGATTACAGCAGTGCATACTGTGGTGGTACCTGCTTTCACTACAGCAGTGCATACCGACTGTGGGGGTGCCTGCTATCACTACAGCAGTGCATACTGACTTTGGTGGTACCTGCTATGATTACAGCAGAGCATACTGTGTTGGTACCTGCTAGCACTACAGTAGTATATGCTGGCTGTATCGCAGTATATATGCAATCTATAGCACAAAGTAGTAAGCAGACAGAATGCCGTGGTGAGGCCTAGTCCCGTGCAGAGCCCCCGGCCTCGCGTCGATTTGCCAGCCCGCCGAGGTGTCACGTTGGCAGGCTGGGGGCTGGGCTGCTCCCCCTGGCCACGCAACAATAATGGCATGTAAGTGCTATCATAATAAAATGTAGGGGCTCTATAGCAATTTCAGGACACATTGGGGTATCATTGGGATGGGTTGGGGAGAAGAGGACATCACACTGTGAAGAATTAACGTGTTTGGTGTGTTTTTGCTGCATGTGTGCATTGCTAGGGGCAACCCATGTGAGCAGTGCAAAGTGTAATTAGATAAATGCTTATAAGACTAATTTTGTGACTTACGTCTGATATAAATGCATATAATACAACAGTGTTCAACTTACCTTGGGCGATGGTGCGTGTGGATTGCTAGGGGGCAACAGTGGGCATTGTGCGTAAGTGCAGCTGGTTGCGTTGTCACCCAGCGCGGGGTGAAGGGAAATAATTAAAGAAATCATCAACGAATTTAATATGTTATAAAAAAAAATCGCCAAGAAACGCTAATTTTACTCATTTAAAGGTGACGGACGTGAAAAAGGAAGAGCCTATTCCCACCTCGGGGCTTTGGGCATGCTAGCTGGCAATTTTTTTCTAAGTTAACCCCAGCCAGATCTCTCGCAAGCGCACGTGCGGAGACTTATACATAAGAAGAAGAAAGACTAGCAGGCAGAGGTGGGACAAAGTCATTGTTATGCAAGTCCAAGTCGAGTCGCAAGTCATCAAATTCATGACTCGAGTCTGACTCGAGTCCAAGTCACATGACTCGAGTCCACATCTCATAGGTGGGACAAAGTCATTGTTATGCAAGTCCAAGTCGAGTCGCAAGTCATCAAATTCATGACTCGAGTCTGACTCGAGTCCAAGTCACATGACTCGAGTCCACACCTCTGCTAGCAGGTGTACACGTTCTTCGCATGGAAATTCATAGTTTAGTCCATCACAGATTTGACGTCACCGCTCACTTGCCGTGCAATAGATTTCCATTATTGCGCCCCCCCCCCCCCAAATACAACAGTCTGTTTTTATACTTTTTGCATTGTGTACAGTCTGGAAGATATCCACATGCCAAATTTCAAGTTTGTTGCATGTTGGGAAGTATGCTAAACATTTCGAACAGACACACATTCACAAATTTCCCTTTTATATTTGTATATAGTCAGCATGTACTACTGTAGTGATAGCAGGTACCACCACAGTCAGTATGCACTGCTGTAATCATAGCAGGTACCATAACAGCAGTATGCACTACTGTAATCATAGCAGGTACCACCACAGTCGGTATACACTGCTGTAGTGAAAGCAGTTACCACCACAGTCAGTATGCACTGCTGTAGTGATAACAGGTATCACCGCAATCGGTATGCATTGCTATAGTGAAATCAGGTACCACCACAGTCGGCATGCACTGCTGTAAGCATAGCAGGTATCACCACAGTCAGTATGTACTACTGTATTCATAGCAGGTACCACCACAGTCAGTATGCACTGCTGTATTCATAGCAGGTACCACCACAGTCAGTATGCACTGCTGTAATCAGAGCAGGTACCACCAGTCAGTATGCACTGCTGTAATCATAGCAGGTACCACCACAGTCAGTATGCACTGCTCTAGTGATAGTAGATACTGCTATCGAGTTGGTAGATACTGCTATATAGAGTTAGTAGATACAAAAACAGTCAGTATATACCACTACGGTCAGTAAATACTACTATACAGTCAGTAGCTACTACTGGCTCAGTAGATACTACCGTACAGTCAGTAGATACAACTCCAAAGTCAATCGATACTACTTACTCTGTTGTATGTAGGGTGTGTAGGTATATATACCTACGCGAGGGTAAATATGTTTTTTGAGGGGGGTGGTCGACAATTTTCGGAAACCTTTTATATCAACTATTTGGACTTTTGCAAGACTCTTATAATTATGTTGGTGGAGAAATGGACAAACGGCCCACCGTGCTTTCACAAATCCCTCACAAGCGCGCGCGGAGACTTTTATATATAAAGAAAAGATAATACAGTATAGTTGTTTTGCTTGTTTACACATCACACCGGCCACACGGACTCTTTTTTGTTCTTTCTGGGAGTGATTTTTTGTTGTTTTTGAGCAGCTTTGCGTTTATTGCAACAAAACCCTGGACCAGTTTCGACGTTCAATGTCTCATCAGTGGAGTCGGGCTTGCTTAAAAACCAATTCTGGCCAACTGGCAGGTTCAACTTGCAATATTCCTTAATGACCTACACTGTCCTCTTACATGTTTGTTTCGTGTTTCTTTTGTTATTTCTGTGATCATCCGCAAAATAAATCTAAATCAACTTCCAGATGTTGTTTTTATTTTTGATGGGGGGGGGGGTTAGATCGCGTGAATATGAATGTGTCGTTAAACCCGCCACCATTTAGTTACTGCTCAAGCACACGGGCCCGTTGTTGGAGAGTAGACCCACACAGCCTTTACAATCCGAGTACGACGTTTCGCTGGTGATTACCACCACCGGGATGGTGGCGGCTTTAACGACGCATTTATTTTCACGCGATCTAACCCACAATAATACAACAAAAACTACTTTATTATGGAGTAGCTTTACTACCCGGCTTCCACCAGGACTTGGATTCACCACGCCCGGTCGCCTTTGTCTCCCCAGTGGCGATGTTCACACACCACAACCGTTACTCAGTTGAGGCTGAGTCAACCTAGGGGAGGCCCAGGACCAGTTCTAATAATCGTCACCGGTGGTGGTCGTGAGCGGGAATCGAACTCGGGTCGCCGGGTTCGTAGCGCAGCGCGCTAACCACGACACGACAATGAGTTACGCTTCCACATGCCCGGGTCACGTGACAGATGGGACGTCACAGCTCACTTGCCGTGCAAAAAATATATGCATTATTGAGCTCCCCCTCCAAAAAAACAAAAGTGTATTTTAATAATTTGTGCATGGTGTACAGTCTGGAAAGTACCCACATGGCAAATTTCCAGTTTGTTGCATGTCGGGAAGTACGCTAAACATTTTGAACAGACACATAATCACAACTTTGCCTTTAATATCTATGGAGATAACATTGGTCGCGATAGCCCAATACAGTACTACTTACACTTCGCGTTTAACTTCGCTCTCTTCTCTCCAAATTCTCGGTGTTTGTCGCCACCACGCGGCCAATCTTGGACGGAGACGATCCGTCAAAAGTTTGCACTGCACGGACAAACAGCTGGGAAAGTGCGAGGCCGGCCAGCCCAGCCAAGTTTGTCTCAAACAGGAACCCGGAGAAGGAGCAGGAAGTTCTCTCTCTCTCTCTCCCCGTCTCAAGAAGTCACCGCCGTCTTTATCTCTCTCTCTCCGGAAAGCGCGGGCATCAGACCCCGAGACGTCTCTCTCGGCTCGCTCTCGCCGATTGAGACGACACACAAAGACGGCTTCTTCCCCTAACGAGCAGGAGACACGCGCAGTCCCTGCAAAATCGGTGGGTGATGCTGACCGGTGATGATCACTGTTGTTGGCTTGCTGATAACGCTGTTGGTGCTGAGGATGCTGATAATAACGACCCCCCCCCCACCGAATATCACAGGCGCTAGGCTTTAAACGTGGCGAGTGGGTGGGTGGTGAAAGAACGGTGGTGGGGGGGACGTCAATCATTAACCGGACGTCGCCCGCTCAGCCAGACAACCTCCCCCACCCTCCACGACGTCGCGATAAATCGCGCAGAGAGCGGCCGTGGGTTTTAACGTCCGTCGCGGAGATGGAGCGACGAATTCGGCTGGTGAATCGAGAGACGGGCGGGCAGGCGGGGTGGGCAAGCGGCTCGACGTACGTTTGAACTTCTTTCGCACCGCACGTAGCCAAGCTGACCGGAGGTGCGTGTGGAAACGCAGTGGGGGTCAAGGGATGGAACGCGTCCGGGTTTGCGGAGATGGAGTGACGAATTCTCGTGCTAGTGCGTAGAGCGGCATTTCCGGGTGGATTGTATGAATACGTGACATTATCCAGACGTATCTACCGCCTTAATTTAAGGGGGTTTACAGCAGTTATACGCGAGATGGTAGTGGTGGGAATAAAGTGGCCATGGTTATGAAGAGTGAGAAGAGGCCTTCATCCAGCAGTGGATTGATCATGGCTGATGCAGGTGACAGAGTCGCGTGTTTCATGAATATTCGTGGCGTCTCTGTCAAACGCTTGTCGGGGCCGTGAGTGAATGAATGCAATTACAAATCTGACATTTTTATTTATTACTCTTTGGTTCTTTCGGTAAAGCCACGTAGGTATGAAATAAATCACAACGTTTCGGGCGCAACACAAGCGTCCGTCATCAGGTGGGAAAGCATGATCTGCTGCTGAAGCAGACTGTTTTAAAAGGTTTGAAATGGGTGTAGCAGCTTCTTGGTTCTTTCGGTAAAGTTCTACGTGACTTTACCGAAAGAACCAAGAAGATGAATCCCTGCAGTCACGAAAGCTTTAAATCGAAATGGGTGTAGCAGGTCGATTTTTGGGTGTAATAGGTCGATTTTTATTTGTTGTTTGCCGAAATGCCTGGCTGCTTGGGATGTCAATGGAATAATATCCGAAGCTCAGTGAGCAAAAACCCCAAGGCACCCTGACAGCACGGCTTCCATGGACGCTCACAGTAAACGACACCACATCCACACATGGTGGCTTCAGCAAGCATTCTGCCGTGTCGAACCTGGCCATCACTGGACAGAGACCCAGGGGGGGCCCGATCCATGTCCCTGTCTACGTGACTTTACAGAAAGACGCAAATAATATACTGTAGTTGGAGGAAAGTTTATCTTAAAGTTGCCGTCACACTCCTCTGTCCACCCGGCAACCAGCACGAATAGGTTCAACCACAGGTCGCTCGGCAGGTTTGTATGTGGCTGGGTGAAGTGTGGGTTACTCACAGATATTTCAAGACGTCTGATACCGTGGAAAGGTAGGCCAAGTGAAAATCACATAGCGGCTCTCAAGAGCAGCACGACTCGTCTTTTTCATTCCACGGCACCGCTTTCAAACTGGCACACTATTTTATCAATTTTTTATTTTACCAGGTAAAGCCCACTGGGCTATGTAGCTTTTTTCAGAAGCGACCTGGCCACAAATGATAGTTCAACGAAATTAGCTTGTGACGTGGACATGTATAGCAGCCAAATACTTTAAAACGCATATTTCTAAATGTTGAGGGAAAAATTGGAAGAAAAATCCACGTGACCACGGGCAGGGAGACACCGCAAACTCCAAATATACAGCAGGCGTCAGGGTCGGGATCGGACCCACAACCTCCTGTATACCAGGTGAGGTAGTTAACGTCTGGCCACTGTGGCGCTCCGGGGATGGGTGATAACGCGTGGTAGTTCACATATAATTCACGGTCCCTCACTTCTAATGATGGAGGAATTCAGGTGGAACTGCCAAACTCGGCGACACGAATTTGCTCAACTGTGTGGGTGTATGCGTGTCTCTATCTCCGCGTGTGTATCCATGTCCGTGTGTCTCTACGTGTCTCCGTGTTTGTGTTGCTGCGTGTCTCCGGGTTTGTCCCAACTGGGCACCCGCGACCGAGGGAGTTGAGAGGGCCTTGGGTGGGGGCCAAGGCCCTCTCAACTGTCTGCAGCCGTCAGCCCAATGATGAGGGGAGAGGGGGGAATGGTGGGAGGTGGGCGGAGGGTGCTTTAGGTTCTTTCCCGATTCCTAAAATACCGGGCTTCTGGGTATGCCATTGTACACCAATAACTTAGCACTGCTATAGTCTATAGCTCCATCTAAGGTAGAGATTATCGTTTTGTTTTAGCTATTTATTACGATTTGAATTCGAGCTGATTTTTTTGTTTGATGCGCTGCTATTTTTGTTCCCTGCCTCTCTTTAAATCCAGGGGTGCTCCCGCCCCCACCTTGATCCGCTTGGGGCCCTGATCTATTTGCTCGATTTGCCCGGTGGCCGGTGATGGCGGAGGGAGGAGCGGCGCAGGACCGGCCGAAGGCCTCATCCCTGCTCCTCCACCGCAGGGAGCGGCTCGTCCTGGCCATGGGCCCGCAGGTGGAGGGCCTCCTGGACGTCCTGTTCGCTCGCGACATCGTCTCCCTGGAGGAGAGAGAGAGCATCGTGTGCGGCAGGTAACCCTTATGCCCCACGGAATGGAAGATGCACTCTGGGGGGAGCTGTAGACCAAGGGGACAAGGGCACAGGGACACGCGGTGGCGATGGAGCGACGATGTAAAGTCATGTGGAGGTGGATTATGAGCGTCACAGCGACGGTGTGGGGAGGCCTTCATCCAGCAGTGGCTAGACCGTGTCCGTTGATGGCCGTGGTGACAATGATTACTTTAGCTTGTGTAGGTCTATGGCTTGCGGTTCGAATTTTAGTAGGCCGCCCTGGTTAATACTGTCGTACAGGTGTATTTAACATAAAATTTGTTCCCTCTGCTTCACAGTAAAAAAAATCCTGTGGCTTCATTCAGAGAAGAGTAGTCGGCCATGGTGCGCCAACATCTTGGTCCAAATAAAAAAAAAAAATACTCGCAATTTACTCAATTGGGGAACACGGTAATCGTTGCCCTCTACTGCGATAAACTTTGCGGGACCCTCTTGGAAACAAAAGATTCTCGAGGCTTCGTGAGACTGAACAATGATAGCGGTGGAGGCCGCACCGCAGGCCGCACCGCAGGCCGCCTTCGTGAGCGTTCCATCGCGTTCTCCCAGGACGCCGTACGACGCGGCGCGCCAGCTGCTCTGCATCGTCAGCAGCAAGGGCGAGGACGCCGCCGCGGAGCTGGTGGGAGCGCTCGCGAGGGCGGCGCTCATCCAGGTGCCTCCAGGGTTCGAGCTCCGCACGGACCAAGCCGACGCCGACGCCACCACCAGCACCTGCTTCGCCACCGCCGCCGACGCCACCGCCGACAACGCCAACGCCGCGACGCTTGTCGCGGTGCCGTCGCCCCCCGACGGCGCCTTGGCTGCGATGCGGCTCCACCACCTGGCACTGGTGGACAAGCTGGACGATGTGGACGTACTGGCCGAGCAGCTGGTGCTGGACGGCGTCTTGAGTCACGAGGACCGGGACAGAGTGACGCTTCCGCAGCAGACGCGCCAGCAAAACGTGATTAGCGGCTTTTGAAGCGCGCCGGCAGGCCGCGTCCAGGCCTGATTCTCCAAATGTTTGCACGTTAATAATCCGAAAATCCGGAGCACGTACCTCGTGGCAACGTTTATAATAATTTACTTGTTTATCCAGGAAAGCCACACTGAGTCGCAGGACTCTCTTTCAGGAGGGTCCTGTTACATTTTACCGCACCTCTTATTCGCCCCGCACTGCCCGATTAGCGCAGTTGGCTAGGTACGGTGCGATCGTACGGTCCTTCGAGTTGACCCGTCGATGCGTGAATAGTGGCGCTGTGGTCTCTGTTCCCGCAGGTGAGGAAGCTGCTCAATCTGATTCACACGAAAGGGGAAGCCGCGGCGGCCGCGTTTCTCTGCTGCGTCGACGTGAAAGCGGTGGCCGAGAAGGACTACTTCCCTTCGCCCGGTGGGAAAACGACGCTCGATCGTCGTGCGATCTATTCGCCCAATCGCAGCATGGGGTGGTGAGGGCGGGGGTAACTTACCCTGGCACCTGTATCTTTGTAGTTTGCGGTGTCTCCCTGCCTGTGGCCATGTGGATTTTTCTCCGGTTCCTCCAGTTTTTCCCTCCACATTTATGACCAATATGATGTGTTTACAGTATTTAGCTATTCTAGATGTCAACGTGATAAGCCACTATGTTAGGCTATCATTTGTGGCCAGGTTGCTTCTGAAAAAGAGCTATAAAGCTCAGCGGGCTTTACCTGGTAAAATAAAAAATCGTTTTAGCCGTTAGAGATTCCACACCAGCGACGCCTGTCATTTCGACTCGTCACGAGCTGCAGACCGGCGGCCGATCGTGGCCATCGCAGATTTACGACGCCGTTCAGGTGAAAGTAAAAAAGAACGACAAGTTGCTGCGGGAAATCTTTTTTTAACTGCTGCCATTTTACGAGGGACGTCTCGGCGAGGCGGAAAAGTTGCGGCGAGCGGCTGCTGTAAAGGAGTAATTGTGCAAAGTGGCAGGGCTGTAAGAAGCAAACTGTTTGTTGTTTGTCTTGGGGACATGGCCCGTCAGTTCGCGAGTTCAACGCTTGTTGCAGAGGTCCACGGTTCGATTTTCGGCATGCCGCCCTGGTTAATCTTTCTTTATTATGACATTTATAAAAGCAGCTGACGAAATAATATAATCGTGTGTAGAGGAGTCTGGCAATTCATCCGATGGCATCAGGAGCCACTCGATGTACGGTGTCCGTACCGCCTGTGTAACCGAATACTGGGCGGTGTATGTATATTGAACTTCTTTCGCACGGTGCGAAAGAAGTTCAACATACACTCCTATCGTGTTTTTGTTGTTGTTGTAACGTTCTGACCTGCCCCTACTGGAAAAATTCATAGCTCATCGGATTCCTCCAGTATAAGTTCTGATTCTGATGAATTGCATGAACGACTCTGCATTATAAAAAGCATGTTTACCATCCGGTAAACTACGTGCTAACGCATAAACGTGTTGTGGCGCGCAGTGGAGGCGTACAAGACCAAGCTGCGTCGGCACCACGAGGACGGCTCGCAGTCGCTGCAGATGTACAGCCACCTTGGCCACCTCGCCCTCGACGACATCTACACCGAGACGCAGCTGCACGCGCTGCCCACCGCGGCCGACGAGGAGCCCCTCGTGCTCACGCTGGACACGCTGCTGCCGCCGCCCCCGGCCGTGGCCGGCAACGGCGCCGACGCCGGCCGCCGCCCCGGGCCGCCCGGCAAGGACGTGGTCCTTCTGTCGGGCGACGCGGGCAGCGGCAAGAGCGTGCTGGTGCAGAAGCTGCGGCGGGAGTGGTCGAAGGGCGCGGCGTACGCCGAGTTCGAGTTCCTCTTCTCGTTCTCCTGCAGCCACCTGAACCACGTGAAGAAGGAGATCTGCCTGAGGGACCTGCTCTTCAACAACTGTTGCTGCCCGGACGCGTGCCCCGACAAGGTGTTCGAGTATGTGCTGAGACGCCCGGACAGGACGCTGCTCGTGTTCGACGCCATGGACGAGTTCCGGCGAGACATGGCGGGCGGCGGCGACGGCGACGTGGCGGTGTGCGCGTCTCCGGAGGGCGCCGCCCCCGCCTTCACGCTCGTCGCCAACGTCTTGCGGGGGAACCTGCTCAAGGGCGCGAAGAAGGTCGTGACGTCGCGAACCAACTCGGATGTGAAGGTCATGCTGGAGACGCACGTCGGGCGGAACGTCGTCGCCTCGGGCTTCTCCAAGGATGCCGTCATGGCGTACCTTTCCAAGCGGCGCGAGGGCGCCGCCAGCCGGGCCACGGAGCAGCTGCTCAAGTCCGACCCGAATATCTACAGCCTCTGCCAAATCCCGCTCTACTGCTGGATCGTGTCGCAGTGCCACGGTCTGCTCCGGCAGCCGCAGCCGCAGCCGCCGCAACACCAGGCGGCGCCGGCGGGGGCCCCAGACTCGTCGCTGACGATCACCGAGATTTACCTGAGCATGCTCGAGGTGTGCTTGTGTCACAGCCGGCCGCAGCGGGACCGCGAGGCCGTCTTCGGCGCCTCCCTGCCGCTGCTGCTCAAGCTGGGCAGCCTCGCCCAGAAGGCGCTGCTGGAGTCGGAGACCTCGTTCTCGTCGTCGCGCCTCAAGGAGCACGGCCTCACGGAGGAGGACCTCGCGTACGGCTTCCTCATCAAGTCGCAGAGCTACCGCGGCTTCGGCACGGAGGACGTGTTCGTGTTCATGCACGTCACCTTCCAGGCTTTCTTCGCCGCGCTCCTCCTGGTGCTGAGCGCCGACCGAAGCGCGCGCGACGTGCTCGGGCACTTCCCCAACTTCTCGCGAGCGACTCCGTGGCGGAGGCTGGCGCCGGCGTGCGTGGTCGGTTGGCAGCGGCGGAACCAGTGCCGCAAGCTCATCGACTCAGAGAAGAGCAACCTGCAGTTGGTGTCGCAGTTCCTCAGCGGCCTCCTGTCTGAGCGGCACTCCGCGACGCTGTTGAAGATGGTGGACCGCGGCGGCGGCGCCTTCAAGCGGAAGCGCGGGGCGCTGCGCGCGCACCTGCGCCGGTGCCTGCGCGTTCACCTGGAGGATCTTGCGGCGAGCGTCCGACTGACGCGCCGCGACATGGCCAGCTATCGTGGCCACTTGACGTGCGACTTCCTGTGGGTGGTGTGCTGCGCCCACGAGTTTGGCGACGAGGCGGTGGCGCGGCGGCTGGCGCGCGACGTGCCGAGCTTCGTGAAGCTGAACTACGCGTTGGTGGGGCCGGCGCACTGCACGCACCTGGCTTTCGTGCTGCGGCACGCCAGGTCGGCCGTGTCGGCCGAGCTCGACAACAACCACATCGAGGACCTGGGCTTGCACCAACTGCTGCCGTGCCTGCACAAGCTGGACCAGCTGCGGTGGGCGCGCGGTGTACACGCTCGCGGGAAATATTTATTTTTTATCCCCCTCCCAAATTCTCATTTGTTATCCTACCCCCAAGACTCGGATTAGCACGGTTGTCTACGTACCGTTCAACGTGCATGCAAATGGTTTTCCGACTTGTTTAGAATGTTAGGCCAGTGTGTGCATCCTGGTCAAAATTTTAACAAATGACTCAAAACCTCATTGAGAAACACATAGCAATCGTTGCCCCCCCCACTCCCCACTGCGAAAACGTTTCCTTGCCGAGTCTCCGGACTCGGCAAGGCTTTCCTGGGTAATCAATTTCCACGCTTACCCCCGCCCGCCTCTTTCCGTCCCTTCTTCATTTGTATTCCAGAGTGAGCAGTAACCGGATAACGGACGACGGCATCCGCGTCCTGCTGCCGGAGTTGATGAAGCACAACACCTTGAAGTACCTTGGGTAAGCGGCCCTCCACCACACGGCCTGCCGTGCAAACGAGGGGGACTGTCCCGACTTCAGCCGCCGTGTTTAGTTGTGATAAACAACAACAACAACAACAAAAACGTCTAGCCCTGCGATTGCTTGCTCACGCCACTGCTGGCGGAAAGGGACCACTGCCAGTGTTGGTCACGATTCGGACACAACGATACAACGGCGGTGTTTAAACCTGCCTCGGCACACGCCGATTCTCTCTTGCTTTACTTCTCTGCATTAGCTTTTCTCACTGTCTTCTTAGTGTTTCCTCCGCTTGGCCTGCGATGTGCGGAGCCTCGAGTACTTTGTCATTGAAAGGGGCTTTATAAATGCAGCTTATTACTATTGTTTTTACTTGACCTACGAATCCATTCTGGGTATATGTCTTGGAAGAAGTGGGAGGAATCACCATTTACCTCACCACACGCGAACTGGCGATCAACTGGGGTCAACGGCGGCGAGATGTTAACTACCTCACCTGGTATACAGGAGGTCCTATTCTCCCCGTGATCGTGTGGAATTTTATCCAGGTCCTCCGGTTTTTCCCTCCACATTTTGTAACATGCGTTCAGAGTATTTGGCTGCTATAAATTTCTACAAGACGATAAGCCACTTCGTTGAGCTATCATTTGTGGCCAGGTCGCTTCTAAAAAAGAGCTATACAGCTCAGTGGGCATTACCCTCAGGCCTACACCTTTGCAGCGACAGCACCGCCGCTACAAGGACATTAAAGCAACTGAAGGGCAATTGTCACCGGCAACGGATTTACTGTGAGCAGCTAAAGCAACTTTGTATGACTGTCGCATGCGGGAGGTGTGTCTAATCAATGAAAACGAGTTTTTTGTTTAAGTGATGATCAATTATATGGTCTACAGACCACACAACCAAGTCACGTGGTGCCTATCCGTCATCTGATTGGAAGTCGCCAACCAACCGGCAGCTGCGATCAGATTGTAGTCCAGATTTAGGCAACAGGATTATGGTGCGGCGACCGTTGCCCGGTGATTGTTGCCGGCAACGGTCGCCCTCCTGTTGATGCAGCGTCTCGTTCTCGCACAGAGCAAGTGCACGGGGTGGAAATCTTGCGGATGCTGAACGCCATCTCGGAATTGACCCGGGGGGATTGAGACTGCGAGCCAGCGGAGGGATTGAGGCGTCAATGAGCGTAAACCGTCATGTGAACTCCGGTCATCCTCGCAGCAGCAGCAGCAGCAGCTCTTGGCTGGCCATCTAACAAAGACAGTGGTCACTGCATCGCATGCTTTTAGATGCGCTTCTGTGGCCGTCTGGAACGCTCTTCCTTCTGATATTAGGAAATCACTTGGAGCTATGCACTTTTAAATGCACATTGGAAAGTAATTTTTTTACAGCTGCTTTTTGTGTTGAGGTTGTTGTCCTTCCCCCCGCACCTCCGATTAGCACGGTTGGCTACGTATGGTGCGAAAGAAGTTCAACGTATGTACGTCTAGCGTCGGGCATTTTGCGTTGACGTCTTGCCTCGAAGTGAGTGTAACTTTTTTTTTCCACTGGCAGGCTCTTTAAGAACAGCTTGACGGACGTCATCGCGCCCGACCTGGCGAAGTTCATCGAGAAGAGCAGCACCATTGAGCAACTCAAGTGAGAGACCCCCGGTGGATATGGTTGGCACGTGATGGGAACTCTCCGTTGAACACCTTGGGGGTCTTTGGTTGTCATCATCAGCCAACAGTGTGATCATTGTTAATAGTGGGTCTCTCCCCCCCCCACTCCCCTGAACGTTGTGTTCCTTCGAGTCATCTCAGCCTCCCTAACCCGCTAACCCAACCTGTAACCCCACACCCCTAACACCTCCCCCCGATCCTTATAACCTCTTCCCTTTTTCTCTAAATCGTAAATCTTGCGTCGGCAGGTTCTTCCGGAGAATTGTGTCCTCTCCGGCTGCTTCTCTCTCGTTTTTGTTGAATGTACATATACAGTGCGTGTGTATGTATACACACGTACACACATTTGCACACTGTATCTTAAAGAGCTACCGGGAGTGGTGAAAAGCAGCGGTTTGTTTGGCAGACGCAGCGACTGCATTGACCGCGACGCCTCTCTCTGTTTGTGTGCCCCCCAGCGCAAAGCCGTCCCTAGGGTATGGAGAATCGGGGCGACCGCCCCGGACCCCGCGCATTGGGGGGGAGGGTGCTTTCGGTGGCGGGAGGGGCGGTTTGGGTGCGGGGGGGGGGCACGCTTTGGGTGGAGGGGGTGCCTCGCTTTGACATCACGGTGTCAGATGTAATATTTTTTTAGTTTTAAGGGGTTGGGGGGGGGGCACGTGGTGTGATTTTCCCCCATACCCCGCTCCCCCTCCCGCCCCCCCCTATCGACAGCCCTGACTCGCTGCTTGTCGCCTGTGACCCCCCTTCACCCCCCCCTCAGGCTCGGCGGGAATGAGTTCACGGGCGCAGGCGCCGTGCTGCTGGCAGATGCGCTGAAGCGCAACCGCTCTGTCAAGATCGTCGGGTAAACTTTGTTTGTCATTTAGATCTCTGTCGCCCGCGGTTTCAACAGAAAAAGGCCGCCAACCAAACAATGAACCAGTTGCTCGTGTGTGTGTGTGTGAGGTGTGTGTGTGAGGTGTGTGTGTGAGGTGTGTGTGGTGTGTGAGGTGTGTGTGTGTGAGGTGTGTGTGTGAGGTGTGTGTGTGTGAGGTGTGTGTGAGGTGTGTGAGAGAGTGTGTGTGAGGTGTGTGTGTGTATGGTGTGTGTGTGAGAGTGTGTGTGTATGAGAGTGTGTGTGAGGTGTGTGTGTGGTGTGTGTGAGGTGTGTGTGTCAGAGTGTGTGTGTGAGGTGTGTGAGAGTGTGTGAGGTGTGTGTGAGAGAGTGTGTGCGTGAGGTGTGTGTGAGAGTGTGGTGTGTGTCAGAGTGTGTGAGGTGTGTGTGTGAGATGTGTGTGTGTGTCAGTGTGTGTGTGTGAGGTGTGTATGTGAGGTGTGTGTGAGGTGTGTGTGAGAGTGTGTGTGTGTGAGGTGTGTGTGTGTGAGGTGTGTATGTGAGGTGTGTGTGAGGTGTGTGTGAGGGGTGTGTATAAGGGTGTGTGAGAGTGTGTGTGTGTGAGAGTGTGTGTGTGTGTGAGGTGTGTATGTGAGGTGTGAGGTGCGTGTGAGGTGTGTGTGTGAGGTGTGTGTGAGGTGTGTGTGTGTGAGGTGTGTGTCAGAGTGTGTGTGTCAGGTGTGTGTGTGAGGTGTGTGTGTGATTTTGGGGGAGCGGTAGTGTAGTGGTGAGTGCTACGCTGTGCTATGAACCCGGCGACCCGGGTTCGATTCCCGCTCACGGCCAACACCAGTGTGACGATTATCTGAACCGGTCCCGGGCCTCCATCTAGGTCGACTCAGCCTCAAATGAGTACCTGGTGCGGTGTGTAAAAACATCGCCACTGGGGAGACAAAGGCGGCCAGGCATGGTGTTGGCCACCCACCCCCTCGTGTGCCAGTGCTGGCCTTTATAGGTGCTCGTTAACAGCACTTGCCCCTACAGTCTGTTGAGGCTATACGGGGGGTCTTTGTATTTGTGTCGTGCTGGTGAGGTGAGGACAGGCGGGAGGGGGGCGGCGGGGAGACACCGTCTAAAATAATTAAATAAACTGGGCAGAAACGAGGCCGGGGATTGGCGGAGGACTGGAGGAGTGATTTGATAACTGTGGGATATGGGGATATGGGGGAATGAGGGGGAGGTTTAAGGGGGGGTTATGAGAGAGGGGGGTTATGGGGTCTAAGTGTGGGGGCCATGAGGGGGGGGGGTTTAAGGGGGGGCGGTATGAGAGAGGGGGGTTACGGGATATAACTGTGGGATATGGAGTATGAGGGGGGGTTTAAGGTTTGGGGGGTTATGAGAGAGAGGGGTTATGGGGTATAAGTGTGGGATTTGGGGTATGAGTGGATATTAGGTAAAAGGGGGGGCGGGGGGGCGGGGCTCCGGAATAGAAGGTTTCCTGCGCGTACGGATGTTTGTTAATGTTTTGTGAGGAATTTCAACAAAGTCCTAAGTGGAAGATCGCCTCGTGGGGACTCGGGCACACTTGCGTGTTGTGTTCTGTCATCGGAGAACTGCCATCCAGAATCAGAATATGTATTGATACAGGAGGAATCCGAAGAGCTATGAAGCTCTTTTTCGCAGATGTCCGATAGGGGCACGGGGTCAAAACGTTACAATAACAGACAATACAAAATTTCCAGGACACGTTTTATTTCTGACAAACAGCTGCTGAGCACACGGGGCCCAAAGGCCTAAAACATCAAGTGGACAGCAAACAAGCAACACTGTTAGAGGTGTAATAGAGTTATTTAACACGGTTTAACACGTACGCTTTCGCGACCAATATTATCACACGTTTTCTATTAACTCACTCTGTCTGTTGTTGTTGTCATTGTATCCTCAAATCTTGTATCTCAATTTTAACCCACTTCCCAATGTGGTATCGACTGCAAACTTGGTATGCTTGTGTCATACTGATGACAATACTATATTCTATCATAAAAATAAAATACAAATATTTTAAAATTATTTTTTATATGTTATGTTTCGGCTTGGGTCTCATTGTTCACGCTCAACTAACGTTGGCTGTAAATCACCACGGTCCCTTACGTTATGGCAAGCCTCGGGGCCACTTCCTGGAGATGTGCAGTTCTTCCATTACTAGTAGGGTACATTTCATTAAAGCGTGTTTTTAAAAAGTAAAAAAAAAAATATTTCTTATCTTTTACTCTCCAACACACCGGTGTGCTGTACTCGTAATGGATTGTCATATTCTGTTTACGTGACAAACCTTACTAATTGACTGTCGGGTGGTGGCGGGTTGAACGACACATTTATATTTACGAGATCCAACCCCAAAAAAAAAAACCTCTTATGGAGTTATTAACACGCTTCTTGAATTGACAGCTTCCATTCAGATCGCGGGCAGACATCGTCACGTGACTTCCCGACGTTGCGTGCTCTCTCGACCAATCACTTATCGCCAACGTCAAAGTTCAACAAACTCTGCGTTCATTGGCCAGACACAACTCAGTCGCTCTTCTGCCATCATCTTACCAAGTTGCCATAGTTGCTCACAGTAAATGCGTTGCCGGTGAGATAGCCCTAAAGATTCCCCGAATGTATCTTGGCCTTGGGGTAGGGCTGTGGGTGGAGTGGTTGATCTAAGAAATCTTGAGTTAAATTCCCGGCCATGGCGAACATTGTTGGCGAGCGATATCCGAATCGGTCGTGTGTCTCCCCCCTTTGCCAAACCCGCACTGACCGGCAGTGGATTGATAAAGGACTGCAAGTGTCATTTTCTTTCATCGCAGCTTTAACGGCCACCAGTGGTTCTGCCACTTGGAGTTTGTGTCTTCATGATCGCCTATTGTCAATCTACTGCTGGATGAGGGCCACCCCAGACTATCTCCATCCCTCTCGATTGTGCAATATAAATCACCCAGCACCTGCATGTCAAGCGATTTCTTTGTAATATATAACAAAAAATCAGGTTTTAGCGAGCTGCGCGTAACCACTGCGGTTCTGTGTGTCGCTCTGTCCCCCAGTTTGTGGGGCAACGCAATCGGCGACCGGGGGGCTGTGGCGTTCGCAGAGGTGCTGGAGCAAAACACGCCGCTCACCTGGCTCAGGTACCCGCGCCGTCCACCTCTGTTCCCACTGCGTCATCTCACCCCGTCCGTAGCTAATAATGACGTCCTGTTTTGTTAGTACTTCGTTTTATTTGCTGCGAGTCTCGGTCCAGTGGACTTCACCCCTTTCCCGTTCCGATGACGTACGTGGGATGTATGTGTACGTCATCGGAATGGAAACGGAAGAAAAACTAAAATAAAATAACTTTATTTGTACCGGGGCTCCCACAAGGCTATGCGGGAGGACGCGTGCCACAGTTTGACGCCATCTATCGTAGAGTGCGGTCGTGTCGCTACAGTTCTCTGCGGCGAGTACAATGTCTTTAAAAACAACGGCGCTATGCCTCTCGAAATAAAATGAAGGCTGAGCCGGTTGCGCGTTCCGAGATTCATCGGTGAACGTGACACCCACCCTGCAACCTGCAGACGTCTTGGAATGGAAAAGGGTTAACCTGCCGAAAACTGGGTGGGTTGCTGGCTTATATTTCTACGTATGCAGTTAATTAGACAACAACACAAGAGTTGCATACATAAAGTGTCTTCCTCACTTATTCGTTTGTTCCATTGCTTAAGGTTTATACATTCGTGTCGAAGTTGGTGAGTGAGCCAGCGGATGGTTTCAGGAGTAGCCTCGTGGTAAATAGTTGCAATTCTAACACGTAGGCTTTCTCGACCAATATTATTCATTGATAAAGGTTTTTTGGGTTAGAAGTATAAATGTGCCGAAACCCTCCACCACCCGACACGGCCAATCAGTAATGGCTTTGTCACGTAAACAAAACGACAAATAGTTACTACTTCAGCCCACCGGCGTGTTGAAGAGTGAATCCACAACATTTACAATTTGAGTACGACGTTTCACTGGCAATTACATCCAGCATCATCGGGCGATTTGCCAGAATAGTGAAGCCATCCACCTGCTTCCAGTCTTAAATAGTGCAGGACAACGTGATATACATAAACAGACTAACAGACTCATAGACCCATATATAAACCCATTGGTGAATAATTATAATTAGGCAGTGACGTTACTGCTTGAGATATTGACTCGTGGTAATTCATAGACTTACACAAAGATCCCCCGTGTAGCCTAAACAGACTGTTGGGGCAAGTGCTGTTAGCGAGTATCACTTATAAAGGCCGGCACGGCACACGAGGGGGGTGGGTGGCCAGTACCTCGCTCGGCCGCCTTTGTCTCCCCAGTGGCGATGTTTACACGCTGCACCAGGTACTCATTTGAGACTGAGTAGACCTGGGGGAGGCCCAACACCGGTTCAGATATTCGTCACCGATGTTGGTCGTGAGCGGGCATGGAACTCTGGTCGCTGGGTTTTCGTAGCGCTGCACCAGAACCGCTACACCATACACACAGACTCGCACACACCTATTGAATGTCTGAAAATCTTCGAGCAAATGATTTAAGGGGGCGACGGTGTTACTATGTGGCCCATGGGCTGAGAATGGTGGCCGCAGTCGCACTGGGAGCTACTCTTAATTGTCCATCGGTGTAGGAGGAGATAGCCGCACCTGCCGTTTGATGTTCCGATGCGGCTCAATATAGACCATTCTTTACGGGGCAATTTGAAAGAAAAACAAGGTTCTATTTCATTGACAGTCGCTGCTCCTCCCGCTGCTCAGAGCGCAGGTTCAGCAGGGGTTGGAGAACTGTGGTCACACCTGGGTTGGAGCTGCAAGTTCCTCCAAGTTGATTTTGTTCAAGCTAGATGAGAACTCAAACGACCAGGATGAGTCTCACCTGCAGCAGTTGCATCGGCCACTCACCCGGTTGAACAAATTGAACGTGAACCTTGAATTTCTACTGTTAATGTGTCTGTGTGTGTCCCCTGTGCAACAGCCTGGTGGGCAATGGCATTGGCAATGAAGGCGTCAGACGACTGTCTGAGGCTCTCCTCAAGAACTCCACCCTGCAGGATCTCTGGTTTGTGTGCAGGACTTGCCGTATTTTACCTGGGATACGTGTGATGGCTCTCATCTGAATAAGCACCTTTGCCAGGATGAGAATTGTTTTTACTTTCGAGTATAGCGAGTGTTGAAAAAAAATTGTGCAGTAATTAGCACGTTGTGAAATTAACCGAGATACCCTGGTCCGATGTTCCAGATTTGTAACACATTGTACTAACCATTGCGTTAAACCACTCCCCAACATATTCGAATTGAGCAGAGCCAATTCTCACGGGCACTAGTTGAAGCGTGTGTCGTAACCATGCGAACGATGCTGAACTGATTCATCAATGGCGCGTCTATCCAATTCACGTCTATCCCATTGACACGTATATCCCATTGACACGTATATCCCATTGACACGTCTACCCAATTAACCAATTCTCACAGGCACGATATGAAGGACGTGCTGTGACCGTACGAACGACGTTGAAATTATGCATCATTAACGAGCCTATCCAATTGACCATTTCTCACAGGCACGATTTGAAGCACCCTAAGAACGACGTTGAACTGATGCACCGTTGACACCGTCTGTCCACCACCAAATCCTGGTGTCCTTTCCCCAGCGAGCGGCGTTCCAGAGTTCCGTGCCGAGCGATTTCATTTTGTGTCCGGTCGAGGCAGGCTCGGGGAGAACTCCCTGACGGACGAGGAGGCCTTCATCCTCGCCGACGCCATCCGTGGAAAAATGCACCTCGAGCAGCTGTGGTGAGGATGCCGCCCCTGTGCGTGAATCCCTTTTAAATATTTAAACGAGGCCTTGGGGCCAGAGTGCAGAACGACGTAAGGTGTCTAAGCCCTTTCCCGTTCCAGTGACATGCGTACGTTGTAACATTTTATTTCGATTCCATTCCGATGACGTACGTGTAAGTCATTGGAATGGCACAAGGCCATGAGGGAGGGCGTGCACACAGTTTGCTTCCAGAAGCAGATGGATGGCTTCACTATTCTGACAAATTGCCCGAAGATGCTGGATGTAATTACCAGCGAAACGTCGTACTCAAATCCTAAATGTTGTGGATTCACTCTTGAAATACACCGGTGGGCTAAAGAAGTAACTAATTGGTGTTTTGTAAACGTGACACATTTTTTACTGATTGGCCGTGTCGGATGGTGGAGGGTTGCGACACATTTATAATAACGAGATCTAACCCAAAAACATGTATTATGAATACTACTGGTCGGTGATTTCGATGAACGGTTATTTCGGCTAACAGTAGTTTTCGTGGAACGGATTAAAAATAACGTTAACCGAAGAGCGACTGTAATGTGTTCATCTCCCCGTTTAGGTTGAACAAAAATAAATTTACCGTGCTCGGCGCCGAGGCCATCGCTTCTGCCCTCAAAGACAACACCTGCTTGAAGTGTGTCGTGTGAGTAGACATTTAAATGTGGTCATCATCACCATCGTGCAACTCCTTGATTTGCAACTATGTCTCTGTCAATCGTACGATAAAAAAAAGCTTTATGAAACGTTTTCTTTTACCAGGTCAGACCCACTGAGCGATATAGTTCTTTTTCAGATACGATCTGGGCCACAAATGATATCTCATAAGTGGCTTATCATGTGGGAATTTATCACAGCCAAATACTCTAAGCGTGTGTTTGTAAATGTGGAGGGCAAAACCGGAAGACCCGGAGAAAAATAAACGCGACCACGGGAATAACATGCAAACTCCAAATATTTAAGTGTCAGGGTCGGCATCAAACCCACGACCTCCTCCTGTATATCGATTTAAAGCTTTCGTGACTGCAGGGATTCATCTTATTGGTTCTTTCGGTAAAGTCACGTAGAAGGGAAATAATAAAATAATAAAAATAAAACATAATAAAATACAATTCTCACGACGTTTCGGCCACAACGCAAGCAGCCGTCCTCAGGTGAAGAACAGGTCTGTCGGAAAGACGTCTTTCCCTTCTACGTGACTTTACCGAAACAACCAAGAAGATGACTCCTCCTGTATACCTAGCGAGGTAGTTAACATCTTGCCACCTTGGTGCCCCATCACCATCTGACAGGACCCCCAATACAAAGGAAGTTACTCACGGCTCTGTGCTTGGCCCTATCCAGTTTTCTCTGTACGTCCTTAAAGACCCTGCACTCGCTCTGTGCAATATTGGCCTTCACATGGCTTTGTCTTGTTGTTGTTGCTGCTGTGTTCGTACGCCGCGGATCTCCATTGTAAAATAGCCGGACATCTGGCTAAATGGGATCATCCGTGTAACAAATGAAATAAACAAAACAAAAATATCAGTCATGTTCAATCCACTGCTGGGTGAAGGCCCCCCCCCCCCACCCTAAACCACCACCACCTCTCGCGATACTGCGATGTCATAATAAATACGTAGTAAATTAACCATAGGGCATTCCCATGGCATGGTACATATATGCGTAAATGTCCAAAGTTATACATTTGCCGTTCGTATACAATAATGCTGCGGTGTTATAGAAGACGTGTCTGTGTGTATTCTTACGAAACATTTATTTCTGTACGTCTTCTCGCGCATGTTAAAGCAACCGGTAACGTTTTGCCTCTCGTTACAGGCTGAGGGATAATGATATCCCTTACGACGAATATGTGAAGATCCAAGATAAAGACAGCAGAATAGAGTAGTAACGCAGACCACTTGTTGACATTTTGTTACATTGAAATTCAAATTGCGACAAATGCCGGCGGCAGCTGTTTACGAGTTTTGCCGGACGTCAGTGTCATCTGTTGACACCCAAGCGGGGGTGAATGCACTTTTTGTTTTTACACTAACTCAGCTTGCACTAAGAAGACGTACAAGACCAAAGCCATAGCCACTCGTTTGTGCCAAACGGACTCCTAAATCGGTGCTTTACTTTTTTTTTGTTACGTACGCGTGACAGAACTTTTTTTAAGACGTTTTAAAATGAATTTGCGTGAACTCACGATGACGGAGGAGGAGACGTGGCGTTCGTAATGTTCAGCCGATACTTGTTACACAGACACGGAGGGGAAAAGTTACTTCCATCTCCCCCCATTCCTCTCTCCTCCCAGCAGTATAAGGGGCCGTCCATAAATGACGTCATGCACCTGGGGGGGGGGAGGGGTCAGACATTTGTGACGATGTGTGACGAGGGGGGGGGGGGGGTGAGAAATGTGACGTCACATCAAAATGCGCAACTTTAAATAAATATAGACAACACGTTCTACTTAATTAAATAGACTTTTTTTTATAAATGTTTTCTTCTACAACATGACAATAGTTTAAAGCGATTTGAAGCATGTTTCTTTTTTTTTGGGGGGGGGGGGGCAGAGCTTTGTGACGTCATATTTGAGGCGGGGTCTGACTTTTTGTGACGCCGTGTGACGAGGGGGGGGGTCAAAAATCGTCCAAAAGCGCGTGACGTCATTTATGGACGGCCCCTAAGTCGATAACAACACAGTCGTATGGTTAAGGTTGGCCTCAGGTGAGGTAAAGTGTTGGTTATTCCACCTTCATTCAACACGTTACCCAGTGAGGAAGAGTAGGCCAAAACACCCTCTAGATGGGCTGTTTCGTGGCGGCTCTTCGGCCAGCAATGACACGAGCAAAGAATTGCGGGGCTGCACCTCTTCCTTTTACAGGTGCACCCCGATATGAGTTACTTCGATTAACGATGGTTCGTTATTAGGTTTGCCATAAATTATGTTTCGGTGGGGAAAAAAATCTAACTACAAACTTATAGTAAATGCACGTTATGTGCATGCGTGCCTTTTTATACTGTCCTAGGCCATGTGTGACTGGTCGCTGCGTTTTGTAGCCTCGCCCCTTGACAGCCGTGTTGAAAAGAGCTTCATAGCTCATCGGATTCCTGCAGTATAAACACAGATTCTGATAAGCCACGCACACCAAGCTCCTGTACCTTCCACCACACTTCACTGGACTCACACCCTCCTAGTAACCCCACCCCCCGGTTTCTGGTGAGTAAATAGCAGTGTACATTGTTACACGCTTTCATTTAACTCACTCTGTCTGTTGTTGTCGTATCCTCAAATCTTGTAACTCAATTTTAACCCACTTACCAATGTGGTATCGACTGCAAACTTGGTATACTTATGTCATACTGATGACAATACTTTATTCTATCATAAAAATACATTTTTAAACATTCTTTTTTACATGTTATGTTTCGGCTTGGGTCTAATTGTCCACGGTCAACTGATGTTGGCTGTAATTGGCCACGGTCCCTTACGCTATGGAAAACTTCGGGGCCACTTCCTGAAGTCGTGGAGTTCTTCCATTACGAGTACATTTCATAAAAGCATGTTTTTAAAAAAGTTTTTGTTTAACTCGTCTCGTTATACTTCTCCATATATTGCGTTGAAAAGTGTTTACTTTGGTAGCTTCTGGGTTCGATATTTCCTTATGAACGCATCTTACGTTAGATAATGGGGACCTTATGGAAACATCTGTTCCGATATAGAGGAGAATGTTTCACTTTAAGTTCGGGTTTTCAAGAATGCAACCCAAATATGTGTCGAGGTACACCCATACCTCTAAAAGCCTCTTGGCAGAACTGTTTAGTGACGCCTCTGACCAAACCCCTTTAACAATTACTTTCCAGGTGAATTCAACGATTGTGTAATTGTCACCGATAGTTACAGCTTCCTCTTGAAAACGGCGCGTAACTCAAAATTCCGTAAAAATTCTACGTAAATTTCCCACAAGATATAAAGGAAATGGTTGTGGTTAGGGAGATTATGCTTTCGAACCTCATTATTGTGTCTACACATTTCACTGGTTACAGTACATAATTAACACATTCCTGCGGAGGGAGCTGGTAGGAACGTTGGGTTGCTCAGTCAATGGCCAGGGTCAACGGCAGCGTGGTGTATTCCGCAAATATGCCCGACTTTGAGGGCGGGCACAAGCCGGCGTGAGTAGGTTAAACGTTGAGTTTTATAAGGGCACCACGGGGTGACCAGCCCCTCCCCACCCAGCCCCACCCCTCCCACCCCCCATCCAGCCCCTCCCCATCCAGCCCCTCCCCTCTCGATCCAGCCCCACCCCTAACATTTTTGTATGCACGACGGACGGACACAATAATCCCCTGTGGGCTGGTGGAACCAGGAGGTTCATACCAGTACAATACTACCCATACATGTATTAAAAATAGTAACAGCCTATTTAAGTTAAGAAAAATAAGAAAGTAAAAAAGGATTGTTTTCACGTGTTGTGAAATGCTTGAGTGTGGCGTACTGGGTGGGGGCCAAACACAAAAATTAACGTGGATAAGACATTCAGGATGTTGTGCGAGAAGGAGATGCTGCTGCTGCTGTTCGTACTTGCACCTCACGCATCGCTACCGAACTTTGCTGCCTAACGACGAAGCTCGCAGCGCGTTATGTCGATAATAATAAGGGGCCGTCCATAAATGACGTCACGCACCTGGGGGGGGGGGGGGGCAGACATTTGTGACAATGTGTGACGAGGAGGGGGGGGTTGAGAAATGTGACGTCACATCAAAATGCACAACTTTAAATAAATATAGACAACACGTTCTACTTAATTAAATAGACTTTAATAAATGTTTTCTCCTGTAACATCAGAGTGCAGCGCCACATTAAATACGCACTACAATGACAATAGTTTAAAGCGATTTGAAGCATATTTTATTTTTCTTGGGGGGGACAGAGCTTTGTGACGTCATTTGAGGGGGGGTCTGGCTTTTTGTGACGCCGTGTGACGAGGGAGGGGGGGGGTCAAAAATCGTCCAAAATCGCGTGGCGTCATTTATGGACGGCCCCTTAGGAAAATATGGTTTATTACAGAATGAGTCTTAACGCTAATAGCAAAACGGAGGTGGTGCAAGGCATTGTTTCGTGTTGTGCACTCACGTGTTTTGTCGCTGCAACGTGGCATTGGCATTTCCTCGAGCACATTACACATTTTTCCTGCACGGTACGCATTTTTATTCATACATCTAAATCAGCTCAAGCTTCCCATGAATCACGTGGCTTTAGTGTGGCCGTCCCAACTGAATCTCTCCCGCTGTCTCCGCCCCCTCGGAAAACAGACGCTGTTCCATGCAGCTCACCGCTGCTTGCTCCCAGTAGACTCGCACACGTGCAGCGGGGTCTTGGTGCAGTGGAAACTCTTGGCCCAGTCATTCCTTCTCCACTCCCCTACTTCCTAACCAGCGCTCATGCTTCCTGCTGCTGTGATCTTTGCGCATTGGGATCCTAAGGATGGAATGCGCATTATACATTTGAATTATTACCTTGAGCCCTGCCCGTCGCTTTGCATTTCGTGATGCCATTTGGCTCTGCTAGTGTGCCACGGTAAACAGGTTTTCAGAAAATGTTAAGACTAGATATACCGGGAAATCCACATTGTAATATAATATACAGCATGAGCTTCGTTACATAATATATACACGTGTCAGTTTAACACGTAGGCTTTCGCGACCAATATTATCATAATCAACGTTTTTGGGTTAGATCGCGAATTTCCCGATGATGTTGGATGCAATTACCAGCGAAACGTCGTATTAAAAAATTGTAAATGTTGTGGTTTTACGCTTCAACACACCGGTGGGCTAAAGCAGTGAACTATTTGTCTTTTGTCAACGTGACACTTTTTTGCTGATTGGCCGTGTCGGGTGGTGGAGGGATACGACACATTTATAAATAACGCGATCTAACCCAAAAACGTTGATTATGAATATACACGTGTATAAATGTAGCTTAAAATTAAAATCATTTTAATTTTACTAAAACGTAGGGTTTCGTAGCCAACCCAATGATCCATATTTGTTTCGGGGTTCGGCCACGTACAGTAATAGTTTTACGCCAAAAACATTTTTTTTATTTCCCGCGTTTTTTCCACCACGTGCACGGTGACCAAAACGCGCACGTGCCACACAGCCCAAACGCCCCCGCCCCTCTTCCCACCGCTGTTGGCGCGTGCGCAGTCGCAGTTCGGCTCTACGCGCGAGTCCATTCGCTGACGCTTTCGGCCAATCGGATGGCGCGCAAATCGAGCGGGAGTCGAGCGAGCGAGCACGCGCGCGCCGTCAAAAGCCGGTGAGGTCATCGAACGGGCGGGGTCAGTTATACTCGGCGGCCATCTTAGTAAGGTTAAATCGGCTTCAGGAGTGAAGCCGGAGAGCGCCACCCCCCCCCCCTCTCGGTTGATGACGTACGCGACCCCCTTCGCCGCTCAATGAATGATTCTCGACCCTTACGTAACATGGCCGCCCGGGTGACTTCACCGTCCACCGGCGGCGCGGTTTTTATTGCTCGCGCGGGCTGAGCGCGCGGGCGGTGCTTTCTGGAGTCGGGGAGGAGCGCGGAGCCATGGCGGAGCAGGAGGCCTTCTTCCAGCAGCTGCTCACCAACCTCATGAGCCCCGACAATGGGGTTCGCAAGCAAGCCGAGGTAAGAAAGCGGCGGGTGGGGGGGGGGAATTCGGGAGTTTTGTTTTTTTCCCCGAGTGGGAGAAACCTTTGGCGCGCGTCTCTAGCCTCGGCCTCCTCTACTCGGAAGGCCGCGGCCTGGTTCACGTGTGAATTCCTATTAGCAGTTTGTCTCGGCGGTGGACAATTAACGCAATTTAGAGTGCGTGTTCTTTCGCGGGGTTGTTTTTGTTTGTTTGTTTGGGAGGTCGTTGCGTAGGTCGTTGCTCGCTCGGTACAATTGTGGGTGAAGTATGGCCCGCGACTCGGCGCGCCGACAAAACGCGTGGGGGGGGAGGGCCTGTTCAGTCACCGGCGTGGCGCCCATTGTATTCCCCACCGTCGATAAGCGCCGCCGCCGCCCATTGGCCGCGGTGGAGGCCTCTCGGCCAATGGGACGATCGCGTCTTGAGGTCGCGCGCCGTTGCAGCCAATGGGTGAAGCGAGATGGCTCGCGGCCGCGCTTATGTGGACTATGAGATGTGGCAGCTTGACAGCAGTGACTTGGGGTGCGTGCGTGGGGATTTAAAATTGTTTTTTAAAATAAAAAATGTAATCACGCTTTCTGAGCAAAGGACCGAAACGCTAAACAGTCCACAACAAACATCACCATCCTTAAAAGTTGTCACCTCTCCAACGCACCGGCGTGCTGTGCTGGTAACGAATTGGCCACGTTCTGTTCACGTGACAACCCTTACTAATTGGCCGTGTCGGGTGGTGGCGGGGTTAACGACACATTTGTCGCTATTGGTCGCGAAAGTCGTCTCCGTGTTAAACCTAGAGAAGAGTTCACAATGATGGCGAGCGGGGAGGGGGGTGATCGCACGGAGGTGGTGGTGGGGGGGTGGGTGACGACTTGGATGGGGCCCGTGCATGACAGCGTTGGGCCTTTCCCCTAGGTCGACTCAGCCTCAAATGAGTACCTGGTGCGATGTGTAAACATTGCCACTGGGGAGACAAAGGCGGCCGGGCGTGGTGTTGGCCACCCACCCCCTCGTGTGCCGTGCCGGCTTTCATAGGTGCTCGCTAACAGCACTTGCCCCAACATTCTGCTCAGGCTATACAGGGAATCTTTCTATTTGTGGCGTCTGCTCCTGATTAATCTTTAAGTTCGAGTATTACTCATTTCTTTAGAACTGCTTTTTGTGTAATATGTTTAGTTTGTTGTCCCCCCCCGCACGTTTGGCTACGTACGGTGCGACAAAAGTTAAACTTACACTACATGTCGTGGGGTAATAGTATGGAGGGGATGACTGCATGAGTGGTAGCATAGAATAGGGTGATATCATGGACGTGGTGACATGATAGATGGATAGCGTGGGTGACGGCGCAAACGGGTTGATATCATAGAGGGGGTGACAGCTCTGAGGGAGGCATGGCAGTGTAGACGGCGTGGAGGACGTGAAGCACATTGAAGGAGGTGGTCACATGGAGGGAGTGACGGGAGGAATTACGCCAGAGATTTACATCGGGGGGGTGGGTGACAGCATGAAAGTGGAGGCTGCGTGGTTGTTGACAAGATATACTATATATATAGTGGCATTTTGTGTTACATTAACATAGCGGAGAGCGACGGTGTGGGTGGAATCACGGAGGGGAGGGCAGCGTGGAGCGGCGTGTAATGGCATGGAGGGGGTTCGCACAGTATGCAGACGATGACACGCACTGGATAAAGGGGTCAACAGCACTGGCGAAAGTATCGAGAAAGTTGAGAGCCTGCAGAGGTTGACGGCTCGTACGAGTGAGGAGCTTATCGGAGTTGCATTGCGGTTGACAGCCAAACCGGAGGGAACGGCGTGCAGTGGTGATAGCAACTGGTGGCGTGGTTGTGGCTGGAGTACATCAACCATACCATTGGAACCTCCTTTGCCAGGAGCAAAATATGATAATTGTTTTTTTACCCTTTTATCTGGCAACAAAAATGGTGTAAATGTTTACCCCGAGCTCTCATACTCTGATGGTGCATTGTCTTTGAGTTGTGTGCCTTGTGGCGTCATCTGGTCCAACACCATGTGAGACTAGGCTCTAAGGAAAGCTGTCTCGGGTGTGGACCAATCAATTTCAAGGACAGTGCATACATTATCAGAGTTGTGTTTTTTGTTTGCATTCCGACCGCAGGTATTGTGGTCAATGCAAACATGACTACATCAACCATGTTGGAGCAAAAGGAGGGAACAACGTAATATTGAACTACTCTAGTTGTGGAACGGCTTGCAGAGGACATGGCGTACGGAGGGGAGATGGCATGGAGTGTTCGTAGAGAGGATCTCCATGCGGGATATGGGCATCGCTTATGACCGATGGATGGCGGAGGGCATTGCAGGACATTGTGCGAGTGGGAGGTAGGGCTTTCAGAGTGGACTCTGATTAATTGGAGTCATTATTCGAGAAAGGGATAACAGAGCAGGGAACAGAATGTGTTTGGAGATGCAGCAAAACAGTTGGGGCTTTAGACCTTACCGCAAGAAATACCAGTGCATGAGACGTGATGTTGCTGTAACATATCAGTCATTGTAATGGATCAAGGCCTGTGTTTATAACCAAGTGAGAGTCCATTGAGATAACTGTTTGATGAGGATCTCCACAATGTCTTTATCCCTTGCGACTCCAACTTGCCCCTCATTCCTAGATGCATATACTGTGCACATTAATTATATCAGACCAGGTTTGCTTTCATGTTTTGCCGCAAGAATGTGTGGCTAATGCGGACTTGGTGTCTTTTTAATAGGTATCTATTTGGTGTTTGAACATTTTAACGCCCGTTTTATTGCCAAAAGGTAAAGCCTATTCTTTTTTTTTCATACTAGATGCAGTTTGTAAAACGGACGTTATAAATTTGGATTGTAGACACCATTCAATACAGTACATATAGTGTTCCCTTCGGTTGGCTGCCCATTGGGACTGGGTTTGTCTTCGTATAGTTGTGTATCAAGTCAAGTTGTGTACACGTGGTGCTGTATCGTTACTGGAAGTACATTGTGCTTTGTACAGTTGGCTTCTGTTGGCCAAGTGTCACAGAAAATCTAGTGTGGGTAAGGAGAGAAATGGCTTGCTTGGTCAGACCTTAATTTAAATGACTGTGTAGGTGATACGGTCTTATGGGTGTTATTCAATATGTTGTCTGCTGAATCATGCCTGCTTTTCTGTGTCGTGTAATGTTTGTTTTGGCATTAAAGCCGCACATGATCCTGCGTCCGTTCTACAGCACCATAGACATACAAGAAACTTTTCTTGCCTCAAGCTATTTGAATAAAATGCAGAGTAACGGATGTAGAATTAGTTTCGTCAGTTATATTCATGATTTGTAATTTCCTCTGCAGCTCACGTTCTCATTTTACGGTGAAAGGGCTTTTCAAAATGTTGAACAAATAAATCCCAAATCGATGATTTGGGATTTTTTTTGTACTTGCACTTTCCATGGTATTTCATGTGATGTATTTTTCTACAGTTATTCACAAATGCATTTCACAGTGCTTGTGTGGAGCACTGAATTGGCAATGGACTCGCTAGACCACGGTTCAGTTTGGTTTTCAAGAATAATTTCCCATGGAACAATCGCATCTATTGAATCACCCAAGGGTGACTTTTGTTAAGATTGTGTTATTGCTATAGTTGAGTTGATAATCATCCATATTCCTGCGTCCAAGGTATGATACATTCACTTACAACACGAGTTGAAAATCATCAATTCCATTTGAAAATATCGTTTAACGTGTAAGTATGTTTGTTTATTGTGTACGATATGGGTAAGGGTGGAGCGGTGGCATAGTAGGGTTAGTGCATTGTGCTATGAACCCTGACCCGCGTTTGATTTTAGGCCACGTCTAATATCAGTGGCGAGTGATGTTTGGACCAGCCATCCCTTACCTTTTCAATTTGTTTACTTGGTGCCGGATAACATTCGTCTGGAAAGCCAAAGGCCGATGACTTAAAACATTATTTTATTTGTATGTGGAGACACAATGTGGTGAAGCATGGTCAATCAACCCCCATGACCGACACGGCAAAGAGAAGCCTCCATCCAGTCGAGGATTGAGTGAAAAAGAGCCATCATTTCATTATGAAATGTTCTGTGTTTATTTCAGAAAGCTATTGACATCGCAAAAAACGCACTTTTTTTGGGTAATAAACATAAAACCGAAACTGGTTCTGTGAATTTAAAGATTACCAACGCAAGGAGTTTGGTCACAAATGTGATGACAAAGCCAAAGGGCTGCCTTCTCCATTTAGCAAAATGGTCACAAATATCTCGCGGTATATGCGTCGGCAAACCTCGAGCACATGGGGAACTGCCTCTTGTCATCAAAACTTCAAAGCCGGAATGAGCTTTGGTCACTGTTTAGGAACTTGCCATTATTATTTAAATGTGTGCAGGCGCCCATGGCGGGGGCGGGAGGGGGGGCGCTGGTTATTGTGCACAGCTATTCAACCAGTGAAAGGGATTAGGCCTCAGTCCAATTTGGTGAGAAAAAAAGGGGAGAGGAGAAAAATTTACCCATGGTCAGCTGTTCATTCTGTCTAACCCTTGATCCATTATGGGTCAAGCGGAATCTATAAAATTGTGGATTTGCTTGATGAAATGAACCCATTGGTGCTCCCATAGCACCCACAAACTTGATTATTGCTTACTATTATTTGGCAATGAGGATCATGTGCTTTATCCAGAAACAACTTTGTATGATCTCAAGACGTTTTCAGAATGATGCAGCATCACGATGTTTGGCTAGTTCATATTTTTTACCAAAGCTGGAGTAGAGGAAAGTAAGAGTACTTTACAGAAACCTCTTCTGTACACCAGGGGAAAATTCACAAACTCATGTATGATCTGGCCCCATCACAGGCAAGCATGCATTTTGGGGGTTTCACAAATATGTGCGTGATAAATGGAAATCATGCTGTACGCTTGAGTTTGTAATTATGGTTGACTTGACACTGTTGTATGGTGCCTCCCTTCCACCTCACAGGTTGAGCAAATTATTTTGCCATACTGCACCACGTGTGTCAGTGCAGATCAGTGAAGACGGGACCATAGAAGTACATTACAATGACGAATTATGCTGAATTGGCCTCTGCTGCCTACAACAGCTGTTTTGCACATGCTGGACGCCCATCCAACTACTCTCCGGGATAAACCTTGCTTTGCTTCCAAGATCCTGACAATCAAGTCCATTCAGGGTGATCCGGTCGTAGGCAGGCTATCCAACACGACTAATTTATCGGCTGGCTCATACCAATATTGTGGGGGAGGCTAATGTTAAGCAGAATTGAGTGAACTTGAATCCCCCTTCACAGCGATATTTTTGGGTGCGTGCTTCGGCATTACTCTTGTGTCGAATGGTCGGCTCACATGCGCTGATTGATGGCTGCCCTCCTGCCTAGCGTGCTGTTGCAGAACATCGTGCAGCCCAGTCGTAGCCAATCGGCAAGAGTACATCGAAGTCTTCAGATTTGCCTTCTACCAATTCACCGAATCCATCCCATCTGATCAGATTCCGGAAGCTAAGCAGAGCTGAGCATGAGTTGCTTGATTTTTTTTTCTATGATTAATATTATATAGCGTCTTCCATGCAAATTGCATCTCACAATTTCAGAGGAACCACAGACAAAGCTGGAAGGTTGCCAGGCGGCGAGCCACCACCAGCAATTGCTCTGCAGTTCTTTATATTAAGATGGTTTCAGCCAATTTGTGAGTTTATACGTGTGGGAGGAAACTTCCGCATGCGATAGGGAAACGCTCTACCCCTTGCAGAAGGGACATGATATCGGTCCGCACTTTGCTGTATTGAATTCTGCTTGCAAGCCAGGTTATTGCACATCGATGCCAACAGAGAAGGGAGTCTCGCAACATTTTGTTATTTGCCCGATCCACTAACCCTTGTTCCCTCCACAAGCGATGTCTTAGAATATCAGGTTTTGTTGGCTATCTCTAGGGTTAGGTGGCAGTGCAGCAGTTGGCTTCGCCTACATAAATATTCCATGGATTTGGTCTGTCTTTGGAGTGAATCTATCTGTACAGAGCGTTGAGTGGTTTCCTCTCATTTGCACTTGATTTTTTATCCAATACCCTGTTTATGCATGGTGAACTTATACTTTTCTAAAGATTTTTCACATGGCAGAATTTTTCTCACGTCTACCTATATAGCTCATTCCCCAGCTAGTGTCGTATGCAATGTTGTATTCCACATCACAGATGTACCCTGCAACATAAAGCACAATGCACTGTGTATCGTAAGTCGTTTCCATATTTTTCAGCAGAGGAGCGAGCTATGACATTTAAAGTCTTAAGTGTTTGACGTGTGTGTTTGCGACTTCTTCTTTCTCCCTAGGAAGCGTATGAAGCCATTCCTGGGCCTTCAAAGTTGTCCTTCCTCATGAGCGCCGTGAGGAATGGATCTGGTGCAGAAGAGGTGGGTGTTTTCAGTGCCCTTGTCACCTGTCTTCGTTTGCTGGGGTATTGCTGGAGAACGCGACCGATGCAGTTGGACTCTCAGTTGCTGTAACGCTGCCACATGCTGCCCATTAATGTGCGGTGCAGAAGTGATGGTGTTTTATCCATTCATCCTCTACGATCGGTTTAATGGGGCGCCACAGTGGCGAGATCTTAACTACCTCGCGTGGTATGCAGGAGGTCTTGGGTTTGATCCTGATCATGACACCTCTCTGTTTGGAGTTTGCATATCTCTCTCTCTCCGTGAACTCCGGGTCCTCCAGTTTCCCCCCCTACATTTAGAATCAACATCACGTGTTTAGAGTCTTTGGCTGCTATAAATTTCCACATGACAAGCCACTTCGTTGAGCTGTCATTTGTGTCCAGGTCGCTTCTGACAAAAATCTATATAGCTCAGTGGGCCTTCCATGGTAAAATAAAAATAGTTTATAGTTTAATGACGAGGCCGTTGGGGCACCGTGCTCATGATCTTCCACCACCTTGCTTGGTGTTTTGACTCGTGGATCAGCTGGTTGCGGTGGAAGTCTGTCCGCTCTGTGCCAATCTGAGCCCAAGTTTTCCTTTGGAGCCATTTTCCTAGTCCCCTCAATGACACCTTGGAGGATGTGCAAAAATAATTCTAGTTTTCATTGTGCCATAGTGCCTAGGAGTCGTTCTTTGTTTCCTGATCAAGTGGTAATTGTGCTCCATACACGTATTCTTTGGGTCTTTCAGTAAAGTCACGTAGATAGGTTCAAAGAGAAGAACAAAAAACTACGACGTTTCGATCGCAACACAAGCGATTGTCATCAGGAAAAGATTTCTCCTTACGCGTGTTTGTTGGTTATATCTGCTGGCCATGTGTGTTTTATAATATTCCTCAATGCGTAGTGGAGACCGTATTGGGGTCAGTGAATCCCAATGAAGTTACATTATCAACATTACGACATGCGCGGCACGTAGCAGTGCACCGTTGCATCGATTAAAATATATTCTTCCGCTTGCGATGCGTGCGTGAAATCGTGCGTGTGAGAATTGTTAACGCTCTCTTCGCATATTTTGTATGTGATTGGTTTGTGACTCCCCGCAGCAACGAGAGGTGCTGCGTGTACAACAATTATTATTTAGTTAAATTATTCATTATTGAAACAAAAGTGCAACCTGGAATCTAGATACTTTTCATCGAATCGTTATATGCCTATCTCATGAACACGTTTTACATTAATAATTCAAGGAACATTCTTGCCGCTTTAGTTTCAGGATTCAATAACTATACAAAACTTTTGGTGCTTTTGTGTGTTTGAACAGCAGTTGCCCAAATGTTAAGAAGCCTACGGGGGCAGCCTGAACTGAGCCTTGGCCACCATTACTTGAATTAGTTTCCCTATCACACTCCCCGTCCCTGTGAGCACCTTGTTTGCACAGCGGCCTTCCCTTCCAGTGTATTAGAGTAGTTGGCATGGGCACTGGTGCAAGGAATTAAATGCCCCCCCCCACCCCGTCCAATCTACTCCACTTTTGGCAGTCAAGCACACTTGGATTCCTCTGGCACGTGGGGGCTAGTGCAGTAAGCGCGCACTCGATGGCTTTGCCACCGACTCCATTCCTGCATCGCCTCTCTCCATCCCCACTCTTACCTCCCCATCCCGTCCACCATCTATACATTCGTCTCCGCCCATATCTTCCTCCATCCTCTATCTGCCCATTCCTCCTTCCACGTAAGCAATGCAGATGTCCGGAAGAGAACACACCGCAGGTAAGTGTTGTCGATGTGAATAGGCAAAAACGGTTCCGCTTGGTTGGGTCATGTGTGCAAGGTAGGGGAGTGCCAATGTTGGCCTCCACGTTGTCCAGTGACCAAGGGGAAGAGAAGACATAAAATAAAATAGTGGGATACAGTTCGGAAAAATGTTGGAGGTCGCGTGTTGTGGGATCTGGCAGAGGCGTTGGCGAGGTGTGGCAGCATCAATGGCGATGGCCACGATGATGTCTTGACCTCCATCCAACTCTCCATCCCTCCCATCATCTCCCCCTACGTGCATCCATACTTCCCCCATCCCTACTGCCAACCGAGGAGTGCTGGCGCGTTTTCCATCAACCGCACACGCTCACGTTTTGCCCTTCCCCCGTCGCTTTGCTATGCCCGCTTGCGCCAACATGCAGACACGACAGATGGCGGCGGTGCTCGCTCGACGGCTGCTGTCCTCGTCGTTCGAGGAGGTGCACCCGGCGCTGCCCCCCGAGCTGCAGCTCGCCCTGCGCCAGCAGCTGCTGCTGGGCGCCCAGGACGCCTCGCTAAGCCCGAACCTGCGCGCCAAGATCAGCGACATCATCGCCGAGCTCGCCCGCAACCTCATCGGTAACGATCATCGACATGCTCATCAGAATCCACTGCTGGGTGAAGGTCTCCCCAAGCCGCCGCTGCCGCCACCTTTCGCGATCCGGCGATGTAACGATCCATTCGACACCTGCACTTGAACTGATTTCATAGTTCCATCTCCGGCGCGTTCCATTCCTTGGCTGCCACTCCGTTGTTATTCTTGACTATCCTCCATCGTCCCTTCCAGTGACGTGTCCTGCCCAAGTCCACAACAGTTTGGATAACGTCATTAACTTATTAAATTTCGATTTAAAGCTTTCGTGACTGTAGGGATTCATCTTCTTGGTTCTTTCGGTAAAGTCACGTAGAAAGGAGGTAATAAAATAATAAAAATAAAACATAATAAAATAATTCTCACGACGTTTCAGCCACAACGCAAGCAGCCGTCCTCGGGTGAAGACCATATCTGTTGGGGAGACAGCTTCATTTCAGACGCCGTGAGAATTATTTTATTATGTTTTATTTTTATTATTTTATTACCTCCTTTCTACGTGACTTTACCGAAAGAACCAAGAAGAGTCATTAACTTATGTTCTTTAATTCGTGTGTTCATCTTCCTGTCACTGTAATTCAAAGCACGGGTCTCAACTTGCTCCTTTGCGCACTTTTCCGCTTTTGTTCCATCGTAACAATAATGGTAATTGTATATTCTTTGCTCAAGAAATGAACGTTTTAGTAATTTTTTGTTTCTTAGAGGTTTTTTTTTCTCGCTCTCGTTTTGTTTCACAGACGACGATGGAAACAACCAGTGGCCAGAGGTGCTGAAGTTCCTCTTTGACTGTGTGAGCTCCCAGAATCCCTTGCTGCGAGAGGCTGCCCTTCACATTTTCTGGTAACGGGACACACTCCTGTCGCTGGTGCGTCATCATCATATGTTTTATCCATTTCCCTATTTGTATTACAGTTGTGTTGTTGTTTTGTCATGAGACAAAGTATCCATTGTGAACACTCATAGCATTGCAAACACTTGCGATGAGAACTAAACTATTTTTATTATAGCAGGTAAGGCCCACTGATTTATATAGCTTTTTTCCAGAATTGATAACTTCATAAAGCGGCTCATCATGTGGAAATTTATAGCAGCTAATGGCTCTAAACGCGTGAAATTGATTCTAAACGTGGAGGGAAAAACCAGAGGACCCAGAGAAACATCCACACAACCATGGGGAAAACATGCAAATTCTAAATATACAGGCATCAGGGTCGGGATTTAACCCGTAGCCTCCTGTATACCAGGCGAGGTAGTTAACATCTCCTAGCCACCGTGGCAAACCATGGAAGAAGATTTGAAAGGGCCACGTCTGACATACCTTCATCTGACCTTTTAGCCAAAGAACCTCAACTGTTCTTCCCCGGTTATGGATAAAGAACTCTCACGTGGAGTTTGGCATAATTTACATGTTTTATATTATCCGTTTTATCCGGACGACCCTTGCCCACCCCCCATTACCTGCTGCTTTGCGCTAAACACAACATTTTGTTTGAATTTCCCCATGCAGGAATTTCCCCGGCATCTTTGGCAATCAGCAGCAGCACTACATTGACGTGATCAAGCAGATGCTGGTCCAGTGCATCCAGGATCAGGAAAACCCCAAGGTGTGGAACACGTGCAGTGAACTTTCTATCGGTTATGGGCGCCACGATGCGGCGGTACGGCGCATTGTCGTATCGTATAAGTACGACAACAAATACATTTATCCGTTCTGAAAAATATTATCTTATCATTGGGAATAAAATTTTTATATATATTTCTTGTTTTTTTCTGTTTTCAAATGAGCAAAATACAAGTAACATTGTAAATAAATAGCTATGGGATGCTGCCATGGTTTAGGGATTAGCACACTCCGCAGGTCCGCTCATTTGTTATCCCAGAGCGGCAGATGAAACCGTGGACAAGTCTGTATCGATGTGTACACGGCAGCTGATCGGCTGGCAGCACGTGGTGGGGTAAAGTGTGGATACTCCCACAATCTTCCAAGATGTCTGGCCTTCTGGGAAGAGGAGTAGACCAATTCCCCTCGAGAGGGTCTCTAGAGCTTCCCCTAGTGAAGGCCGTCACGGCAGTCGTGGTGTGAGCAAGCAATTGCAGTGCTGCACCTTTAGAATGTTTATATGAACACATTCCTGCCGAGGGAGCTGGCAGGAACGTTGGGTTGCTCGGTCAATGGCCTGCAGGGTCAACGGCGGCGTGGTGTATTCCGCAAATATGGCTGACTGTGAGGGCGGGCACAAGCCGGCGTGAGTAGGTTAAACGTTGAGTTTTTTAAGGGCACCACGGGGTGACCAACCCCTCCCCACCCAGCCCCACCCAGCCCTTCCCCTCCCCACCCAGCCCCTCCCTCCCCACCTAGCCCCTCCCTGCACGGCGGACACAATAATCCCCTGTGGGCTGGTGTAACCAGGAGGTTCCTACCAGTATGACATTGTATAATGTCGTATCATGGACTCTTATCTCACGACAACCATAGTAAACTCATCAGTTGTTTTTATCCAATAATAATCCAGCCGAGTACACTTCCAATTAGATACACAGCTCCTTCACAAAGCGCAATCTGCCAGGCACACTGAAATGTGCCACCAGTCTCAACTTATTTACGTCTTTAATTCCATCGCACGCAACATTTACAGCTGTTACAGTAGGAGTACATTCTACGTGCACTGGTGATGAGCACACTTTAATTATGTGTATTTATGTATACATTGTACAAATACATACTTTATATTTTGTCGATATTTAAAAAAAAAAGTTTGTATACGTGTCATTACTTGCTTGCTATGTATGCGTCAATTGACAACCCTGGACACCCTTGCAAACGGGATGTTCCATCTCAAGGGAATATACAGGTGGAATGTTTAGAAAGTGTCAGGGCCAACAATCGCACGCATTGATCCTAAAAAAAGATTGCAGGCTCAGCCAAAATATGTTAGCAGCCCTTCTGCAGGCGTGCCTCATAAATAACTAGCATTGTACTGGCGTGCGGTCGGCTGCATTGCGATTCACTCACTGCAGCGATTCAGAGTGAAGTGAGCCATTGCACTTGTTTGTGCCTTAACTTGCCCCTTCTTTACATAGACAAGTGTGGGGTTTGTTCAAACTGAAGAAGTGTGCACCACATGGCCCCAAGGGGGTTGAATGGCTAGTCATAAATATGACTTGATTCATTGGCAAGCTCCAATTAAATACTAATCCTGTATCGAGCAAGTAACAGTCCGATTCGAAACCTGGGTTAGCATTTACATCTGCAATCTACTACTGCTCACTGTGTAGCGTATCAATTTTACTTGCCAATTGATGCATAGCATTGTGACTTAAGTGTCTGGTTTGGCTGCATACTTAATTTCTGTTGTGTTGCTCATTTATGCCCAGCTGGTTAACATGTCGTTCATAATTAAATGTATTCACTTTTTTCTAGGCTCTTGACTATTTTGCAGGAGATTAATACAGTGACATATTTGGCAAATTCTTTTGAGTAGTTTTTTTTTTTATAGATATCGCTTTCTCATGCACCAACATTTTGCCTTCACAGTGCTACATTACAAGGTTATTTTAACACATTCCTGCGGAGGGAGCTTGTAGGAACGTTGGGTTGCTCGGTCAATGGCCAGGGTCAATGGCGGCGTGGTGTATTTCGCAAATATGGCCGACTGAGGGCGGGCACAAGCCGGCGTGAGTAGGTTAAACGTTGAGTTTTATAGGGGCACCACGGGGTGACCAGCCCCTCCCCTCCCCACCCAGCCCCACCCCTCCCACCCCCACCCAGCCCCACCCTCCCCACCCAGTCCCTCCCCACCCAGCCCCTCCCCACCCAGCCCCACCCCTCCCATTTTTGGATGCACGACGGACGGACAGACACAATAATCCCCTGTGGGCTGGTGGAACCAGGAGGTTCCTACCAGTATCATACGGTACAACATTGCATATCTGACTCACAGGGGACTGAGGTTTAGGCCGACGTGAAGAGGTCAGGTTTTTGAACATCCATAGCAAATAACAGTCAATCCATTCACAACTATGCTACCTAGAAAATAAAGTACATACTGCTTTAAACATGTGGATATACATTACTGTACTTTAGAAGTTAGCAAATGTGCTTGAGATAAAAAATACATCAATGTCGAATTTGTTAACGTCTGTTTTAATACTGCACTGGGCTTGGACGTTTAATTGGTTAGGGTGTGATATTGGGCTGTGTTATATGTGATGTTGTACTATAATGAGTACCACTTAGTGTGAAAGTCAACAGTGGTTGTCCTATGGGGAGACTCGCCCTTGCTGGAGGAATGTGGAATTGCCACCACTGGCTCTTCAGTGCTGTAACAAGGAGATGAGCACCGATGCCTCAGAGCTCATTTGAGCAGGCAATAACTTTTATTTTTGAGTGTACTTGATGCTCAGATGTTCGTGTGCGATTGATATAAGTTTTGTTTGGACTGGGAATGCCCTGCAGGTTCGGATTCAAGCGGCCAAGGCGACTGCCTCCTTCGTGCTGTCTCAGGAGCATCTGCCGGTCCAGAAGCACTTTGCAGACCTCCTGCCCGGAATTTTGCAAGTACGTGGGCCCCTTCACAACAACGACCGCAATGACGACCTGCGTTTATAGTGCCTCCTGAACGTAAAACAAACGTAAACAAATACAAATTAGGAAACGGAAGGGAATGAGAGGATGCGTGCAAGGGAAGGGGAGAAAATAAGCCATTCAGAGTGTCTGAAAGCATAAGGTTTAAAATGATAGATGTTCGAAGAAATGTCTTCTTGTCTGTGGCATAAATGATTAGCAACTTAGAGATCTATATCCATGTTTGAAAGGGATGTGAAAGCTGCAAGGGTGAGGCTGCATGAAGTGCTGCAGAAGTTCACAATCCCTTCCGTGGTTCCGTCAGGGTCGGTGCAGTCGCACTTGCGGGGCTTCCTTTCATTTTCCACTTACGAAGGTGGTGACCAGATGTGGCACCGTGAGTCGTGTGGATTCGATTGAGAGTCACGTGCTCCACTCTTTTCAGAGAAGGGCCGATACCAGGTGGTGGTTCGTGGTCGCTTCCAATGTCCGACAATTTGGTTTAAAATTCAATGTTATATTCTTACGTTGTCAATGGAGACTGCGCCAAGACCATCAACTCGCTTCACTCGCAAATGCAGTTCAATCAAAGAGGTGGCTGGAACCCGGCTTCGATCCCTGGCCCTCGTCCGTGCTTGCCGACGTGACGTCTTCGACGCGGCGTTAGCGCCCAGCGACATCGGTGCTTTATTGTCTTTTGGTGGCGTAGGCGGTGAAGGACTCCCTGCTGTTGCTCGACGACGACTCGGTGCTCAAGTCGCTCGTGGACCTCGCCGACACCTGCCCCAAGTACCTCAAGGGCCACCTGGAGGACACCTTGAAGCTCGCCCTGCAGGTCCGTGCTCCCATCACGGCACCGCCAAGCGGTGACGCGTCGGTCTGGTCGACGACAATGGAGACGTCGCCGGCGAGCGGCGAAGTGTCGTGTTTAATGTCGTTAAACACCAGTGAGTGGAGTCTGTTTAACCTGTTCTCGTTCTTATGATGGATTTGTACGTTTTTCTTCCAATTCTCTTCTGATGACGTAAGTGTACATCATTAATACGTAACCGGAAGAAAAAATTAAATAACTTTATTGGTACCGAGGCTCTCTCAAGACCATGCGGGAGGGCGTGTGGCACAATTGTGCACCAGCTATCATAGAGTGCGATTGTGTCGCTAGAGTTTCCTGCGGTGAGTACAATAAAAAAAAAACGACGCTATGCCTTTCTAAATTAAATGAACACTGAGCCGCTTTAGCATTCAGAGGTGAATGGGACCCCCCATCCTCCAACTTGCAGACGTCTCGGAATGAGAAAGGGTTAATTGCATTTGTACATCCCGTAAATATGCGTCGTGTTCTTTGTGGTAGACGTTAAAAGTGTCGTGGAATTATTTAATAAGATAAACAGGAAGCCATGTGTGCTGGCGTGTCACGGTCCGTATTATCCACATTTGACAAATCGCTCGTGCCATTTGGCCGCACCGATCGAGAGCATGAGAATCGACTGATCGATTTGTCGTCAATGGTTTTTTTTTAATTCACGGTGACCGAGCAAAAAATCCTTTTGCAGATCTGCGAGGATAGCAACATGGGCAACATGAGGAGGCACCTGGGCCTGGAGGTGATTGTGACACTGGCCGAGGCCGCCCCGGCCATGTTGCGAAAGCAGAAGGAAATCATCTCGTTGGCAGGTAAAATGAGCAGAAACTAGATTTTCTCCAGAGAAGGTGTGTGGTGTGTAAGGGGTGGCCGTGGTGGCGAGATGTTAACTACCTCGCCTGCTATGCAGGAGGTTGTGTCTGGTTTGTTAGTGATGTGGGTAGTCGGATTGCGCCCGTGTGTGTGTGTACGCGATGTGCTAGGAAACAGGCGACCCGGGTTCGATTCCCGCTCATAGTCAACACCTGTGACGATTATCTGAACCGGTCCTGGGCCTCCCCTAGGTTGACTCGACCTAAAATGAGTACCTGGTGCCGTGTGTAAACATCGCCACCGGGGAGACAAAGGCGGCCAGGTGTGGTGTTGGTCACCCCACTCCCTCGTGTGCCGTGTCGCCCTTCATAGGTGATCGCTAACAGCTCTTGCTCCTTCAGTCTGTTAAGGCTATACGGGGGATCTTTGTCTTATTGGACGTTGCTGCCCCCATGTGACAGTCATTCGGATGCTCGACCTCATGGTGGATCTGGAGGACAACGAGCTGTGGTCGACGTGTGACGAGCTGGAGGACGAAGACTACGACAGGTTCGCAAGCACTTTCTCTCGACAAAGGCTCCCCCAAAGTGGAGAAATATTAACTACCTTGGCTGGTATACAGGAGGTTGTGGGTTCGATTCCGACCCTGACGCCTGCTGTTGTATATTTTGAATTTGCATGTCTCTCCCCGTGGCCGCATGCATTTTTCTCCGGGTCCTCTGGTTTTTCCCTCCACATTTAGAAACGTGCATTGAGAGTGTTTGACTGCTGTAAATTTACAAGTGATAAGTTACTTCGTTGAGCTATCATTTGTGGCCAAAGTCGCTTCTGAAAAAGATCTGCATAGCTCAGTGGGCCTTCCTTACCTGGTAAAATAAAAAATGTTGGTTCGGTCACATGACGCCTACTGTTTTCATGAGCCTAAATCAGGGGATCAGCAACCGAAATAAAAAGAAGAGCTGTTATTTTCGACTTTGGTAAAAAAACATATTTAAAGAGCCGCAGTGCAATGTGTGGCGAATACGAGACGGTGATCCTTAATAAGTAACATCACGAAGCGGCCCTTCAAGAGTCAGGTTTGCCCACCCCTGGCCTAAATGTTACATTAGTTTATAATTTGCACAAGATTTGTGTAAACTGTAGATAATCGATTGTTGCACGTGCGATCTCGCGCACGTATCGCGAGGGTAAGAACGACGTTAATGGGTAGCACGCTTGATAGAGGTGCGCACCTTGCACTGGAGAGGTTACGTTACTCGGGGCAGCGGTAATTCCTCCCCCTCGTTCCCTTGTTGTCCGTGCTGCAGTAATGCGGTGGCGGGGGAGAGTGCGCTGGACCGACTGGCGTGCGGTCTCGGAGGAAAGACGGTCCTGCCTTATGTCACCCCAAGGATCGGCAGCATGTTGCCCAGCCGTGAGTCTCGGTTGACGTGGTGTTTGTTTTTGACTTTCCCCAAGTTTCCCACGCTGCCTATTTACCTCTTCCCCCACTGTAAATACAGACTTCAGACCTTCCTGTCGTGCTCTGCATTGATCAGTCACGGCCCCTTGAAACCAATTTTTCCACCTCTGTTGCTTGTTTCACCTGCAGCATAATCATCACCCCCCTTCCCATTTAGTCCTGGTTCCTGCTTCACGCGATGAAAGCACATTGTGGTCCAAATGTTTCATATTCAACATTTTTTTGCTTTGCCAATTAATTTCATAAATGCATAGCAACATCGCCCCCTACTGTAAAAACTTTGCAGGACTTATATGTCCAGACTTGACACTTTATATATTTCTTCTTTATATAATCCAATTGTGCTCTAATCCTCATGCTGTAATGAAACAAATATTTGGGATTTGAAATCTCTTATCGCAAGCAGTATAATACCACTCTGTGTCACAGCACGGCCTCAGAAGATGATGTCCCTGCAACTGAAGTTCCTTATTTAAGACCCAAGACTTGAGGAATTTTTCACAATTCTAGCTAATCACCTGATGAAGTTGGTTGTAATCACTACCGCAACATCATTCTCGAATTGTAAATGTTGTGGGTTTACTCTCCAACACACCGGTGTGCTGAACTAGTAACTAATTGGCACGTTTTCTTTACGTGATAAATTTTACTCATCGACTGTGTCGGGTGGTGGAAGGTTTAACGATACATCTATATTTACGCGATCTAACCCAAAAAAAACCTTTATGGATAATACTGGTCGCGAAAGCCTCCTTTTTGATCTTCGTAGCCACACTAGGGTGCACGCCTTTCTACGCCCCGCAGAGAATGTTCCTGCTTGCATGTCCCGCTCTGCCCCGAAACTGGTTGGTGCTGTTATCGCTGCCCCTGTGAGTTATTGGTGCTGCCCCTGGGGCTCCTTCGTGACTGGTCTCGGTACCTTTGTCCCCTGCGCTTGGCCTCAGTGGCCCTGGGGCCATGATGTGGTATAGCTTGCTCTCTCTCCCACGCGTCCCTGCCCCCACCGCCCCACACATTTCTCCCCCTACCCTCATGTCGTCTGCTGGCATACGTGTGAAGCCTCTCAAGGTAACGGTTTGCCTCCGGACGAGACGTGACTTGACACTATCGTCGCTTGTCCATTGTGTAGAGGACTGGAAGCACCGGCATGCGGCCCTCATGGCTCTGTCGGCCATCGGCGAGGGCTGCCACCAGCAGATGGAATCAATGCTTCCCGAAATCCTCAACTACGTGTTGCCCTTCCTGAGTGACCCGGTGAGAGGCGGTGCTCCCACGATGTCCCCCTGTGCCACCACTGTGGCCGTGAGCGCTGTCTTATTATAAGTAGGAGCATGACAACTGTGTGGAGTGGAACCAGGTAGCGCTGTATATTCATGGATGTTGAACTTCTTTTGCGCCGTACGTAACCGACCATGCTCATTGGAGGTGCGATGAACTTTAGCACGCTACGCTTTGAAAGTGGCAACGTGACTTGGATTCCCGGACACTGCCAACATGACGAATGATATATATGAACCGGTTCAGATATTTTTTTCTTTCCACTGCTGCATGAGGGCCTCCCCCACGCTGTGGGTCGTGGGGGTTATTTGACCGTACTTCATGCTGATCAGTGTGGGTTGGTGAAGTTGGGGGGACACGCACCTCCGATTAGCACGGTTGGCTACGTACGGTGCGAAAGAAGTTCGACATGCACACACACGCACGCACATTGCACGTAGCGGCTTTTGGCCACCGCAAGACTTTCCAGCGATGCCAACGAGCGCTTTTTTTCTACCCGCGGACCCCCCCCCCCCACCCAGCATCCCAGGGTGCGCTACGCCTCGTGCAACGCTCTGGGGCAGATGGCCACCGACTTCGCGCCCACCTTCCAAAAGAAGTTCCACGACAAGGTGAGTCGCCGCTGAAATCGTAAACCTGTCTCGCCACGCTGCCCCACGCGTGTATTGACAATAGTCGGGGCCAGAAAGTCATTGGCACATGGCGTGTGATAAGTCACTGTTGTGGACGTTATTGCCCAAGTTGGGTTCGTTTGCGTAAATGTAAATGTGTCTTCTTGGTTCTTTCGGTAAAGTCACGTAGAAGGGAAATAATAAAATAATAAAAATATAACATAATAAAATACAAATAATAAAATAATAAAAATTTAACGTAATAAAATAAAAAAAATTGTATGTTTTATTTTTATTATTTCCCTTCTACGTGACTTTAATGAAAGAACCAAGAAGATGAATCCCTGCAGTCACGAAAGCTTTAAATCGAAATGTTAATGTGTCGTTAACCCGCCACCACCCGATGACACAGCCAATTAGTAATGTTTGTCACTGAAACAAAACGTGCCAATTAGTTGCTACTTCAGCACACCGGTGTGTTGGAGATTAAGCCCACAACATTTGCAATGTGACTAGCGAAGTCTTGAGCCATCTTACGAGAACCAGACTATGCTATCTTGGGATTATTTCTGATTAATTTGTAATGCCCAAGACTCCGAGGCAGACTTAACCACCTCTAATATTCTTCGGGTTTTTGTTAATTCCCCGAGGCTCATCGAGCCAGCCAGACTAAGGCAATTTAATAATTCCTAAGGTTCGTTATGATTTTCGAAGGCTCACAGAAATATTTTTTTATGAGTGACTAAGCCTTGGGATTGGAGTGCTCGTGCAGGAGTTGGCACTGCACTACGAGCTACAAACCCAGCGAGATATATTCCCGGCTGTGGCGAACATCAGTCGTATATCAACTGGTCCTGGACCTCCCCTCCATGCCCTGCTTAGCATGGGGAAGCCTTCATCCAGCAGTGGATTGACAAATGATTGTACATAGATAGGCACGGGGAATCATCAACTGTTTGGCACCATCGAAGGAGCTCCACTGCGTCTCTCATCCCAGGTCGTGTCCGGCCTGCTCATGGCGATAAAGGACAATGACAACCCACGGGTGCAGGCCCACGCGGCAGCTGCCCTCATCAACTTCACGGAGGACTGCCCCAAGACGTACCTGCTGCCCTACCTGGACAGCCTCCTCGACCACCTGGAAGCCATCCTCAACGTCAAACTGCAGGAGGTGCCTCCTTGCGTGATCCTAAGTAGGACTTTGAGTGCCTTTTGTTGGGCTGTAAATTCATCCCACGGGGAAAGAAAAAGTTCCCCACCCCATACCTTAGTGTTCTGCAGTGATGTGATCACCTTTTCTGCCCATTCATCTGTCCTTCCGTCCATCCCTTTCTGTTCGTCCCATCATTTGTTTGACCCTCCATTTGTCTGCCCGTCGCAGATGGTGATGAACGGGAAGAAGCTGGTGCTGGAGCAGGTGGTGACGGCCGTGGCGTCCGTTGCCGACACGGTGGAGGAGCGCTTCGTGCTGCACTACGACCGCTTCATGCCCAAGCTCAAGTTCATCGTTGAGCGCGCCACCGAGAAGGAGATGAGACTGCTGCGCGGCAAGACCATCGAGTGCATCAGCCTCATCGGCCTGGCCGTCGGGCAACAGAAGGTATGGGGAAGGTCACAGTCATCTCTCTAATTCGGGAGTGGGGACGACCAAGGAAGACGTGGTCTGCTTTAACGGCATCTGTAAGTTGCACGGCGCCTTCAGCCACCTGTGATAACACCAGCGAAAGATGAAAAGCAGCCAGCGTTGCTTGCACGTCATGAAAACACATTTTCCAGAAATTGCAACCTCGGTCATTTTCTGGCAACCTCTCAACTGGCTCATAAAGCTCCACATCAAAATACGTGGCAATTCACACGCCACACGAAATAATTGTAAGGGGTTGGGAACCTATTCTTACGGAAGACTGAATAGGACTCTAATATCTTTTGATGGGCAATCGCAAATTAACACACACACACCCCAGTCACTTCTGCCACTACAAGAGGCTCTTGCAATATTACTTTTAAAAAAATACATTCCCTCCAGTACTAAATGACTGCTTATAGGATGCATGAAGCGACAGATAAATATTTTATGCGAGGACCGTTTCAAAGTTTGTCGGACTCATGTGTGACCACGGGTCATATTAAATAAATTCATCGGTCCTGCTCGGCGTCGTCACATCCTCGGTAATGAGCGAAGTAATTTTCACGTTCGGTCCGTGTTGTCTCCGTTTCGCCATCGTGCAGTTTATGGCTGACGCGGCAGCCGTGATGCAGCTGCTGCTGAACACACAGACGGAGTCGACGCAGCTGGAGGACGACGACCCACAGGTACGACCAGAGCCCCAGTTCTTACAAAGAGGGTCCTCGCCTACAAACATCGGATAGTTCATATTCTAAGGTTTTCGGTAAAGTCACGTAGGTAAAAAATTAAAATTAATAAAAGTAAAATAAAAATCACGACGTTTCGGAGGCAACACAAGCCTCCGTCTTCAGGTGGAACCGTCACAGCACGGTAGCTGTATCAAGTGCAGCAATCGTGCTGTGACGGTTCCACCTGAAGACGGAGGCTTGTGTTGCCTCCGAAACGTCGTGATTTTTATTTTATTTTACTTTTATCAATTTTAATTTTTTACCTACATTACTTTACCGAAAACCTTAGAATATGAATCCTTGCAGTCACGAAAGCTTCAAATCTAGAATCGGATAGTTCGCCAGCATTGGTGAAGGCAAGCCTGACTGCTGATGAGACATCGAGTGTTGACAACAACCAGAGTTTGGCTTGTTTTGAACCAAATGCTGATGATAAGATGTATGTTTGTATGTTGAACTCCTTTTGCTGCCAAACGTTGCTCATTGAAGGTGCGGGATGCACTCTTACAAGGCCATGCGGTTTGTTGTCCTTTCCCCGCACCTCCCAATTAGCATGGTTGTCCATGTACAATGCGAAAGAAGTTCGGCATACAGAAGACCGATGATGATTTTCGCTCCAATTTGACATTGAGGCGGTGCTCATTTCCTGGTTTACAACCCTGAGCCAGTGATGACGATTACACATTCCTATGGCGGGGGGGGGAACATGTATTGATGGGAAAACCACTGTTGACTTTCCCACAAGGTGGTACGCATTTTTAGCGACCCCGGAGATATGATGGCCTGAATGATGAACCCCCAATCAATTGCGAACCGCTTGCTCGATCACTGAGCCACCCCACCCACACATGCAAATCCTTGCTCTTATCCTGGGGCGGTGGTGTCTGTCGGCAGATCTCGTACATGATCTCGGCGTGGGCGCGGATGTGCAAGATCCTGGGCAAGGACTTTCAGCAGTACCTGCCCGTGGTCATGGGGCCACTTCTGAAAACCGCCTCGATGAAGCCGGAGGTGGCCCTGTTGGATGGTGAGTGTCGCCCGCCGAGACCTCGGCCTGCCTTGGTAGTGGCCCAGCTGTGAGGCGCGAGGCGTGTTCAACCGCTCGTTGCGTAGGTTCGCGGTTCAAATCTGACGGGCCACCCTGGTTAATACTGCTCCGGCTGTGTGTGTGTGAACCATAAATAAAACTACGCGCTGCCTGCTTCACAGGGGAACGTTAAATATTCCGTGACGTCATTAGAAAAAAAGAGTAAACCGTGCCGGCCTTTATAGGTGCTCGCTAACAGCACTTGCCCCAACAGTCTGTTAAAGGCTATATCATAAAAATAAACTATGCGCTGCCTGCTTCACAGTGGAACATTAAAGATTCCGTGACATCATTTGAAAAAGAACAGGATAATCCGTGCGTGCCAGCGTCACGGGCCAAATTTGCCAAACTTATGAAAATTACCCCGATGTTACTCAATACGGCATGCACACTATTGGCAGACTAGCTTCCTCTAAAACACAGCACCTTTGTGATAACCCTGCACGGCAGCGTGGGGAATAACATGTACTAAATTATTATGAATTAAAATTTATTCTCATGTTCGTGGTAGTTCCTTAGAGTTGTGTGTGTGAGAATTGAATGTTTACTATTTGTGAAAATTGTTTCGTTTATTAAGTTTGTTGAACTAGCTGCCAGGATTGAGCAAAAACCTAGCCCCACTTTTCAGCCAGGCAACTTGGAAAGCACAGACTAATTGTTGCGAATCTAACATTTAAACTAACAACGACATATTTAAGCATCACAATTTAAATGCCAAATACATAGCTTGTTAGTCCACTTCATCCCCTATGGGGGACGTAGGGCCGCAATGAGTTCCATTCCTGTCCTTGGCAACATGTTGAGCCTCGCCCCAAGAGAGGTTGATCGCTGCTACCAGCTCGTACTTCACGGTCTTACAGGGACTTCGCTACTTACGAACATTCGACTTACGAACTTTCAGAGAGACAAACAAACCTGGCCGTGTGTCCAGTTGCCTGTTCGGATCGAGAGTCGTAAGTTCAATCGCCGCGCAATAGATGGCGGTGGTGGCATCTACATTTGCAGAACGTGAAGAACCAGTGGCATCTACACAAGATTATACAACGTTAAAGCCTTTCCCCGTGTTTAGTGTACATGCCTTACAACATGTTTGGAATCGACAGGAGTACAGGTGTTAAGTTGGATGAACAAATCGACTTAGGAACAGACCTCTGGAACTTATCTCGTTCGTAAGTAGAGGAGTTCCGTACGGTCTTGGTCCATTCTGAGAACATGTCCGAGCCAGTTGCCGTCTCTTGATGACTTGTGTAATATTAGGGACAACCAGTCTTCTTGTTCAGTTCGGTGTCATTGCTTTTGTTTAATAGACAAAATAATACAAATGCTATAAAAATGTTGAATTAATAAAATCTTTAAATCTCATGAATGTTACCTTTAGGCAAATGGAAACAAACAAGACAGACCGAGTGAGGTGAACATTTGAAATCGACAACACAAATGAGACTGTGCAAATAATATAACAACAAAAAATCTTGAATTGAATCATAAAATCATGGCGATGAATCTTCATGTTTATAACTTCTAGGCGGTTTGCCCGAGGCGTCTGACGATGTTGACCACAGCGAAACCCCCTTTAATTTACTCAAATTCCTGGGTTAATGATGACGTCCGTTAACATGTGAGAGAAGGATCAGGAGGCCAGTGTGAACTGGTCATTTGCTTTTGTCTTTCAGCCCAGGACATGGAGGAGATGGAGGACGACAGCTGGGAGTTTGTGAGCCTCGGAGACCAGCAGAGTTTCGGGATAAAGACGGCCGGCCTCGAGGAGAAAGCCACCGCCTGCCAAATGCTGGTGCGCAAAACTAGAATGTAAAACTGTTTTAAACTTTTTATTTTACCAGGTAAGGCTCGCCGAGCTATACAGCTCTTTTTCAGAAGCGTCCTTGGCCACAAATGATAGCTCAACTCCGTGGCCTATTATGTGGACATTTACAGCAGCCAAATACTCTTAAACATATGTGGAGGGAAAAACCAGAGGACCCGGAGACAAATCCACGTGACCATGGGGAGAATCTGCAAACGCTACATATACAGCAGGTGTCAGGATCTAACCCACGACCTCCTGTTTAGACCCACGACCTCCTGTTTAGACCCAAGATCTCCTGTATATTTTGGATACTCCTGTATAGATGTTTCCAGACCCCAGTTTCCAGCCTTCCATCTCTTTCAAGTAAAAACAATGAAGATTGTTCGGTCGTGCAGTTGCAGCTCTCCGATGTCTTTTCGGGTCGTACCGCCACGTGTTGTCCGGCGTGATGTCCGACGTTTTGTTCCACGTGTTCGGAGCGTCTTCGGTAACTCAATGGAGCAGCTCAAGATCTCCCTCGGTTATATGTTACGATGTTTTTGTTATTTATATTTAGTTACTTGCTTAGCTCTTTCTCTAATTTGCACTCCTATTGTGCTTTTTTTTGTATTCGCTGTTGTAACTTGCTGAGCACCCATACTGGGCCATCTGTGAAATAGAGCTTCATAGCTCATTGGATTCTTCCTGCAGTCCAAAAATAAAGATTCTGATGTAGTATACTCTTTGGTTTTTTCGGTAAAGTCACGTAGGTAAAAAATAATAAAAATGAAAACAACTAAATTAAGTAACAAATTAAATGTAAAGAAATGAGAACTAAATTAAATCATGACGTTTCGGAAGCAACACAAGCCTCCGTAGTATTTGTCGGCTGCTGCTGCTGGCGTCTAATGAAGGCCGGCCTACACGTGGTACAACCCGGAAACACCTTGGGAGAGGTTTTCTTCTCTTCTTTCGTCCTTTGCCCAATGGCAAGTCTTTGACTCAAACTCTCCCCCCATTCTGGCCATTGTTGAGCTATCTGCTGATTTCACGGTACGACATCCCCCTTCATTCAGTTCGTCAAGCAGCATCTTTATTTTTCTGCCTTCTTGGGTCTCTTTCCAAAATCATTCTTAGAATTTCATGGAACTTTCACATCTGAGGTTGAAAACTCATTTCTTTAGAACTGATTTTTGCGTGTTCGTTTATTGTCCTTCCCCCCCGCACTTACGATTAGCGTGGTTGGCTACATACGGTGCGAAAGAAGTTCAACATACACGTACATACAATCCACGTGTTTATCTTTGTTGTCTGCATTGTCAAGTCTCAGCGATGAAATTGACCGACAGCCACCTGGTTTTGTTTTTCTCTGTGCGTCTTGTCGTGGGGTCCCTTAGGTTTGCTACGCGCGCGAGCTGAAGGAGGGCTTTGCGGAGTACACGGAGCAGGTGGTGAAGCTGATGGTCCCGCTGCTCAAGTTCTACTTTCACGATGATATCCTCGCAGCCGTGTTCGTGCAGCGCAAGCAAAAGTCCTAGAGCAGTGGTTCTTAACCTGGGGTGCACGCAACCCCCTGGAGGCGGAGAAACCCTTTCTGAGGAGTGCTAGACATGCCAGACCTTTTTTTTAGAAGGTAAATCATCGAAAGACAAATTAAACACGGACACACAAGTACAGCTACTTTGTTTTGATCAAATCTGTGTATTTAGTAACGTAATTTTTTTTTTACGCTTGCGAACCAAAGGGGTGCAAGGCTGCAGTAGAGGTTAAGAACCGCTGGTCAATAAATCAACAGCGATTTCCTGCTTGGATGAGCACTAAGGCAGTACTCATCTCCTGTTTAAAGCCCTCGGCCAGTGGTTGAGATTCCAAACGAATGAACACTTATTTATACTGGTAGGAACCTCCTGGTTACACCAGCCCACAGGGGATTATTGTGTCCGTCCGTCGTGCAGGGAGGGGCTGGGTAGGGAGGGAGGGGCTGGGTGGGGAGGGGAGGGTGGGGAGGGGCTGGGTGGGGAGGGTGGGCCTGGGTGGGGAGGGTGGGGGAGGGGCTGGGTGGGGGGTGGGGCTGGGTGGGGAGGGGCTGGTCACCCCGTGGTGCCCTTATAAAACTCAACGTTTAACCTACTCACGCCGGCTTGTGCCCGCCCTCACAGTCGGGCATATTTTGCGGAATACACCACGCCGCCGTTGACCCTGGCCATTGACTGAGCAACCCAACGTTCCTACCAGCTCCCTCCGCAGGAATGTGTTAACCCCTTCAATAGCGCTGTTTGTTTCTGGCCACATTACAGTTTGGGCATTTGGTGCCTGTGTTCGGCAAGCGCCATTAAAAAATACAAACTGGTTCACCGGACACTTTCCTTGACTTTCATTTATTTTGGTGATTTTTTTTGTATCTCCGCGCGTGGATTTCTCCTCTGCGGCACGCGTGCGCATGGCTGCGGCAGAGTCCCTGCCGCTGCTGCTGGAGTGTGCGCGTATCCGCGGCCCCGAGTACCTGGCCGAGATGTGGCACTTCATGTGCGGAGACTTCATCAAGGCCATCGGCACCGAGCCGGACTCCGACGTCATCTCGCAGATCATGGAGTCCTTCGCCAGGGTGCGACGAGCCACACTTACAGCCCCCCCCCTCTAACACCCGGTCACAATCCCATTAACCAATCTTGATTTAAATAGCGCGCTTCACATGGGCGTGGTGACACGGCCCAGCGTTAGCGCGTTCGCCGCTCGCATGTCTGTGCGTCACCGCGGATGTTGAAGGATTCCAGTGAGGTCATTAAAAGAAGAGTAGGCCATTGCGTACCGGCATCATGGTCTACATTAGCCAAAATTAATAAAAATATGTATACCTGATTTTTTCGATTTAAAGCTTTCGTGACTGCAGGGATTCATCTTCTTACCGAAAGAACCAAGAAGATATGTATACCTGCTTGTGTGTTTGCTACGTATGTTAATTGATACTCCGGGACACCCTAGCAAAACTAAATGTTTCATCTCAAGGGATTATCATCCAGGTGAAAAATGTTTCAATCAAAATATAAATAGTTTGTTCGGTGTAGATGGCCTCGTGCGTTTGTTTTACACGTGTGGGACCATAATGGGATCGTGCTGTGTCTGCCCTGTACCACCAGTGTGTGGAGCTGATGGGCGAGGGATGTCTTGACAAAGAGCACTTTGTGGAGCTTGGGAACATCCTGAAGGCAAAGTTGGAAGAGCACTTTAAAAACCAGGAGCTCCGACAGGGTGAGGCATCTTGTGGGTCCACGTTAACTATTACATTGACTTCTGGTTACTGAACGAATACATGATAAGGTTGCACTCATTACACATAATGTGCGTTAACATACTAATATAGGATCACAGAGCATGGGCAATTATCGGCCACAGTTCTGCAGTTCTGGCTTTTCATTCTTGCCCGTCTGGTATCCCGTGCCTCTTCGAAAAACCGCACGTTACAAATTCTGCAGGGTTCATAGATGCAATTTGCATGACTAAAGCTATAAAATAAAACAAACATGAATGATCGTTGAATTATTTCGACGTTTTTTTCCACGCAGAAAAGAGAAAAGACGAAGATTACGACGAACAAGTGGAAGAGACATTGCAAGACGAGGTGAATCCAGTTAATTATAATTATGCCCGCACCTCCGATGAGCACAGTTAGCTTCTTGCGGTGCAAAAGAAGTTCAGCATACAGATGTAATACGAGAGTTCACCGACGATCGCCGATCAGTGGGATAGGCTCCGCCGCTTGGGCCGCCATCACCCAATCGGAGGGATGAGCCGAAGTTAGGGGCGGAGCTTAAAGTCTCTGTGGAAGTAACCATCTCGAAGGATCGTGAGGGGGGCGTGTCTGTAGGCGGGGCTTGGTGACGTAGGTCAGGGGATATTAGGGAAAGCGAAAGAGAGCTCGGGGTCGGTGTGTGGAGTCAGAGAGAGGGACCACGTTGCCCGGGACGCCAGCGGCCACGTGGTGGGCTGGAGGCTTCCTCCCAGCGAGCCGCCTGTCAGCGGCGCGCGGGAGAGGTTGTGAGCGAGCCGGTGCGAGCGACAACATCTAACCGCGCGGGAACTGGAGTGCAGCCGCGTCGGAGAGAGAGCGCGGAGCTGTCCAGCTGTGAAGGAGGGAATAAACAATAAAGAAGACACAAGTTCCAGATGGTAGTCGCAGTGGTTTATTACACATACAGATGTCATGACCGAGGCAGCAGACCACTCACCTGAGGCAAGCGTACGGGCAGACGGACAGTCAGGAAGTAGGCCAAGGCCTCCTATTGGTGCAGAGAGGCCTCCAAATTGATTGGTCGGGAGGCAAGGTTCAAAAGGATTGGAGGAGAGATTCAAACTTGAAAGTCGGGGAAGCGAGGGTTGACGAGAGAGGCGACGCTCGACAACCGTTGGTGGAGGAGGACGATGATTGGCCGAAAAGAGTGGGGCGAGCGATGCTTCGAGAGAGAGAGAGGGCTCGAATGGTATAAAAGGGGTGAGCACAAGGGGGAGGGGAACGTTCAGGGGACAATGCGAGCTTTAAGCATCAAGGGAGAAGCCCCGGGCCTAATCTTGGTGCTGTGTCCAATACGAGGCTCCGAGTAACAACGTGTCGGCGTTTTTACACACACATGCCACACTGGACTGTCCTTAACCGTGATGGAATTGTACGTGGGGAGGTATGTTGACCTCTATAAGTGGGGAATTAATTTACGTCGGTTTTTGTTTTTCACGTCCTGGAATAGTTTGTGTTCCTGAAACGAGTGGGGTATTATAATGTCACCGATTTGCATGTCGCCGTGCTCAGGATAACAGCGACGTGTACACGCTCAGCAAAGTGTCCGACATCCTGCACGCCATCTTCACTTGCTACAAGGAGACGGTGCTGCCCTGGTTCGACCTCTTTCTTCCGCTCATCGTCAGCCTCATCGTACGTATGCCACCTTGGACTCCTCAACTCAAGTGCTTCGCCTGTGCCTTTTTTTCCATTGTACGACTGAACCGTGCCGTGCTGTGCCGAGCCGGCTCGCGTGGCTCAATGTTTTTCCACTGTGAGAGCCGAGCTCTGCCGACAACGTCGCGCGCAACAAACGTGTCGTTAGACTCCACCCCTGGCCCTGCTTGGCCCCAGGCCAGCTTCGGTTGTCTTGTGAGACCAGCATAGCACAGTTTCGTTGTTTACAGCTTGGAACTGCAAAGAGCCAGTAGATAACCAACCGAGCCTTCGAGGCAATGTGCTGGCTTGGTTCGGATATGCCGCAATCGGTCAACAGGGCTCGCATAGCAGTTCTGCCAGGGAGATTTTGGAAACCCTGTGATTAATTTAACCATGTTTCCATAGGATAAGTCTCGATAAACAACATATCCATATTCTAAAGTTCTGTTCATGTTGCCGCTGCTGCTGTTACGACCAGGACCGAAACCGTCCGTGGGCCGACCGCCAGTGGGGGTTCTGCGTGTTCGACGACCTCATCGAGTGCTGCGGCCCAGCCTCGCTCAAGTACTCGGAGTACTTCCTGCGGCCCATGCTGGAAGGCGTATGCGAGTCGAGCGCCGAGGTGCGGCAGGCAGCCGCGTACGGTGTGGGCGTGATGGCGCAGCACGGAGGGCCCGGCTATGCTCCGGCCTGCACTGGTAACTAAAACTTTTAAAACTGTTTTAAATGTTTTTTTTTATTTTACCGGGTAAATGCCCACTGGGCTATATAGCTCTTGTTTTAGAAGTGACCTGGCTATCACAAATGATAGCTCGACGAAGTCGCTTATCATGTGGGAATTTATCACAGCCAACTGGAGGGAGTTTAAGAAGTTTACAACTCACCAGGCACAAGAAAGAATATATCCACAATTAATGTAAAATAAAATGATTTATAAAGTAAAAAAAAATAAAGAAGCAAACTTGAGGAATATCGGTCCCTTTAATTTATATAATAAACAAAGTAAATAAAATAAACATGAAAGTATTAAATCATAGTTTGGAAATTAACTTACCTTAAATTATGATGCTGCTACGCACCATCACTTTCTCTCCCATCACTTTCTCTCCCATCACTTTCTGTCCCATCACTTTCTCCCCCATCACTTTCTCTCCCATCACTTTCTCTCCCATCACATTCTCTCCCATCACTTTCTCTCCCATCACTTTCTCTCCCATCACTTTCTCTCCCATCACTTTCTCTCCCATCACTTTCTCACCCATCACTTTCTTCCCCATCACTTTCTCTCCCGTCACTTTCTCTCCCGTCACATTCTCTCCCATCACTTTCTCTCTCATCACTTTCTGTCTCATCACATTCTCTCCCATTACTTTCTCTCCCATCACATTCTCTACCATCACTTTCTCTCCCATCACATTCTCTGCCATCACTTTCTCCCCCATCACTTTCTCTCCCATTACTTTCTCCCCCATCACATTCTCCCCCATCACATTCTCTCCCATCACTTTCTCTCCCATCACTTTCTCTCCCATCACTTTCTCCCCCATCACTTTCTCTCCCATCAATTTCTCTCCCATCACTTTCTCTCCCATCACTTTTTCCCCCATCACTTTCTCTCCCATCACTTTCTCCCACAACATTCTCTCCCATCAATTTCTCTCAATGCAAGACGTGAATAACGATGCAAATTCGTGAATAACGATGGAATACCGCAACATACTTCTGTACTACCACAGTTCTGCTTCCCACCGTCATCAACCCACGCTGACCAGTGTAGCGAAATTTTTAATTAGTATTATCATTGCGCTTTGTCTACCTGGGAAAGCCTTCCTGAGCATTGTGACTTTTTTCAGGAGAGATTGCTATGCGCTTCACAATTTAAGTAATTTGCAAGCATGTATTCAAACTGGACAAATTTGCACCATGACGCCAGGTTGTATGTACGTTTAACTTTTTTCGCACCATACATAGCCGACTGTGCTAATACGCACAACTCACATGGCATAGGGAAGCCTTAATCCAGCAGTGGATTGACAAAGCACCGCACATGCGTGCGTTTTATTGCACAAATACCTCTTTTTAAAGCTTTTGTGACTGCAGGGATTCATCTTCTTGGTTCTTTCGGTAAAGTCATGTAGAAGGGAAATAATAAAATAATAAAAATATAACATAATAAAAGACAATTCTCACGACGCTTCGGCCACAACTCAAGCAGCCGTCCTCAGGTGAAGAACAGGTCTGTTGGACGCTGTCTTTCCGACAGCCCTGTTCTTCACCTGAGGACGGCTGCTTGCATTGTGGCCGAAACGTCGTGAGAATTGTATTTAATGTTTTATGTTATTATTTCATTATTTCCCTTCTACGTGACTTTACCGAAAGAACCAAGAAGAAAAAAACAAATACCTCTTGTGTCATTGTACACCCACCACAACTAGACACGCTTGACACTCTCAAACAATCCTCCCCCTCTGCTGTGCCCTTCCTTATCCATGCAGAGGCACTGGGACTGCTAATGCAGGTGATCCAGGACTCGCAGTCTCGCGTCAAGGAGAACATCAACGCCACGGAGAACTGCATCTCGGCCGTGGGGAAGCTGCTCAAGTTCCGGCCGGACTGCGTCAACACGCAGGAGTTCCTGCCGCTTTGGCTGTCTTGGCTGCCGGTCACCGAAGACAAAGAGGAGGCCGTGTTCTGCTACAACTACCTCTGCGACCTCATTGAGAGGTACGTACACATATATGCATGTTGAACTTCTTTTGCACCACCGTACGTAGCCAACCTTGCTGATCGGGGGTGCGGGGGAAGGACGTCAAACTATGGGTTTCTGTGTCAGTCTATGTGTCTCTGTGTGAGTATGTACAGAATTTTTTACTTCTTTCGCACCATCGTACGTAGCCAACCTTGCTGATCGGGGGTGCGGGGGAAGGACAACAAACTAACACAAAAAGCAGTTCTAAAGAAATGCGTTTTCAGTTTAGATTTAAATGTGCATAGCTCCAGTGGTTTCCTAATATCGGAAGGAAGAGCGTTCCAGACGGCCACAGAAGCGGGGGGTTCAGGAACTGGGGCGAGTAGGGCAGGCTTGTGGGGGGGGCGGGTGGAGGTACCTATTGAGGAATGAACAAATTATTTGGTGATGCTGCATTGACAAGTGGTGCACCACCAGCGCAGAAAGTAATCAAAAACAATTCGGCACATTTGTCAGTAACACCGCCTTAAAAAGAAAGTTATTTTACAGGAGACATTTCAGGCAGTGGCCGTCATAGCCCAATGTTTTGAGGACTAGGTCTACCAGACTGACCGTTTTTTGTTGTCCACACTTTGTTCAAACACACCTGTTTGCCCGCATTTCCCGGGCAGTAACAACCCGCTGGTGCTGGGGCTCAACAACGCGAACCTGCCGAGCATCCTCGCCATCATCGCCCAGGGGGTGGCCAACGAGGCGACGAGCGAGGACGCTGCCTGCACGTCGCGGCTCGTCAGCGTCGTGCGCCAAGTGCAGGTGCGTGCACGCCACACTCGTGATTGTCCAATCCTCGTGCAATGCAATCCCATATCACTGTCGAGATGGCGCTCGCCATTTTCAAGATAGTTCAAGTTCATTTATTAGGTATAACCCTGTGAGCCATTCGGCTCTTGAATCGGGTGCAACCGCAACAAACAAAAAAGAAAAACATGAACAAGAAAACATCTTCAAGTGAATATGTGACTAAGTACAAACAGAAAATCCAAGAAAAGACAGCAAGATATTGCAGAAAAAGCACCGTACACCAACGCTGTGTGCAAAAATCCCAGTAGGGATGCAAGCCAAACAACAACAAGATCCTCCACGGTGCAAACTCGCTTACACATCACACCAGGTACTCGGTTAAGAATCGGTCGACCCGAAGCGAGAGGCCCTGGACTGGTTCAGATATCAATTGCCGTCGATGTTCGCCATGGCCAAGGAATCAAACGGATGTCGCCGGATTCGTAGCACAGTTGCGCTCACTACTCTGCCGCCGCTCCCCCCCCACTACCACGCCCGTTATTTTCCATTCGTAACCCGCTGTGGCCCTGTTAATAATGTTCACGTTGGTTGTCTCGCGCAGGCGTCCGGAGAGCTGTGGGCCGCCTGCCTGTCGCAGCTCGACAAGGAGCAGCAGCAGTTCCTCGACAGCCTCCTCAGTGCAGCATGAGCAAATGGGCACGCGCGCCCACGCACACGCACGACCACAGGCACCGCACCGCATGCACGCACACAGAGGGTGTACCTTAGGCTTGGGGGGGGGGGGGCGCTGAACGATGTGCTGCTATCACCGTGCCCCTCCTAGCTTGCGGAGTGGCGCTCAACCCCCGGAGGGGCGCCCGTTGTCTCTGCCCCCCTGCGACATATTTGCACGTGCGGCGGATTGGCGGTCCGGGCCGCTGATCTCGCCCCGTGAGTTAGTTGGTTGCATTGGTTGAAGTAGCGTTCACGCGGCCCAACCCCCCCCCCCCCCCCACTGACATCCAACCCAGTTGGCTTTGAAGGTTCCCTTTCATTCGAAGGCTCTTTGAGTTGTGGGTGTGCTCGTTTGCTCCAAGGCTCAAGTGGTTCGTTCGCAGCAAGTCGGCAATCAAACAATAAAGCAGCAGCAGCTTTTCAGGAAGAGAGAATTGTGAAAATGTTGTCCTGGCCAAAAATTGCATCTCACAGCTAAAGGGGGGAGGGGTGAGGGAGGTCAAGTGTTGTTAGGGCCAAAGTGGGGACTATTCCCAACACCCCCTGCACTCCCACGTGTAATGTTATTACGACTGCATCCATGACTCCCAATTTATATTTAAAGTGTAATGCGACTGCTACCAATTCTATTTTTCATTGTTGGGGAGTCAAAACCGCTATTGGAATTCTGACTTTGTCACTGCATTCCCCCCCCCTGAGTCTCTTCCTCCCTCTGTCTCGAGCCCGCTGCTTATTCTGCTGTTGTGCGTGGTTCCAAGACACACTTTTGTATAGTAATGTTTTGCCCTTGCTGCAATGTGAACCATGTGATTGAATCGGCCTTAGCTCGGATAACTTTACTGCGTAGGTTATTTCACTCTGTGTAATTTAGATTTTGATTTCCAGTTGCAATGTTTGTTAACTAATAAAAAAAAATGTTTAACTAAATGGGCATTGGATTTCAACGGTTGAGTGGAGAGTGCATCAACGGCTGTCCTTTCGCCCCTTCCTCAAGACCACCACCGTCTTGAATGAATAACCTGACCAACCACTTCCATGCTGGGAGATACACAGCTGCAGCCTTGGTTAAAATGTTACTTTGATCGGCAAGGCAGTTTTACACATGTTCCTCTTGAATTATCCATCGGTCCATACTCAATTCAGAAGTGGAACGCACACAAAGGATGCTCTTCACTATAATTACTACTCCACACGTGCATATTGTGGAGGTATGATTTGTAGCATGGAAGTCGTATAGAAGTATGTTCTGATTAAACATTTTTTCGTAAAATGTGGACTGTCTGCCCATAACCAATTTTTTGTCCGGGTGTGTATTACATGACCACAAGCACTCAAAAACACGCGGTGAACGTCTCCAAATTGACTTAAATATATTTTTAAAAACCCAGTTTGCGACGCAACGTGGAATCTTGTGTAGTTTACTCTGTTTCCACATCTCTGGTTATCAATATGGCACGGGCGTGTCCTGGCTTCCATTCTCCACCCTTCAGTTTGTCCTCCCATCTGGCAAGGCACAAGTGGTGCTGGAGGAAATTTATTTGCAAAGATGTCTTGACCCCTGAGTTTATCACCCCGCACAACTTAATTCAACTTTAGTGGTGATTTTCAAGAGTTTTTCACCTGCTTAAGATAAGATATCTCTTGTGAACGTGTAAGGCATTATATTTAGAGATTTGGCAGTTTATTTTGAGCAGCAAATGTGCACCTTTGCTTACAAGGTACACTTTGGTCATCCAAATACAACCCTTAAATTTTCCGGACTGTCGTTGAAACATCTGTGGAGCGATCCCATTTTAAAAGGAAGAACTTTATTTTTAATCAGTACAAATAATTATAGCTAGGCCACGGCTTGTGGAAAGTACGCAAGAAAACATTTATTTTAGTTCATTCCTCTTGAGGGGAAGAGTAACGTTAAGATGGGTAGCGATGTTAAAATAGAAGGGGGGAAAAAATAAATGGAATTGGAAATGGTGATCGCATTCTGAAAGTGCCAGTGTTGTTGTGGGTCTCTGCTAGATAGACGGCATACACGGTGCTGTGTCGTTGCAGCCAGGGGTGATTTAGGAATTTGTTTTGGTCTATTCTTGTAAAGGGTTTTTGGATTAAAGCCCCCTCTTAGTATCTTGGTCCTCAAAAACTTTGTGTGTGTGTGTGTCCAGCGTCCGTTTGTTGTTTACCCGTCTTAAACATTGACCGAGGTGTGAACTGATATATTTTTTTGTGAGCCGGATGGTACGGTGATTGAAGGTAGCAAATACAATGTGTATTTGTGAATGTCAGAAAGAAAAAAAAACGATACAATGTGTATTTGTGAATGTCAGAAAGAAAAAAACGATAGGACAAACTTACCACTGTTTTGGGAGTTTTTCCGTCTTTGTGACGCGAAGTGACGGATGGGTCGGTGAAACCTAAAGTGTTCTGTTTAAAGTCTTCGAGGGGCGTCTAAGCCAAATGGTTTTTTATCCGTATATATGCTACGATCAGAGGTGAAACATTAATTCCGCTGACAAAACGCTGTCAATTCAGCCCTCCGTGTGAGGCTTTACTCTCAGACTCGGTGGCGAGAGGTTTTGAATGAATGTAACCCTACGACTTAAAACATACAACCTGCCTAATTAAAATGCTGAACGGTATACATTCTGCTGGAAACTGTTGGGCAAATGCACGCCCTGTTGATGCGTTTTGTGTTTGTGATCAAACGGCTCATTTGTGTGTTGTACTTGTTAACGCTAAGCTAAATAAACACACGGTTGACACTGTAATTTAATGGATGTTAGGATTCGGTAAGATGCATATTTTTTTCTGAATCTTGATCCTTCAACGTGACTTCTGCATCTCAAGTCCGACGCATTTGTAAGTCATCCCTATGCTTTTGGTTTAATGGCTCTCATGACCCAAATCCGACAACTTATATATATATTTTGTTCTTCATATTAACCTTTTCGCTAGTCCCCATCCTGCTCATTCTGTTCTAGGAAATTGTATAACAGGTTGACCACAGTTTTTAAATTAATATTTTATTAAATCCGTTAAATTCCTCGGTTTATTGCTTAAAAAAACCCCCAAAATCAATGATGGCTTTCCAATACGCGTTGAGATTGTTAATTTAAATCCGTCAGTCCAGATGAGATTCCAGTTGTGGGTGCCACTAGAAGTGGCATAACTTTCAGCGTTTACACTTTCTTTGCACGGCCCTCTATAAGAGTGAATGATTGTGGGTCATTAAACAATTCACTCTTAATTATCTATAATATTCACTGAAGTTTAACTCACGTAGGTGGGTACCAGTTTACGCGCTTGGCCTGTGGGCCGTGTGTGTCGAACGACAAAGAGCTGCAAAAAGATGGATTAATTTAATATAAACATTTCTTTCGAAAAAGTCGCTTAGCAAAATGCGTATAACGTTCATCCATCCATCATCCATCTTATGGATGGGCGCTGAGAATATTAAAAAAACAAAGGGCAGCGAGGTTCACCGGTTAAAGTGCACGAGGCACACGCACGCACATGCCCTGTTCGGCTGCGTGCAAGGCCGTTCAATCCATAACGGAAACCGGTGGCAATCTTGTATCGCTTCCATGCCCTCCTCCAGCTGACGGCATGTGTTGACAATAAACCATGTTTGTATGCTGCACTCTTCTTCGAGCTGCGGCTCTGTGTCAAGTTGGGGTTCTTTTTTCACGATTGATTTTGTGTTTAAATCCTTTCTGGAATTTGTTTTTCTCCCCCCCCCCCACGTGTTGTGTTCACGGGAAAGCTGCCGCCTAAACAGACACTAATCCTCGTGCTATGTTTGGTTTACGAGTTAAAAGTTGAATTATGCCCTCCCCCCCTCTACCCTACCACTGTTGCGCAACTTTGCTGTTGACACGGGCCCTATTCCACGGATTACAAGACGCTGTGGAAAGTCAAAACGTGCCCCAAACTTGAGCCCGCTGTCAATAAGGTTTTATATACATCGTACACAACCCTTACCGGATAATGAGAACGGGGTTGAAATGCAGACCAAACAAAATGCGTCTTATAATCCTGAGAATACGGAAAAGTAAAAATCTAATGTTGTTTTCCTCCTACAAGTGATGCGGTAAATCGCACACAGTGACCGGGCAATGACACATTTTTGCCGCTACGGGTCGTGTTCGGGCTCTAAAAAAATCGTTTTGGAAGTGATGCATTGCGATCATATTTTATTTGTACGTATTGCTCGTCCATATGGAAAGACATGCATTCAATAAATAAAGAAATCGATAGAATTACGGTGTATATCACTTGTATCGGGATACGTTATGAGCAGCAGAGGTCAGAGCAGGAGAATCAATTTCTGTGTAATAACCACGGACATTCTAGATTTGAAGTTTTCGTGACTGCAAGGATCCATACTCTTGGTTCTTTCGATAAAGTCACGTAGGTAAAGAAAATAAAATAAAAGATAAAAATAAATCACGACGTTTCGGAACAATCAGCAAAAAACAGTTGCTGAAATAGGCCTATTTCGGCAACTGTTTTTTGCTATTTCAGCAACTGTTTTTTGCTGTGATTTTTTTTCTTTTTTTTTTCTTTACCTACATGACTTAACCACGGAAATACAGCTTCCTACTTCGTGATATTTCTATATTAGTGTTTGCAACCGCTCACAAAATAATATAAGAACCGGCTGACCACCTAAGTGAGAGTAGGTGTGTGTGTGTGAACGCTTAACCCAATGTCCATTAAAAAACACAAAGATCCAATTATAATTAAACTGCTACGTAAAACCGCTCGCTGCTTACCCGCTTCACTTCAAATCCAAACCCCTCCCCCCCTTGTTATCTATCCATCCCTATTCACAACCCCTCCAATCATCTTCCCCGCACTCCCTGATTACAAACCCGTACCCCCTGCATCACCAGCCCCCCACAGATCCCCACGCCTTCCCAATCACCCACCCGTTCCAGCCAAACAAAAGCAATCACTAATTTAAACGCCACATCTCCCCCACCACCACCACCTTCTCTTTATCGGTCACTATAGTTGTACCGCATTACGCCAATCACGTGGTCCAAAATATAGCACTGTGGAGGCGAGGGTTGGTGGACCACACAGGTGTTGGAAACAGTCCCTTCCCCCTGGGCGGCTGGGTGGCACGCCCTGGTTTGGGCAGTGGGCGGGAGAGCGGTGGCGGGCGGAGGAGGAATTGGCACAGCCCCCTTTTGCCCACTTCAGCAATTGTTTCTTGCTGTGGTTGTCCCACCTGATGACGGACGCCTGTGTGTGCGCCCGAAACGTCGTGATTAAATGTATTTTATACCCACGTGACTTTACCGAAAGAACCAAAGAGTTTGGAATGTGAAGGAACCCAAGGAGCGTCCATTGTTTCAACTCGGGAATCTTGATTCAGACTGCAGGAGGAATCCGATGAGCTCTGAAGCTCTTTCCCACAGATGGCCCAGTATGGGCGGGTCAGCATAGCTACAACAGCGAGAAATACAGAATTAAAAATACCCATAGCAGTGCAAAACAGGGGGAAGGGTGAGCAAGTCACTAAATATAATTCGATTTAAAGCTTTCGTGACTGCAGGGATTCATCTTCTTGGTTCTTTCGGTAAAGTCACGTAGAAGGGAAAAACACAATACATTTTATTATGTTTTATTTTTATTATTTTATTATTTCCCTTCTACGTGACTTTACCGAAAGAACCAAGAAGAGAAATATAATTCGATTAAACATTAATAATGTGGCACGCCGGGAGATGGAATTGAACCGGCGGACCTCTGGCTTAGCAAGTCGAGTGCCCCGACTTTGAACCACGGCAGCTCCCCGTTGCGTGGCCACGACAGAATATCTCTCAGCGTGCAACGTGACACACCGAACGCACATTTGGTGGCGCTTTCCGTTCACGTCTCGTTCATTAGCGCGTGCTCACCTCCCTGCGAGAGAAACCCCGCGACGTGCCGTGTTCTGCATGATACGTCGTCTGGCGCGTGTGCGTGTGCGTGCGGCTGTATCAACATATCAAAGCACCCGACAATGTACGCGCGACGCGGGGCATTCATAAGATCAAACATTACGCATAGAAATTAAAATAAAAGCACATCATAGGAAGAGCCATCAAACGCCCACCCACTCTGCGTGGTGGTTGTAACCCTTGCCGGCAGAACATTAAAGGGCCGATTGATGTCTTTCTAAGCCAGGTAGAGATGCCTTTGCGCTTCGAACACGTTTTGAAAGGGAACGCCACCAAATGCAGCAACGCGATGGAAATCAATCACGCCGCCTCTCATTTGGGGCCGTCCATAAATGACGTCACGCGATTTTGGACGATTTTTGACACCCCCCCCTTCGTCACACGGCGTCACAAAAAGTCAGACCCCCCCCCTCAAATATGACGTCACAAAGCTCTGCCCCCCCCCAAAACCATATTAAAAAAACATGCTTCCAATCGCTTTAAACTATTGTCATTGTCGTGCGTATTTAATGTGGCGCTGCACTCTGATGTTGTAGGAGAAAACATTTATTAAAAAGTCTACTTAATTAAGTAGAACGTGTTGTCTATATTTATTTAAAGTTGCGCATTTTTATGTGACGTCACATTTCTCAACCCCCCCCCCTCGTCACACATCGTCACAAATGTCTGACCCCCCCCCCCTATGTGCGTGACGTCATTTATGGACGGCCCCTTACGAGCCCGGTGACGGTGGTAGTAGCTACGCGCGCCTTTAATACTGGTAGGAACCTCCTGGTTACACCAGCCCACAGGGGATTATTGTGTCCGTCGTGCAGGGAGGGGCTGGGTGGGGAGGGAGGGGCTGGGTGGGGCTGGATGGTGGGTGGGAGGGGTGGGGCTGGGTGGGGAGGGGCTGGTCACCCCGTGGTGCCCTTATAAAACTCAACGTTTAACCTACTCACGCCGGCTTGTGCCCGCCCTCACAGTCGGCCATATTTGCGGAAAACACCACGCCGCCGTTGATCCTGGCCATTGACCGAGCAACCCAACGTTCCTTCCAGCTCCCTCCGCAGGAATGTGTTACAGGCCTGGAGGCGAGGGATGATCATGCACATGCTGTAAGAAACTCCCTGATCCATGGGAGATCGATGCGCCATACCCTGACTCGCCAGGGGAAGGCGACAAAGCAAATGTGGACTCCCCCCCCCCCCAACTCTTCGATGTGTGTTGGATTAAGTGTTGAGGGCCGTCCATAAATGACGTCACGCACCTACGGGGGGGGGGGGTCAGACATTTGTGACGATGTGTGACGAGGGGGGGGGTTTGAGAAATGTGACGTCACATCAAAATGCGCAACTTTAAATAAATATAGACAACACGTTCTACATAATTAAATATACTTTTTAATAAATGTTTTCTCCTACAACATCAGAGTGCAGCGCCACATTAAATACGCACTACAATGACAATAGTTTAAAGCGATTTGAAGCATGTTTTATTTGGGGGGGGTGGGCAGAGCTTTGTGGCGTCATATTTGAGGGGGGGTCTGACTTTTTGTGACGCCGTGTGACGATGGGGGGGGGGGGGGTCAAAAATCGTCCAAAATCGCGTGACGTCATTTATGGACGGCCCCTTGCCCCCTCGCACACTTGGGTTCACATCGGGGCGCCCCGGTCTCCTCCAACTTGTACATTCTCTTCTTGGTTCTTTCGGTAAAGTCACGTAGAAGGGAAATAATAAAATAATAAAAATAAAACATAATAAAATAATTCTGACGCTGTCATTCCGACAGACCTGTTCTTCACCTGAGGACGGCTGCTTGCGTTGTGGCCGAAACGTCGTGAGAATTGTATTTTATTATGTTTTATTTTTATTATTTTATTACTTCCCTTCTACGTGACTTTACCGAAAGAACCAAGAAGATGAATCCCTGCAGTCACGAAAGCTTTAAATCGAAATTTTATTATGTTTTATTTTTATTATTTTATTATTTCCCTTCTACGTGACTTTACCGAAAGAACCAAGAAGATAAATCCCTGCAGTCACGAAAGCTTTAAATCGAAATTTGTAAATTCTCATTCTCTGTCTTTCATACGGCTGATGTAGACGCAAGAGAAATGACTCCAGTTTCACGTGCGGGCGGGTGGTCAAGCCCAGGTAACCGCGTCAGGTGCAGCGGAGTTCTAACGCTGCGATGTCCTCGACTCGAGAGGCACGAGTTATGTTTTTTGTTTGCATTCCGACTGCAGGTATTGTGGTCAATGCAAACATGACTCCTTGTAAAACAAGTGTCAGTTTTGTTGCCAGATAAAAGGGTAAAAAACCAATTATCATATTTTGCTACTGGCATATGAGGTACCAATGGTGTAAATGCTTACCCCGAGCTCTCATACTCTGATGGTTCATTGTCCTTGAGTTGTGCGCCTTTTGGCGTCATCTGGTCCAACTCCATGTGAGACTAGGCTCTAAAGAAAGCTGTCTCGGGTGTGGACCAATCAATTTCAAGGACAGTGCATACATTATCAGAGTTATATTTTTGTTTGCATTCCGACTGCAGGTATTGTGGTCAATGCAAACATGACTCCTTGTAAAAAAGGTGTCAGTTTTGTTGCCAGATAAAAGGGTAAAAACCAATTATCATATTTTGCTACTGGCAAATGAAGTTCCAATGGTGTGATGTCCTCCTTCGCATTTGTGGATCGGGCGTTGTGTCGTTCTATGTTGCTCCGGTCTGTTCGAGATGACCACAGTCGCGCACTGCAGAGTTTATGATTTGGCTGAAACATCAGAATATAAATGAAACTGCAGAGCTCGGGCAATCGTTGGCGCCGGTTCACCGCGTGGCCGTGGCTCCTCGTGCCTCTCGAGTCGTTCTCTCTCTTGGAGAGCGAGCGAGTGCTGTATGGTGTGCCGCAAGTTGAAATTAGTGTACCTGTCTCTCCATATGCAACAAAAAACAAACCAGTCAATACATTTAACACGACAACCCATCGATTGGCCTCTCCGATTAGCACCTCTGATGAGCGCGGTTGGCAACGTTTCCGGAACGAATTATGCTCGCAATACAAGGTTTTACTGCACATTATGCGTGTACTCTCTGGTTCTTTCGGCAAAGTCACGTGGGTAGAAACATTAATTATAAATCTCGACGTTTCGATCGCGACACAAACAAATCGTCATCAGGTAGAAAGATGCAGCAGTAGAACTGCTGAACAAGAAAGGGCTGTTGCAACGTGACTTTACCGAAAGAACCAAAGGGTATGGCTTCCTGCTGTCACGAAAACTTCAAATCAAGATTCACTTGTGTAACATTTCTGCTGTGGGGGTGGGGGGGACTCTGTCTCGGCATCGACACTCAGTTCCTCCTCGGCAGAGTCAGGCTCGCTTGAATTAGTTGTGAGCTGCCCGAGGCAAAGATATCTTTTCAACGATGTCCGTCCCGGATTGATAGTTTTCATTCTTAAATACGATCCAATGGGAAAGAAACTTTAATCGAATGTCGGGTTGCTATTAGGAACCTACCTTGTTGGAACCGAATGACGTCGATCAAAGAGAGGCAGTTACAGAGAAGGAGCTACCTCCCCCAGCGAAGATTAAAACTGCGGGGCCTTGGACAAAAGGCCTCCATTTTCTGGAACCGAGAACAAAGTTAAAGGTCGTGAGAACGACCAAAAATGTCTTCCTGCTCACACGAAGTTGGTGGTGCTCATTTGTGGCATCACTGTGAACAGTCGTAGACATTCCACATTCCCACGACATGCACCAGGATAGCTATGGGACAACCACCGTTGATGCCTTCTCGCGAAGTGGCAATCATTTGCCATCAACATCTTTCCGTTGGTCATTGCCGAGTAATGAAGCCAGCCCTAACAATCATTCAAATTTATAATGCGGCATTCCATCGTAGAATCCCAATGCGCAATGCATGAAAAGCAGGAAACAATAACGGAACCAGGGCAACCGACCAGACGAGAGAGGGAAGGCCACTTTAAAGAGCTGGCTTTTCAAAGCAGACTTGAATATATCTACCGATTTTGTCGGTGCACTCTGCCAGTATTTTCATCCCCCCTTTTTTTCTGCCCCGGGCCGTCTAGAATCAGACTCCCGTGGCTATCAACGCTGATCCAATTAGCTCACGGAAGAAAATAGAATTCGTTAAATGTGAGAGAGCTGGAACGAATTGGCAGCGTCACGCCGTGTTTATAAAACGAGGACGTGGATGGGCATTTGCCGCACAAAGCCATTTATACATACTGCAAGACACAAATGGGACATACGGGAGGTATTTTATAATGCTTATAAAAACATCAGTCGTGAATAATGAAACGTTTATATCGTTTTATAGAGCGACCTTTAGTTAAGTGGCATTATTAAAAGTGTGGGTTTTTTTTCTCTACAATGTTATAACGCCTGGATAAAAATATCTCATAGCCAGGTGGTGGTGGTGGTGGTGGCTATGCGTTTGGCCTGTGATCCAGCACTATGGAGGCAGCAAGCGAGGATTGGTGGATCACACACAGATGTTGTGAAGCTGCCTTCCCGTGGGCTTTGAAGAGAGTGCCATACCCTGGTTCGCCAGGTAAAAGACGGTACAGCGAATAACGTGGGCTCTGCCTGTTCCGTCTGTATGGGATAGAGCGTTTCTCCCTCGCTGTGGGCAGTAAGAGGGGTTTTCTCCAGGTGCTGCGGTTTCCTCCCACATGTAAAGCCTAATTCATCGTCCGATAACAACCTTCATATATAAAGGACTGCAGAGCTTGGGCAATTGTTGATGCCGACTCATCGCGTGGTTCCTCCTCGCGCCTCTGCGTCGATCTCTCTCTACGAGAGCGAGCGAACACCGCGCCGCGCTTTACAATATGGGGATTATTATTGTTGACTTTTTACGTTAAAAGGCAGTGTTACTGTTTGGTTCTTTCGGTAAAGTCACGTAGTTTGAAATAAAATAAAATAAAACAAATCACGACGTTTCGATCGCAACACAAGCGGTCATCATCAGGCAAAGGGGTCAGCCTCTAAAGGCAAACTGTTTACAAGGGCAGTGTTAGTGATGAAACTGGTGAGTTTCTGTCTCGTCCTTCTCACAGAGTCCATCAACGTAAAGACATTGCCATCATGGCGCAGTGCTTCACACAATGCACTCAGAGCTCAGAAACCTGAGGTTTGGACGCCACGGTAGTGAGATGTCAACCACCACGCCTGGTATACAGGAGGTCGTGGGTTCGATCCCGACCCTGACGCCTGCTGTATATTGGAGTTTGCGTGTCTCTCTCATCATCACGGTGGCTATGAGATGTCAACCACCACGCCTGGTATACAGGAGGTCGTGGGTTCGATCCCGACCCTGACGCCTGCTGTATATTGGAGTTTGCGTGTCTCTCTCATCATCACGGTGGCTATGAGATGTCAACCACCACGCCTGGTATACAGGAGGTCGTGGGTTCGATCCCGACCCTGACGCCTGCTGTATATTGGAGTTTGCGTGTCTCTCTCATCATCACGGTGGCTATGAGATGTCAACCACCACGCCTGGTATACAGGAGGTCGTGGGATCGATCCCGACCCTGACGCCCGCTGTATATTGGAGTTTGCGTGTCTCTCTCATCATCACGGTGGCAAGTAGATGTCAACCACCACGCGTGGTATACAGGAGGTCGTGGGTTCTATCCCGACCCTGACGCCTGTTGTATATTGGAGTTTGCGTGTCTCTCTCATCATCACGGTGGCTATGAGATGTCAACCACCACGCCTGGTATACAGGAGGTCGTGGGTTCGATCCCGACCCTGACGCCTGCTGTATATTGAAGTTTGCGTGTCTCTCTCATCATCACGGTGGCTATGAGATGTCAACCACCACGCCTGGTATACAGGAGGTCGTGGGTTCGATCCCGACCCTGACGCCTGCGGTATATTGGAGTTTGCGTGTCTTTCTCATCATCACGGTGGCTATGAGATGTCAACCACCACGCCTGGTATACAGGAGGTCGTGGGTTCGATCCCGACCCTGACGCCTGCTGTATATTGGAGTTTGCGTGTCTCTCTCATCATCACGGTGGCTATGAGATGTCAACCACCACGCCTGGTATACAGGAGGTCGTGGGTTCGATCCCGACCCTGACGCCTGCTGTATATTGGAGTTTGCGTGTCTCTCTCATCATCACGGTGGCTATGAGATGTCAACCACCACGCCTGGTATACAGGAGGTCGTGGGTTCGATCCCAGCCCTGAAGCCTGCTGCTGTATATTTGTCTCTCTCCCCGTGTACGCGTGGATTTTTCTCCGGGTCCTCCGGTTTATCCCTCCACATTTAGTATCCACGCACGTTTAGAGTCATTGGTTGCTATAAATGTCCACACGATAATAAGCCACCTTGCAGAGGTGGGACAAAGTCATTGTTATGCAAGTCCAAGTCGAGTCGCAAGTCATCAAATTCATGACTCGAGTCTGACTCGAGTCCAAGTCACATGACTCGAGTCCACATCTCATAGGTGGGACAAAGTCATTGTTATGCAAGTCCAAGTCGAGTCGCAAGTCATCAAATTCATGACTCGAGTCTGACTCGAGTCCAAGTCACATGACTCGAGTCCACACCTCTGCCACCTTGCTTTTCAATCATTTGTGGTCACGTCGCTTCTGAAAAAGAGATGCATACTGTCGCTCAGTGGGCCTTACCTGGTAAAATAAAATAAAAAAAATAGTTTAATTAGTTTAGTTATTTTAATTTCATAGTTTATAGTTCAACTGCCAGCTAACATGAGCGGCGAGTGATATGGGGTGCTGTCATCCCCGATCCGAGATGCCCCACTTCACCAACCCGCACTGAGCAGCATTGCCAAGTATGCTCCAACAACTCCCATGAGCAACATGGGGCGAGGAGGCCTTCATGTGCTGACGATGGGGCTGTACATGATTGCCATGGACCATATACTGCAGTAAACACACTGTAGTCTGCCCTCATTCAACGGGGGAGGAGGAACAGCAAAACGACACGAACTCTCTCTCTCTGCTGAAGCCCTCTCATCGTGGCCAGCAGCAGATCTCAACAATGACATTTGGCTCCCAAACATATTGTCATCTTACGATACAATCAAGTTCAAGTTCATTTATTAGGTATAGCCCTGTGAGCCATTCGGCTCTTGAATCGGGTGCAACCGCAACAAACAAAAAACAAAAACATGAACAAAACAATCTTAAAGTGACTATGTGACTAAGTGCAAACAGAAAATCCAAGAAAAGACAGCAAAATATTGCAGAAAAAAAGACCGTACACCAACGCTGTGTGCAAAAATCCCAGTGGGATGCAAGTCAAACAACAACAACAACAACCACAAGACAACTTAGATTAAAGCCATCAGTCTAACTCTGTACTACAACAAACAAACATGGCTAAACCAATACATAATTTCAACCGTGATGATGGTTACAAACTGAGTAATCATTGGAAAGATGTGATTAACCATGCAAAAAATATTTAACTACACTTATTTGGACCATCTTATTTGACAGACAACTATTACAGGTTATTGATAGACAGCCAGGCTTGTTTTACCATGTTTAGTTTGTTTCTTTTTTTTCACACTATTGTTATGTAGGCCAGGCTTAGTCACAAACCGTACCTCTCCATAACAAAGGCTCAGCCTCTTAAGCCTCACCTTACCATATTAATAAAAAGTGTGCCGTACTTGGCCCTTCCCCCTCTCCAACCATTATATATACGGAGTGGTAGCTCTTGCAATCTCTCATTTACTTGATACAGCTGTCGTGGCTGTGACGGTTCCACCTGAAGACGGAAGCTTGTGTTGCCTCCGAAACGTCGTGATTTTTATTTTATTTTACTTTTATTAATTTAATGTTTTACCTACGTGACTTTACCGAAAAAAACCTAAGAATATAAACCAATACACTTTTCGAAATCACCACTGTTCGTACGTGATAAAATTACGAGTCGGCACTGAGTACGCTGAATGACCACCATCGCACCGCGTGCGAGTTTTACCTTTGGCGAGAACTGTACATTGGACGTCGACGGGAGAGGAGGGAAGAAAAAAAAGCATGCAATTAAACCGTGCAACTTCTTGGATCTTTCGGTAAAGTTACGTAGAAGGAAAATAATAAAATAAAAAAAATTAAAACATAATAAAACTATTCTCACGACGTTTCGGCCACAACGCAAGCAGCCTTCCTCAGGTGAAGAACATGTCTGTCGGAAAGACAGTGTCTGAATGAACACCACCAGCCTTGGAAGCGTATATTTAAGCTGGGTTGGAGGGGGAAGAGCGCCTTGACAAAGGAATTTGCATATCAAGAGGAATTAAGCATATTTATGGGAAATGCAGATATGGGATTAGTCACTACTTGTGAAATGCGTAGGAGGTGGGCGGGGGGTTTTCAAAGTCATATTATGCCCGTGCATTATGCAGGATTAGCAGCATCAAAGGGAGGGAGTAGGGTTAGCATTAATAAAGGGAAGGAATGTTAAATCGAAATTAAACCGTGAATGTTTTCTTTTCAGAGATGTTCACGTTTACGTTACAGCCGTCACTTGATACAGCTATCGTGCTGTGACGGTTCCACCTGAAGACGGAAGCTTGTGTTGCCTCCGAAACGTCGTGATTTTTATGTTATTTTTATTTTACTTTATTAAATTTTAATTTTTTACCTACGTGACTTTAACTAAAAAACCTAAGAATATGAATCCTTGCAGTCACGAAAGCTTCAAATCTAGAAGACAAAGGCGGTCGGACGTGGTGTTGGCCACCCTCCCCCCACCACCCCTCGCGAGCCGTGCCTGCCTTCATAGATCCTGTTCGCGAACAGCACTTGCCCCAATCTTCTGTCAAGGCTATACGGGGGATATTTGTCTTGGGACTGTATTTCTTGTGGGGGTTTTCAATGCACTCGCAAAATGACAACAATCAAAGGCACATTTATGTGACACCTGCCTGCATGAACTGGACATTATATGTTTGCGCGTGCAAACAATCATCATCATCATCTCGTCGTCGTTGTTGTCATGCTCCTGTTGGGTCATTACAATCTGTTCAACTTATATTGCCCGATTAATGTACACATCGTACTTGCCGTACGCGAGAATAAGATTGAACGATGTTGGGTTTATCTTCTTGGTTATTAAGGTAAAGTCATGTAGAAGGGAAGTAATAAAATAATAAAAATAGAACATAATAAAATAATTCTCACGACGTTTCGGCCACAACGCAAGCAGCCGTCCTCGCCTGAGGACAGCTGCTTGCGTTGTGGCCGAAACGTAGTGAGAATTTTTTTTTTAATTACTTTCCTTCTACGTGACTTTACCGAAAGAACCAAGAAGATGAATCCCTGCAGTCACGAAAGCTTTAAATCGATGTTGGGTTTGTACAATTTTCCTCCTCTACTTTCCTCCGGTCACGGCCATCACTTCTTGTCGCGCCTGCGTTTATTCTGGGGTTCGGTGACACGGTCCAGCTGCTGGATAGTTCTTGCAAAGCTGCTTTGCGGTTCGAAACCGAGAGGCAGCTCTGGTTAATGCTGCTGCTGCGGCACGCGCGCGTGTGTGTGTAATATTAACCGTGAATATCACGAGCTATCTGCTTCAGAGTTGACGTGAGAGGTGCCTGCAACGTTCTTCGAGGGAGAGTCGCCCCGATTGTGGCCAAGTTTGATAACAAATAAATGACGCGCTTATTACTATTTGAAGCTTTCGTGACAGCAGGGATTCATCTTCTTGGTTCTTTCAGTAAAGTCACGTAGAAGGGAAATAATAATAAAATAATAAAAATAAAACATAATAAAATACAATTCTCGCGACGTTTCGGCCACAACGCAAGCAGCCGTCCTCAGGTGAAGAACAGGTCTGTCGGAAAGACAGCGTCTGAATGAACATCACCAAGCTTAGCAGCGTATATTTAAGCTGTTCTTGACCTGAGGACGTCTGCTTGCGTTGTGGCCGAAACGCCGTGAGAATTGTATTTTATTATGTTTTATTTTTATTATTTTATTATTATTTCCCTTCTACGTGACTTTACCGAAAGAACCAAGAAGGCGCTAATTACCTATACAGAACACACAAAGAGAAAACTTTAGAGTCGAGACTCGGTTCGGCTTTCCTCCGTGATCCTTCCACGTGGCAGTGCAAGCCCACCGATGGGTAACTCGACACCCTCCACTCTATTCACGCGTTCAGATTAAAAAAACAAAAGTTCGCATCTTTAATACGTTTTGCACAAACGCCTACGATGGGCAATGCTTCCCGTACGGTCAGGGTCTCCCTCTCTCCTTACGGATATGCGACGTTGCATTCGCATGACCTGAGCGGTAGAGAAGACCACGGACAGATCGCGCAATCACCAACCCCGTCTGCGATCTTGTGGGTCGCGAATGCAAATCGAGTCGATAACGGAGCGCTGTGGAACGGTCGGTGTGGACGAGGCGAGGAGAGAAAGAGTGGGGGGATCGCACGCCACTCGTCATCCGGCCATTACGACGAACGAATGGCAACTGCAGAACACAACCGTCGCAGTCAGATAACATCAAAGGTTCGGCCGAAGCTTGTCAATGTATAACTTTACTCCGGCATTCAAACACATTCCTCCTGCGGAGGGAGCTGGTAGGAACGTTGGGTTGCTCGGTCAATGGCCAGGGTGAACGGCGGCGTGGTGTATTCCGCAAATATGCCCGACTGTGAGGGCGGGCACAAGCCGGCGTGAGTAGGTTAAACTTTGAGTTTTATAAGGGCACCACGGGGTGACCACCCCCTCCCCACCCAGCCCCACCCCTCCCACCCCCCACCCAGCCCCACCCTCCCCACCCAGCCCCACCCTCCCCACCCAGCCCCACCATCCCCACCCAGCCCCTCCCCACCCTCCCCACCCAGCCCCTTCCTGCACGACGGACGGACACAATAATCCCCTGTGGGCTGGTGTAACCAGGAGGTTCCTAGCAGTATTAAAGTCTCTCTTCGTCGTGTGTCGGAGCTATCGAGATGCTGCGAGCTGGTGGCCTCAAAAAGTGTCACGAGTGAAAACCAGGAGAGGAAACACGACACGACAAAGCATCTTTGATGGCTAGGGGTTTGTCGTCTGTTTCACTTGGATCTGTATATAACTGTGAGGACAATACTACGAAATGTTAGCACAGTACTTGCAACTTTTGGTACGCTACTTGTAACCGTGAGTGCAGTCTAGGGCTGAACGATTAATCGATTTTAAATCGAAATCGCAACTTGAAACAATGCGATTACTTTATTATTGGAATTGTGGTATTTTTTTTTATCATTATAACATTATTTACGTAATTTAACAATTGTTCTATGTTTGATTGTTCTATTTCAATTAGAACATTTTAATAAATACATGTTGGAAGAAATTCACGTCTTTTAAGTTTTCATCCTTGCATTAGAATATATAGAGCAGTTCATATTTTGATGGTATCACGTGGTAATGCTCCATCACATGTGTTTAAATCTATTACTCAGTGAATATTGAACTGAAGCTTGACTTTAAAAACATTAATCGCAAATCAAATCGCAATCGAAATGTCAGAAAAATCGCAATTAAATATTTTCCACCAAATCGTTCAGCCCCCTTTCATTGTGAAAATTTTTCCCTGCACCAAGATCGCTGCGACCTCCCTGCGACTGATAAGAATGAATTCTTCACTGGACATCGGCCGGGCTTATTGATAATCCAGCACGCAACGAGTCACTCACCAGCAGTCAGGCATCCCCTTATCACTCTCCTATCACCACTGCTACCATGGTGACCGTTGCCATGGGTTTCATTCCTCGCTTCCTCCACCCAACAACAAAGGCGACGATTTTCCCGTGTAGCCTTTAACCGACTGTTGGGGCAAGTGCTGTTAGCGAGCAGCACCTATGACAGCCGGCACGGCACATGAGGGGGTGGGTGGCTAGCATCACGCCGGGCCGCCTTTGTCTCCCCAGTGCCGAAGTTTATACACCGCACCGGTTACTAATTTGAGGCCGAGCCGACCTAGGGGAGCCCCAGGACCGGTTCAGAAAATCGTCACTGGCGTTGTCGGTGAGCGGGAATCGAACTTCGTAGCGCAGTGAAGCGATAAACGCTACATGACCGCTCCCCACAGCAGCAGCAACAACCACTCAACTCACCCAACTCACTCCACTCACCAACTCACCCAACTCACCCAACTCACCAACTCACTCCACTCACCAACTCACTCCACTCACTCCACGCGCTCCACTCACCAACTCACTCCACTCACCAACTCACTCAACTCACTCCACTCACCCAACTCACTCCACTCACCAACTCACTCAACTCACTCCACGCGCTCCACTCACCAACTCACTCCACTCACTCCACTCACCAACTCACTCTACTCACTCCACTCACCAACTCACTCCACTCACTCCACTCACTCCACTCACCAACTCACCAACTCACTCCACTCACTCCACTCACCAACTCACTCCACTCACCAACTCACTCCACTGACCAACTCACCCAACTCACTCCACTCACTCCACTCACCAACTCACTCCACTCACCAACTCACTCCACTCACCAACTCACTCCACTCACTCCACTCACCAACTCACTCCACTCACTCCACTCACCAACTCACCCCACTCACCAACTCACCCAACTCACTCCACTCACCAACTCACTCCACTCACCAACTCACTCCACTCACCAACTCACTCCACTCACCAACTCATTCCACTCACCAACTCACCAACTCACTCCACTCACCAACTCATTCCACTCACTCCACTCAGCAACTCACTCCACTCACCAACTCACTCCACTCACTCCACTCACTCCACTCACCAACTCACTCCACTCACTCCACTCACCAACTCACTCCACTCACTCCACTCATTCCACTCACCAACTCACTCCACTCACCAACTCACCAACTCACTCCACTCACCAACTCACTCCACTCACCAACTCACCAACTCACTCCACTCACCCAACTCACCAACTCACCAACTCACTCCACTCACCAACTCACTCACCCAACTCACTCACCAACTCACTCCACTCACCTAACTCACTCACCAACTCACTCCACTCACCAACTCACTCCACTCACCCAACTCACTCCACTCACTCAACTCACTCAACTCACCAACTCACTCCACTCACCAACTCACTCACCCAACTCACTCACCAACTCACTCCACTCACCCAACTCACTCACCAACTCACTCCACTCACTCCACTCACCAACTCACTTTACTCACCAACTCACTCCACTCACCCAACTCACTCCACTCACTCAACTCACCAACTCACCCAACTCACTCCACTCACCAACTCACCAACTCACCCAACTCACTCCACTCACTCAACTCACCAACTCACCCAACTCACTGCACTCACCAACTCACTCCACTCACCAACTCACTCCACTCCCCCAACTCACTCCACTCACCAACTCACTCCACTCCCCCAACTCACTCCACTCACCAACTCACCAACTCACCCAACTCACTCCACTCACTCAACTCACCAACTCACCCAACTCACTCCACTCACCAACTCACTCCACTCACCAACTCACTCCACTCACCAACTCACTCCACTCACCCAACTCACTCCACTCACCAACTCACTCCACTCACTCCACTCACCAACTCACCGAACTCACTCCACTCACCAACTCACTCCACTCACCAACTCACTCCACTCACCAACTCACCAACTCACTCCACTCACCAACTCACCAACTCACTCCACTCACCAACTCACTCCACTCACCCAGCTCACCAACTCACTCCACTCACCAACTCACTCACCCAACTCACTCACCAACTCACTCCACTCACTCAACTCACCAACTCACTTCACTCACTCAACTCACCAACTCACCCAACTCACTCCACTCACCAACTCACTCCACTCACCCAACTCACTCAACTCACCAACTCACTCCACTCACCCAACTCACTCAACTCACCAACTCACCCAACTCACTCCACTCACCAACTCACTCCACTCACCAACTCACTCAACTCACCAACTCACTCCACTCACCAACTCACTCAACTCACCAACTCACTCCACTCACCAACTCACTCCACTCACCAACTCACCAACTCACTCCACTCACCAACTCACTCCACTCACCAACTCACCAACTCACTCCACTCACCAACTCACTCCACTCACCAACTCACTCCACTCACTCAACTCACCAACTCACTTCACTCACTCAACTCACCAACTCATAACACTCACCAACTCACCAACTCACTCCACTCACCAACTCACTCCACTCACCAACTCACCAACTCACTCCACTCACCAACTCACTCCACTCACCAACTCACCAACTCACTCCACTCACCAACTCACTCCACTCACCAACTCACCCAACTCACCAACTCACTCCACTCACCAACTCACTCACCCAACTCACCAACTCACTCCACTCACCCAACTCACCAACTCACTCCACTCACCAACTCACTCACCCAACTAACCAACTCACTCCACTCACTCCACTCACCAACTCACTCCACTCACCAACTCACTTCACTCACCAACTCACTCCACTCACCCAACTCACTCCACTCACCCAACTCACTCCACTCACCAACTCACTCCACTCACCCACTCACTCCACTCACCAACTCACTCACCAACTCACCAACTCACTTCACTCACTCCACTCACCAACTCACTCCACTCACTCCACTCACCAACTCACCCAACTCACTCCACTCACCCAAGTCAATCAGTCTCTGACCTACTGCGTCTTAAACGTTGCTGTTTGTTGCTGGCCGCTTGGGCGTGTTTCAACATTTGGGGCACGGTGCTCAGTTGTAGACGGCTTGATGGTGGTGGGGAGAGGGGGGGAACGAGGGTTCTTCATCCAGCAGTGGATATATCATAGCTGACGACGGTGATGGCGATGACATGTTGATGATGCAATGGTCCCCATTCGTTGCTTCGAGGTTGGTGGCGTTGTTTGACTTTGTCTGTCTCGGCCGTCGAACAAACACTGCAGGTCACCGCATCATCGCGCACCGCTTCCAAACGCGCTTCCGCGGCCGTCTGGAACGTGCTCGGTTCCTTCCGATGTCAGCAGGCCACCGGAAGCTGTGTCGCGTGTTTAAATCATCTCGATCCAAAATTAAATTCTTTACCACTGTTTTTTTTATGTGTTAGTTTGCCCCCCACCACCACCCCGCCCCGCACCTATGATGAGCACGGTTTGCTACGTACGGCGCGAAAGAAATTCGACAGAGTGCCATAAGGGGCGTCCATAAATGACGTCACGCACCTGTGGGGGGGGGGGGGGGTTCAGACATTTGTGACGATGTGTGACGAGGGGGGGGGGGGGGCGTTTGAGAAATGTGACGTCACATCAAAATGCGCAACTTTAAATATAGACAACACGTTCTACTTAATTAAATAGACTTTTTAATACATGTTTTCTCCTACAACATCAGTGTAGCGCCACATTAAATACGCACTACAATGACAATAGTTTAAAGTGATTTGAAGCATATTTTACTTTTTAAAATGGAAATATGGTTTTGGGGGGGGCACAGCTTTGTGACGTCATATTTGAGGGGGGGTCTGACTTTTTGTGACGCCGTGTGACGAAGGGGGGGGGGGTAAAAAATCTTCCAAAATCGCGTGACGTCATTTATGGACGGCCCCATACGTCTGTGAGTAACAACAGCAGGAGTAGATGGTTGCTTGCAGTCCCGTAGGGGGTAGAGCCCCCCCCAAACTCAGGTTAAGAGTCGCACCCCCCCCCCCACACTTCAAAATTTTCCATCAAAAAAATGTTGGCACACAATCTAAACACTCATGGGGGGCCGTGACAACTTCTCATCGCACGATTGGGGGGGGGGGGGGGCAGAGCGTAATGCAGGCGAGAGACAGCAGCAGTGTCCGGTCACATCGCTCACTCGCTCTGTTTTATTTACGATGCAGAAGAAACGGGAAGATGATCGGTGTAGTCGGCACTTTGCTTCGTTCATCATTTCGTCTTTTTAAATCCTTTATATTAAGTTCGCTTGCTTGCTTAGGACCGTGAAAATCTTTCGGTCGTTTTTTAACCCACTTCCCGTGATCCAATCGAGCTGATATTTTCCACACAGACTCGTTGTGCGTGACAATGCATTTTCGTGAAAAAAATTTCCAAAATTTTACACTGTTTAGGGAATTTTTTAAAAAATATTTAATTACCAATTGCTTAATGCTGCCAGACAATCATCTGACCCATAGGTGGCAGCCATCTCAAGCCAGAGGACGAGAGGACTCTAGACGCCCCGATGCCACGCATATAAAGGATTTATAGCGAAAAACTTTGTTTTTACGGGTTAATTTTTTTGTTTTTTTTTCAATGCTTTGCTTTATGTGCCCCACCCCCCCCCCGTTTTAATGAAATATTTCACGAAAGATTTCACGCTCTGCTCTCCTCCTTCATAACCTTTTTAGGTTCGCAGAATATAAAGTAGTTGTCGTGCTGAAGTGCCCGTGCTTAATGTGCGTGTTTCGACGATTTACCTTCTCAAACAAAAAGAAAATCTGCCCGCGTCTCGCAATAACCCCAAGAAAGGCGATCAGGCGATGACATGTTGATGATGCAATGGTCCCCATTCGTTGCTTCGAGGTTGGTGGCGTTGTTTGACTTTGTCTGTCTCGGCCGTCGAACAAACACTGCAGGTCACCGCATCATCGCGCACCGCTTCCAAACGCGCTTCCGCGGCCGTCTGGAACGTGCTCGGTTCCTTCCGATGTCAGCAGGCCACCGGAAGCTGTGTCGCGTGTTTAAATCATCTCGATCCAAAATTAAATTCTTTACCACTGTTTTTTTTATGTGTTAGTTTGCCCCCCACCACCACCCCGCCCCGCACCTATGATGAGCACGGTTTGCTACGTACGGCGCGAAAGAAATTCGACAGAGTGCCATAAGGGGCGTCCATAAATGACGTCACGCACCTGTGGGGGGGGGGGGGGGTTCAGACATTTGTGACGATGTGTGACGAGGGGGGGGGGGGGGCGTTTGAGAAATGTGACGTCACATCAAAATGCGCAACTTTAAATATAGACAACACGTTCTACTTAATTAAATAGACTTTTTAATACATGTTTTCTCCTACAACATCAGTGTAGCGCCACATTAAATACGCACTACAATGACAATAGTTTAAAGTGATTTGAAGCATATTTTACTTTTTAAAATGGAAATATGGTTTTGGGGGGGGCACAGCTTTGTGACGTCATATTTGAGGGGGGGTCTGACTTTTTGTGACGCCGTGTGACGAAGGGGGGGGGGGGTAAAAAATCTTCCAAAATCGCGTGACGTCATTTATGGACGGCCCCATACGTCTGTGAGTAACAACAGCAGGAGTAGATGGTTGCTTGCAGTCCCGTAGGGGGCAGAGCCCCCCCCAAACTCAGGTTAAGAGTCGCACCCCCCCCCCCACACTTCAAAATTTTCCATCAAAAAAATGTTGGCACACAATCTAAACACTCATGGGGGGCCGTGACAACTTCTCATCGCACGATTGGGGGGGGGGGGGGCAGAGCGTAATGCAGGCGAGAGACAGCAGCAGTGTCCGGTCACATCGCTCACTCGCTCTGTTTTATTTACGATGCAGAAGAAACGGGAAGATGATCGGTGTAGTCGGCACTTTGCTTCGTTCATCATTTCGTCTTTTTAAATCATTTATATTAAGTTCGCTTGCTTGCTTAGGACCGTGAAAATCTTTCGGTCGTTTTTTAACCCACTTCCCGTGATCCAATCGAGCTGATATTTTCCACACAGACTCGTTGTGCGTGACAATGCATTTTCGTGAAAAAAATTTCCAAAATTTTACACTGTTTAGGGAATTTTTTAAAAAATATTTAATTACCAATTGCTTAATGCTGCCAGACAATCATCTGACCCATAGGTGGCAGCCATCTCAAGCCAGAGGACGAGAGGACTCTAGACGCCCCGATGCCACGCATATAAAGGATTTATAGCGAAAAACTTTGTTTTTACGGGTTAATTTTTTTGTTTTTTTTTCAATGCTTTGCTTTATGTGCCCCACCCCCCCCCCCCCGTTTTAATGAAATATTTCACGAAAGATTTCACGCTCTGCTCTCCTCCTTCATAACCTTTTTAGGTTCGCAGAATATAAAGTAGTTGTCGTGCTGAAGTGCCCGTGCTTAATGTGCGTGTTTCGACGATTTACCTTCTCAAACAAAAAGAAAATCTGCCCGCGTCTCGCAATAACCCCAAGAAAGGCGATCAGGCGATGACATGTTGATGATGCAATGGTCCCCATTCGTTGCTTCGAGGTTGGTGGCGTTGTTTGACTTTGTCTGTCTCGGCCGTCGAACAAACACTGCAGGTCACCGCATCATCGCGCACCGCTTCCAAACGCGCTTCCGCGGCCGTCTGGAACGTGCTCGGTTCCTTCCGATGTCAGCAGGCCACCGGAAGCTGTGTCGCGTGTTTAAATCATCTCGATCCAAAATTAAATTCTTTACCACTGTTTTTTTTATGTGTTAGTTTGCCCCCCACCACCACCCCGCCCCGCACCTATGATGAGCACGGTTTGCTACGTACGGCGCGAAAGAAATTCGACAGAGTGCCATAAGGGGCGTCCATAAATGACGTCACGCACCTGTGGGGGGGGGGGGGTTCAGACATTTGTGACGATGTGTGACGAGGGGGGGGGGGGGGCGTTTGAGAAATGTGACGTCACATCAAAATGCGCAACTTTAAATATAGACAACACGTTCTACTTAATTAAATAGACTTTTTAATACATGTTTTCTCCTACAACATCAGTGTAGCGCCACATTAAATACGCACTACAATGACAATAGTTTAAAGTGATTTGAAGAATATTTTACTTTTTAAAATGGAAATATGGTTTTGGGGGGGGCACAGCTTTGTGACGTCATATTTGAGGGGGGGTCTGACTTTTTGTGACGCCGTGTGACGAAGGGGGGGGGGGTAAAAAATCTTCCAAAATCGCGTGACGTCATTTATGGACGGCCCCATACGTCTGTGAGTAACAACAGCAGGAGTAGATGGTTGCTTGCAGTCCCGTAGGGGGCAGAGCCCCCCCCAAACTCAGGTTAAGAGTCGCACCCCCCCCCCCCACACTTCAAAATTTTCCATCAAAAAAATGTTGGCACACAATCTAAACACTCATGGGGGGCCGTGACAACTTCTCATCGCACGATTGGGGGGGGGGGGGGCAGAGCGTAATGCAGGCGAGAGACAGCAGCAGTGTCCGGTCACATCGCTCACTCGCTCTGTTTTATTTACGATGCAGAAGAAACGGGAAGATGATCGGTGTAGTCGGCACTTTGCTTCGTTCATCATTTCGTCTTTTTAAATCCTTTATATTAAGTTCGCTTGCTTGCTTAGGACCGTGAAAATCTTTCGGTCGTTTTTTAACCCACTTCCCGTGATCCAATCGAGCTGATATTTTCCACACAGACTCGTTGTGCGTGACAATGCATTTTCGTGAAAAAAATTTCCAAAATTTTACACTGTTTAGGGAATTTTTTAAAAAATATTTAATTACCAATTGCTTAATGCTGCCAGACAATCATCTGACCCATAGGTGGCAGCCATCTCAAGCCAGAGGACGAGAGGACTCTAGACGCCCCGATGCCACGCATATAAAGGATTTATAGCGAAAAACTTTGTTTTTACGGGTTAATTTTTTTGTTTTTTTTTCAATGCTTTGCTTTATGTGCCCCACCCCCCCCCCCCCGTTTTAATGAAATATTTCACGAAAGATTTCACGCTCTGCTCTCCTCCTTCATAACCTTTTTAGGTTCGCAGAATATAAAGTAGTTGTCGTGCTGAAGTGCCCGTGCTTAATGTGCGTGTTTCGACGATTTACCTTCTCAAACAAAAAGAAAATCTGCCCGCGTCTCGCAATAACCCCAAGAAAGGCGATCAGGCACTCCCCAGGTAAAAACGAACCACCACTGCCTGAGTTTAACAACATCGGGCTGGTTGTACCCCTATTCTTAGGTTTTTTCGGTAAAGTCACGTAGGTAAAAAAATCAAAATTAATAAAAGTAAAATAAAATAAAATGTAATAAAAATCACGACGTTTCGGAGGCAACACAAGCTTCCGTCTTCAGGTGGAACCGTCACAGCACGCTTGCTGTAATCGTTGTACCACACCCCCACGACTCCCCCATGCATCTCCTCTTCACATGCAGGCGAGGCTGGTTAGGTTTGCGTTGGGGAGCTTTCGAACTTGTGGCCAATCAGACGCGCTCGCCTTGGCAGTGTCGCACCCCCGCATCATTCTCGGACTCTCCCTCCCCCATCGCTTTTTGTGTGCAACTCTCTCCATCTCCTCCGGCTCTCGCCTCGCTCGCCCTTCCCCCTTGCATCTCTCTCTCTCATCTCTCTCTCTCCTTAAACTCTCTCTCTCCTCTCTCTCTCTCCCCTGCCCGCCCGCCCGCTCCGCGCGTTCACGATGGCGCTAGCGGCGACGCAGCCACTCGCTTCGTGAGTGGCAGCGCGACTCAGCGAACGAAGAAACGAAGGAAGAAGCGAACGAACTTAAAGGGACCCCCAGGGGGGGGGGGGGGGGGGGGGGGCGAGAGCAGCTGAACGACGACGACTCATTCGCCCGCGTCTTTTGTCGACGAACGTGCAACATCGCCGTCGTCCGTAACCCTCTTCATCTTCCTATCAGACAAACTTACCACCGCCACCACCGCCATCATCATCGTAGTCGTAGTAGTCGGCACCGTGAACGTCCTCGCAACCATCAAGCAAACCGGCTCGCCAGCGAGCAACTTGGCCGCGTTCACCTTGGCGGCGACTGCGTGTTGAGTAGCGTTGGATATCCCACCGTCACCGTCACCCACGTTTGGATAAAAGTGTCGCGTACAAGAGCGGGGTAAGCGTTGTGTGTCTGTCCGTCTGTCTGCGTGGCCACAAAGACAAAGGTGCCCCGCGTAGCCTGTAACAGACTGTTGGGGCAAGAGCCTTTGGCGAGCGGCACCTCTGTGCAGGCCGGCACGGCGCACGGGAGGGGGGTGGGGTGGACTGCACCGCGTCCCGGCCGTCTTTGTTTCCCCAGTGGCGATGTTTTAACTACACACTCAGTTGAGGCCGAGGCGACCTAGGGGAGCCCCAGGACCGGTTCAGACAATTGTCAGAACGGTTTGGGCCGTGAGCGGGAATCGAACTCGGGGTGGCCAGGTTCGTAGTGTAGCATATTCTTAGGTTTTTTCGGTAAAGTCACGTAGGTAAAAATTTTAAATAAAAATTAATAAAAGTAAAATAAAAATCACGACGTTTCGGAGGCAACACAAGCTTCCTAGTGTAGCGCTAACCGCTGCACCACCGCTCCTCGAGACGGCGAGTGGGTGACCAGAACCACGCCCGGCCGCCTTTGTCTCCCCAGTGATGTTTACACACCGTGACAGGTCACTTTCGTTTAAGCGAAGCCTGGGACCGGTTCAAGATATTCCTAATCGATGTTTGGCTGTGGAATCGAACTCGATTGTCCCAGTGGGCTAACCGCTGTGCCACCGCTCCACGCACTATTGACTGAACACACACCACGTACTTTAAGATAACGATCTACAAACGTGTGCATGACAAAGCAGATGGTTGTTGTTAATGATGATGTTGTGATTCTACGGATTGTAAGGTTAATTGATATGAGTTTGGGCGTCACGGTGGCTAGGAGATGTTAACTACCTCGCCTGGTATGCAGGAGGTCGTGGGTTCGATCCCGGCCCTGACGCCTGCTGCTGTGTATTTGGAGTTTGTGGTGTCTCTCTCCCTGTGGTGAGATGTTAACCACCTCGCCTGGTATGCAGGAGGTCGTGGGTTCGATCCCGGCCCTGACGCCTGCTGCTGTATATTTGGAGTTTGTGGTGTCTCTCTCCCTGTGGTGAGATGTTAACCACCTCGCCTGGTATGCAGGAGGTCGTGGGTTCGATCCCGGCCCTGACGCCTGCTGCTGTATATTTGGAGTTTGTGGTGTCTATCTCCCTGTGGTGAGATGTTAACCACCTCGCCTGGTATGCAGGAGGTCGTGGGTTCGATCCCGGCCCTGACGCCTGCTGCTGTGTATTTGGAGTTTGTGGTGTCTATCTCCCTGTGGTGAGATGTTAACCACCTCGCCTGGTATGCAGGAGGTCGTGGGTTCGATCCCGGCCCTGACGCCTGCTGCTGTATATTTGGAGTCTGTGGTGTCTCTCTCCCTGTGGTGAGATGTTAACCACCTCGCCTGGTATGCAGGAGGTCGTGGGTTCGATCCCGGCCCTGACGCCTGCTGCTGTGTATTTGGAGTTTGTGGTGTCTATCTCCCTGTGGTGAGATGTTAACCACCTCGCCTGGTATGCAGGAGGTCGTGGGTTCGATCCCGGCCCTGACGCCTGCTGCTGTATATTTGGAGTTTGTGGTGTCTCTCTCCCTGTGGTGAGATGTTAACCACCTCGCCTGGTATGCAGGAGGTCGTGGGTTCGATCCCGGCCCTGACGCCTGCTGCTGTGTATTTGGAGTTTGTGGTGTCTATCTCCCTGTGGTGAGATGTTAACCACCTCGCCTGGTATGCAGGAGGTCGTGGGTTCGATCCCGGCCCTGACGCCTGCTGCTGTATATTTGGAGTTTGTGGTGTCTCTCTCTCTCTCCACGTGTACGCGTGGATTTATCCCTCCATGGCTGCCATGAACGTCCACATGATGACAATCCACCTCTCGTTGAGCTATCATTTGTGGCCTGGTCGCTTCTGAAAAAGAGCTAAAGAGCTCAGGGGGCCTTACCTGATAAAATAAAAGTTATAGTCTTTAGATTTCTGTATGCATTGTTATGATCGAGTAGAGCAGTCTACGTTCTGCGTTCAGACCGTGATCTCCAAAAGTTTTACCTTGCACAGGTGATGATTGGGGAATGTGATTGATCCTTTGAATGGTGTGATTAAAGATTTTAAATGTAATTCAATGAGTTCGTTTGTGTATCATCGAAATACACAGTCGGATAATCAATCGCCCCACAAAATGGTTAATTTGCACGCATTGATTATTTTTAGATCGTGTTTGTTGCGACGCGCCTGTGAAATGTGACACGGATTTTAAAGATCCGTGATATTAGATTATGTATGCGTGATTTAAAAAAAAAATATTGTTATTATTTCAGACAGTGATCCGCACAAGAGTACCTCGAAAGAGCGAGTGCTTGTTACCGGCGGTTCTGTGGATTGTATGCGATTCGTGTTGTGTGGGCATTGACTTCAACGCGTGTCTAATGATTGCACACATCATCGGGATGTTGTAGATGTCGTGATGGTCTGGATTGTAAGTGATGTGGATTGTAGCGCCTGCGTGTGATTATTTGACACAATGCTTCCATTGAAGACACGTGCAAAGAATAGAATTGCCTCGCAGCATCGGTGCCTTCGTGTATTTACTGCGGACGTAACTTTAAAGACAACCAAGAGAGTGTATTGTGCTGCGCCTATGTGTTTGAGAAGCGGGGGGTCATTGCCCGAAACGTCGCCTATTGCGCATAGGCGACCGTTCATTTCACGACCACAGTTGCTGTTATCGAAGAATGTTGAGTTTGTTGTTATCTGTGGTTCTTCACCGCTGCCAATGGCAGCAGCAAGCAGCATCGCCAATTTGAGTGCAGGATGTTCAAGCCATGTTGACATACTCTCTCTCGTCTTGACGAGTGTACGCGGTTTGAATTATCGCGCTAATGAGACTAATAAACTGCGTGCAATATAATACACACACACACGTACGCTTAGACAATGATTGATGCTGTAAAGAGGATATTTAGGTGTGTAGACGATTGTTGCTGCTGCTGCTGCACAATCGCTTTGATTGCAAACGATCACGGGCTGTGTGAACGTTGGCGTGAGATTAGTTGGACAGGGCTTTCGCGTGAGCTCAAATTTTTTTTATTTTTGTTAAAAACATTTTTCGCTCTCAATAATGGCCACGTTCAGCGTTCGTGCTTTGCTTGGAGGCAATTGTTGTAACCGCACAAGGCGAAGTACAAACGATCAGTGATTCCATTTCGGAGTTTCGCCAGGCAGGCCCCCGATGCGAGGACATAATTCGTTGTTGTATATTTGAGTATCTATTTTGGGGGGGGGGGGGGGGGTGTGGGGGACGAACGGTGGCGCAGTGGTTAGCGCACTGGCCTATCAACCCGGGCTGTTTTTTTCCCGAGTTCGACCCCGTGTCACGGCTGCTTATATCCCTGAAGCCCTCTCTCGTGGCCAGCGGTCGGTTCCTCCACCGTGGCATTTTCCTCCCTGGACGTATTGCCATCGTACGCAAGAATTGAAGTGGCGAGCGATGTACGAAACGGTCCTGGGTCCTCACCCCCCCCCCACCTCCTTCACCAAACCGCACTGACCAGCGTGGTGAAGTATGGTCAAACAACCAACCACCATGGCCGAAACGACGCAAGCAGGTATTCGTTCAGCAGTGGATTGACAGAGGCAGCTGTTTGTTATTAATATGGCACACGTGTGTGTGTGTGTGATTTAGTTGCATGTTGATGTCAAATAACATTTCAATACCGTAAGTTGACATTGTACGTTTGCGGGGTAGTCCAGATGTCGTGTGACTCTCATATGATTCTCCAAAAACGCGATATTAATTTTTTAAAGTAAGGTTTATTTAAAACAGAAACGAATCTCCAATGGGAAAAAAAATGTTAGCGGTCAATTAACTGGGGGGGGTCACAAGACATCTGGACCCCACCCTGTACTGTGTAACCTTAACAAGCTAATGTCTCGACGTTGACCCAAGGAAGCCTCGCTGGGTCTCGTGACGTCTTCTCAGCAGGGCCCCGCGTGTGGTTTCTTGGAAAGCTGGGCACCACGGACACACACACAGCACAACACTTTTACTGTTGCCGTTTGTGTTTTCTCGTCAAAAGACAGACGGTGGATGTAGGCAGTGGACAGTCACTGGGCCCATTAATCAATTAAACATGTCCCTGATGCCTAAACACGAGCTCAGGTTGCATGCATACCGTGAGCTCCATCACCCACCCCACGCCCCGTATCTCATTGCTCACTTCAGTACCAAGCCCTTGTTGATTACAATGGTGACAGTCACCCACGTGTGTCGTGAGGTTCACTTGAATACACGCAGCAATTCTTGCAGTGCCTCCCCCCTCTCCTCTCCGAGCCTCTTTGACGGCTTGCGTGAATTGGTACGGGATGATTAGCGTCGTTTTATTTGTGCGGAGGTGTGGTGGGGAGTTTTGTTTGTTTTTAATTTTTGGAACCACAATTGCTGAGCACGGTCCCAAAGGCCCCAGAACGTCAAAGCGGCCAGTAACAAACAGCACACCGCCAGAGTACGTAGCCAACCGCGTGCGCTCATCGGAGGTGCGAGATGTCACCTACGCGGCATCGAGAGAGTTTGCGAGAGCAGGCGAAAAAACACGGTGATGAAATAAAAGGGAAATAGGGTGGGGAGCCCCAATGGTGTGTGGGCGACTGTGAGTCAGTCAACTCTCGATTTAAAGCTTTCGTGACTGCAGGGATTCATCTTCTTGGTTCTTTCACGTAGAAGGGAGATAATAAAATAATAAAAATTAAACATAATAAAATAATATTTTATGATGTTTTATTTGTATTGTATTATCTCCCTTCTACGTGGCTTTACCAAGAAGATCAGTCAACTCTGTTGTGTGATCTTGTTTAAAGGGGGGTGGGTGGGGGGGAGGTTGGGCATTACAAATACTCAGGGGGAGCAGGACACAGTCAATGTTAAACAAACTTTAAACAAACACGAGGTGCTCAACGGAATGAGTAAGGATACCATCTGCTCTTGTCTGTCGTGAATTTTGCTCTCTCGCTCGCCCGCTGCGTGTGTGTACGGGGAGAGGCTGCGACGCCCATCGCTTAATTGACGGCAGGAAGTCGAGTAGAAGCTTTCGTGGCTTAACGACTTCTCGATTGACCTATTGCGGTTCTACGAAAGCAATTCCATCGTTTGCAAACGACAACAAAAAATTGTTCGAGAACCCAATACACAACGCAAACATCAAAGAGGGGCACAGAGGCCATGAGCGCGTAACGAATCATTATTTTTAGCAATTTAAAGTAGCAACCCGAATGTAACTGAATCTCAAGATGCTTTCAAAAAATAATTGGCAGCGCTTTCTGTCGATCTACTTCTGGACGAAGACCATCCCCATTCTATACTGGACCATCTGTGACAAAGAGCTTGCTAGCTCATCGGATTCCTCCAGTCTGAATAAAGATTCCGATTCTGATTTTGCGTTGGTCACGGAGAATAGTGCTTGAGGCCAGCCAGACGCTCCAGGGCTGGACCCAGTATCGAATGGCAGTTGTCTTAAACTAAACTTGTTATTTTACCAGGTAAGGCCCACTGAGCTACGTAGCTGTTTTTCAGAAGCGACCTGGCCACACAAATGATAGCTCAACTAAGTGGCTGATCACATGGAAATGTATAGCAGACAAGCACTCTAAACGCGTGATGTTTTGAAATGTGGGGGGAAAAACCGGAGGACCTGGAGAAAAATCCACGCGACCACAGGGAGAACATGCAAACTTCAAATATACAGCAGGCATCAGGGGTCAGATTCGAACCCACGACCTCTGGTATACCAGCCGAGGGAGCTAACATATCGCCTCTGCATCTTGACTTGGAGGTCAATGAGTCGTGGGGACAGATCGAGAGCGAGGGGTGGCCACCATACCTGCCTGCAAGACACACCACTCGCCAGTCGCTCACTCAGGGGGCGCGGGGCGGGGTGGGGGTGCAGAACGAAAGGACCATGCATGCGGTAAATGCCACCCGCCGTTCGTGCCTGCCACGGCCGACCTGATTCGCGGGCCGAAAGTAAAACCTGCGCACCCCCGCGGCTCGATGCTCATCCAATGAAACGTCTTCACATTTTTTTTCTAGATTTGAAGCTTTTGTGACTGCAAGGATTCATATTCTTAGGTTTTTTCGGTAAAGTCACGTAGGTAAAACATTAAAATTAATAAAAGTAAAATAAAAAAAATAAAAAAACACATTTTGTTCCAAGTGGCCGCCGGTTAGCGAGGGCTGCCACCGTGGGTGTCTCGGCACGCGCACGGCGGACTCAGGAATCCAGAGGTCGCCGTTTTCAACTGCCACCTTCCGGCAGAGGTCGCAAACGGGTTTTGATTCCTTACCCGTACCCGGCCGCACCAGGGTCGCAAACGGGTACCCGTATCCGGCCGCACCAGGGTCGCAAACGGGTACCCGTATCCGGCCGTACCCGTACCCAGCCGGGTACGGGTATCGGGTACCTGATTGCGACCTCTGGGATGAAGCCATGTTGCAGGCACGGGTAGGTTGATTCTAGGAACTTGAATTGTGAGAAGAGACAAGACGTTGGGAAATGAGTGACAAACGGTTACTCACCAGTGACTCACGGTCTACTCGTACCCGGCCGCACCAGGGTCGCAAACGGGTACCCGTACCCGGCCGGGTACGGGTAGCCGGGTATCGGGTAGGGTACGGGTATCGGGTACCCGGTTGCGACCTCTGCCTTCCGGCTCGGCGCTTGAACAAATGGGGGGGGGCAGGTTTCTCCTGCTACGCCCTTCACCGTGACACCTCTTGCTCACCCATGGGTTCACCACAATGTGGGCGAGTCGCGTGAGTTTTGGGGGCAAAATGCGGGCGTGTGCCCACCGTTTCCAACACGTCTGGCTAATGTGGAAAAGTAGATCAGAGTATCCTCTAGAGCAGTTGGCGTGAGCGAGCTAATTGCAGGGCTACGCTTTTACCCATTACGACACTCGCTGCAATGCGAGCTCATTTTGTTGGGTCGTGTTCACGAGGCCAGCTTTTTGGGGTTCAAGGTCTTGGGTTTACGATGCCATCTTACTTGCGAGCAGATAACGTCAACGGGCAGTATTTCTACACAAGTCCTTCCTATTGATTTTGTCTTGCGTCCTGTCTGCTCGGCCAAAGAATACACATTGGACTTTTAATGAAGGGAAACGTCGCATAGGGTCTTCCGGTCCAAAAACTACAAAATGTGGCTATTACAAAGGAATTAAGAACACTCGTGGTGGTGTTTTTCATCATAACGCTGCCAGCTGATGGAATGGCATATTTTTTTTGAACAACATAAGCCTCCTACGTCCTTAAGTGTTTCAGAATCTTTATTTATCCTGGAGAAATGTGTTTTTTTTTCCACGGATGTCCAGTACGGGGGCCGGGTCAGGAAGTCGCTGTGGGGGTAACGGTCGGCGCGTTGAACTACGAACGCAAAGGTCGCCGGCTCGATTGACATCTCCGGGTACGACACTTTGGCACAACGCCACGAGTTTCTTGAAATTCCCAACGCCTCTGCCCGCACGGCGGCGTCGTGTTTAATGGGCGGTGCGTCGCAGTTTTTCGCGAGGTGTGTAGGGTCTTGTGGCGGGCGGAGTTAAGTGGTCCAGTACGCCCAGCTTTTTCCCAGATATCTTTCGAGGGTGGAAGAGTAGGCCAAAACCAAAAATATTGTAGAGCGGCTCTCTCTACAGCTCCCTTTAGTTGAGGCTTTTTTTGTTGCCAGCAAGAAGTGTGAGCCAGTGATTGCTGGGCTGTGCGGCTCTACCTGTCACCGATAGCAAGCTTTTGTTTGACTTATTGGTGTCTTGTGCATTTTAAAATAGTTGACTTGCCACAATTACTTTCGTGTCCTAAGTCTGTTGTTGTGTCCTGTATCTCCGTAGTCATTGTGGCGAATGGTATTTGGGCAAAGTGCAGTTCTTGGTTTGAAAACTGTTAAATACAGGATTTGACCGTTTAAGGGATGGAACGGTGGTGCAGAGGTCTGTGCGCTGTGAGTTCGATTCCCAACCACAGCGAACATGAGCGCCGAGTGATATCTGAACCGGTCAACCCATGCTGACCAGCGTGCTAAAGAGTGATGGAACATCCTCCACGCCCGACACGGCATGGGGCGAGAGGGCCATCATCCAGCAGTCGATTGACAAAGGACTGCGAATTATCATCATCATCATCACCATAATGTTTTTATTACTTCGTTGGACATTTTCCAGAAATATTTTGTGGGTTTTTTTATATTCTTCGGACTCCACTGTGCTCTGAATCACAGCCAGCTGGTATGGGAGTGATTTCAGTGGCTGTTTAATTCTTGATTCATTTTTGTTTAACGCAGCGACTCACAGTTGTGCGAGCGCTGCATAGCTGTTGCATGACTGAAGGTTTGGAGGTCCCAATACAGTCAGAATTCGAATATTTATTTATGCTGGAGGAATCTTATGAGCTATGAAGCTCTTTCACAGATGTCCAGTAGGGAGACTGATGGCCTTAATTTAAGTTGTCTTGTGGTTGTTGTTGTTGTTTGACTTGCATCCCACTGGGATTTTTACACACAGCGTTGGTGTACGGTTCTTTTTCTGCAATATTTTGCTGTCTTTTCTTGGATTTTCTGTTTGCACTTAGTCACTTTAAGATGTTTTCTTGTTCATGTTTTTTTCTTTTGTTTGTTGCGGTTGCACCCGATTCAAGAGCCGAATGGCTCACAGGGCTATACTAATTAAATGAAAACTGAAACAAAACTGAAGGGGCAGGTCAGAAGATTACAACAACAAACGGTACAAAAACACGATAAGACTGCAAAGTATAGGAAAGGTAAGTAAATCACTTTAAAAAAATACAATTAAAACTAAACTTTTTTTTACCTTACCAGGTAAAGCCCACTGAGCTATTCACTTATTTCTCAGCAGCGACCTGGCCCACAGACGATAGCTCACCAAAGTGGCTCACCACGTGGCAATTTGTACATTTATCGCAGAAAAAGAATCTTAAGTAATCTCAACGCACGTTGAGTCTAAATGTGGAGGGAAAAACCGGAGGGAGCACCTGGGGTGGGTGAGGAATGTCATCCCGGGACACTCATCATACCCACAGCCCTCTCACGTCCTCCTGCTCGCCTTGCTCCTCTCTGTGAAAACAGGAAACCATTACCTGCTGCACACAGCTTTGTTTTGGATTTTGGATCGCCGACGTTTATTTAATTTTAAAAAATACAATATTAAACATACGGGAGGTTTCACCCGTTTCGGTCGTATACTCGTTCAACTGTGAAGACGTGCACAATCGTGGCCATCATCCCGAACTGGCATATTTCTAGGGCATGGCATGTTAACAAGTCAGGGCTGCAATGCAGATATAAACTATTTGTGCACTTTTTTATGTTCAGGGAGAAATACTCGCAAAGTGCCACAGTAATCGGACGTGCCCGGGCGAACCGACTCCTCCATCCGCGCTGCGATGGTGCCTTGGTTTTCCACGCACGTGTCAAACCATTGACTTGTTCCAATACATAAGCCATGCTCTCTGAGTATATCCAGGGTAAATGGGGGAACAGATATCCAGGTTTCAAGAATCCGAGGTGCTAACCGGGGATTCGCTCATTAATCCTGGGGCGGGGGGGGGCGTGACCACGGCTAACCCCAGATATTTGGAAGAATTTGCCAAATAACTCCGTTTATCTGTAGCCTGGACCCCGAATATTTGGATGGCCACATCCCCCAGATATTTGGAATAGAGAAATGGGGTTTGCCAACCCCGGATAAATTAATTCGCGTCGTTTGATTGAAATAACTTTGAAACCGACACTCCTTATTTATTGCCGGATTATAAAGTCCAGGTGACTAAGCGGTCGAGCAAACGGCTCGCAATCGGAAGATTGTGGGTTCAAATCCTGTTTGGGGGTTGACTCAGCCGCTTGTCATTCTTCTGGGGGTCAATAAAAGAAGCCATTGCATTGTGGGGAAGTAAACTGTGTGGTCGTTATATGGATTGACCCCCTCCCCGCCCGCCATAGGAGCGTGGCATTTCCGCCATCAGCTCTGCAGGGCTGTAAACACGAGGAGATGAACACCAATGCCTCAATGGCCATTTGACGTGGGGGGTGGTGGTGGGGGTGGGGAGGTGCCACCCACGTGGGGAGTTTGCGAGGGAGCGGCGGGTTACGGTGGGGGGAGGCAGACAGCCGGCATCACGTGTCTCGCGCGGGGCACCACTTGTTAAAACTTTTCAGGGAAAGAAACGTAAAGTTTTAAAATTAGCCTTGGCAGTGGGCCCAACTGTGCTGGCTGCTGGCTGGCTTTATTTGGACAGGGAGCGAAACGCTGGGGCTTTTGAAACGCATCGGAGAGCACCCTTGTTTTGGATGTCGGGTGTTGCTAGCTTGATCGTCGTCATCTTTGCAAAAACAAATATTTGAAGGTCGTCAAAAGCAAGACTGGAAACCGACAGCACCGTGATGCTGTCATTTATCAAGTGACCGAAGCGGACGCGTACCCTTGCGGTGGTCTTCAGCTGTGATCTCGGAAAAAAACAATGTAGGGAGCAGAGAAGGCTTTAGAGACAAAATCTGAATCTTTAATGATGCTGGAGGAGGAATCCGATGCGCTATAAAGCTCTTTTTTCACAGATGTCCAGTAAGGGGTGCGTCGGAAAGTTGCGACAACAAACAATACAAAAAAACACGAGTGCAAAGTCTATGAAAATGAAGCAAATAACGAATAAATAACAAAAATAGACCGAGGGGGAAGAATAGGAGCGGAATAGGAAGAGGAAAAACAACATGGGGGGGGGGGGGGGGGGTTGATGGTGTCAAGGTGAGGTCGCGTGATTGGGGGAAAAAGTTTGGATGAGAAGAGAATCGACGAAGGGGGAGACGCCACTCAAAAAGTCGTCTATCCCGTAGCCGCAGTGGGCCTGGAGGTGCCCACCGATGCCTCCGTTGGCTGTCGGCCCTCTCCGCCTTGGCCCGTCCCAGCGGTCTTTGTCAGGCGCCGGGCCGGCTCATTAGTCCATGCTGTCCGCGAGCTCGCTAGCTCGCTAGCTCAGGGGGCCGGCAACCAAAGTAACAAGAAGAGCCAATTTTTTTTCTCGAATTCGATCAAATAAAATCACTCAATATTTCAAGAGCCGCAATGGACCATGTGGCGAGACGGCGGTGGGTCCCTTGATAAGTAACATCGCGTAGCGGCCCCTTCAAGAGCCGCATGCGGACTCCGGAGGTACAGGTTTGCCGAGCCCCTGCGCTGGCTTGTGCGATTGATCAAAACGACGGCGCGGTTTCGTCATTTTCCTGATCGCGATATTACCCGCTGCAGTGCCTGTCGCTGTTTGCCGTGAACGTGTTCGCAATTATCACAGTGGTGTGGAATGCCCTCGCGTACCTCGAGACACCGATGGTTTGAGGGATGTAATGGCACGAGGCGCGATTTCCAAATACTGGGCAGTACCGTCGTGAGCCGAAAGCCCATTGGTCTGCGTGAGAATGAATGCTTTCACGGTCCCTGTGTACGTAACACAGCTTCGTAGCTCATCGGATCGATCACTCGTGCTAAACCCTTAAGCAGAACACACAGGAAGCCAAAGAGGGAGCCCTGCAAATGCTTGCTCACAACGCTGCCGATAGAAGGGCCTTCACTCGAGTGAACTCTGTGGAGGGTGATCGGTTGACTCATCCACGTTGACCAGACATGTTGGAAGAGGTGGGCGTGTACCCACGCTTGACCACACCACACACGACCGTCATCTACCTCTGCCGGTGTACCCACTTATAGCCACAAGCGGCGAGATGTTAACTACCTCGCCTGGTGTCCAGGAGGTCGTGGATTTAATCCCGAACCTTGACGCCTGCTGTATGTTTGGGGTTTGAATGCTCTGTCCGTGGTCGTGTGGATTTTTCTCCGGATCGTCCGGGTTATTCCCTTCACATTTGGAATCAACGTCACGCGCCAAGTGTTTTTGGCTGCTGGACACTTCCACGTGATAAGCCACTTGGTTGAGTCGTCGTTTGTGTGACCAGGTCGCTTCTGAAAAAGAGCTAGATAGCTCGGTGGACCTCACCTTTTCAAATAAAAAAAAAGAGTTTTCACTACTGCTGGGTGGATAGAGGTCGTGGGGATGGGGGTGATTTGCATTATGGGATGAGCGCTCAGCTGTTTAAGGAGGAGTTCCACTGCTGAATTATATTTTTTCTGCTCGAGGACGACCGCTTGTGTTGCGATCGAAACGTCGTGATTTATTTTATTTTATACCAACGTGACTTTACCGGAAGAACCAAAGAGTATGCGAAAGAGAGCGTTGCAAAAATAACAACGTGCAGTGCTGTAGCCTTTCTTTGAAACGTCGAGCACGGAGATCAAATCGGACCGGCATCCTCTGGACTGCGACTCGAGTACGCGTGACCTCCAATTAGTCGCTACGTATGGTGCGAAAGAAGTGCAACATACATACATTACACACCACAAAAAGCATCACACTGTAGAAAACAAAACGAACTGTAAATGGGTTTAGTATTGTTCATGGCGATCGGGGTGGGCCTGTTATCGATTCGCAGAACTTTCCCGGCCCATCTGTGCCGTTGCACTATCTTAGGTGTGTTCTTTCGACCTTTGTCACTGTCCCATCATCGCTGACTCGCTGAATGCAGCCACCCTGTCTGAGGGCTGTAAAGTCCACGCTGCTTTGTGCCAAGCCAAGGGACCTACGCCGCCGGTTGAGAACGGCACAGAACGCGGCGTGCCCAGCCGTGGTGGAGCGGAACCCCTCTTCGATGATTATCCTTGTTCTGAACTTGCGAGAATCCTATACTATACATGGACGCGTTGCCCCGAAGTCCACGGCGAGGTCTAAAGTCCGCGCCGGCAATGATCGCGAACGAGGGTCGAGTCAAAGTGGCCAGCTGCTCTAGTTTGTGGTGATGACAGTAAGGTCGCACTCATTTAAACACATTCCTGCGGAGGGAGCTGGTAGGAACGTTGGGTTGCTCGGTCAATTTGCCAGGGTCAACGGCGGCGTGGTGTATTCCGCAAATATGGCCGACTGTGAGGGCGGGCACAAGCCGGCGTGAGTAGGTTAAACGTTGAGTTTTATAAGGGCACCACGGGGTGACCAGCCCCTCCCCACCCAGCCCCACCCCTCCCACCCCCCACCCAGCCCCACCCTCCCCACCCAGCCCCTCCCGACCCTCCCCATCCACCCAGCCCCTCCCCACCCTCCCCATCCAGCCCCACCCTCCCCACACAGCCCCTCCCTGCACGACGGAAACAATAATCCCCTGTGGGCTGGTGGAACAGGAGATTCCTACCAGTAGAAGGTCGCACTTATTACACATAAATGTCCTTGCCACAAATGAGCCACAATACCTTGTTGATCTCATCAAGGAATATCAACCACCACGTGAACTACGGGTCAGCCTCGCAGCGGCTGTTGGCTGGCCATCGAACAAAGACGGTGACTGCATCCGCCGCCTTCGGATGCGCTTCTGCGGCCGTCTGGAACGCTCTTCCGATGTTAGGAAGCCACTGGAGCTATGCACTTTTAAATCGTCTAGATTGAAGCTTAATTCTTTAAAACTGCTTTTTGTGTTTAGTTTGTTGTCCTTCCCCCGCACTTATGATTAGCGTGGTTAGCTACATACAGTAAATATTTTATTTTGAAAAATCCGATGAGCTATGAAGCTCTTTATCACAGATGTGCAGTCGTAGCAGGTCAGAAAGCTAAGCAAAATCATAAAAAAATGTATACATATAAATAAAGTACATAAATTCCCAAGCTTCGGCAAGGCAGTAAAACAACAGCAAAAATATTGTGTGCTGTATAAATTTGTACATATCCATATATACACTATTACATATGTATACTGTTTAGATTTACATAAGCGACATAAATATTTCCAAAAACGAGTAATTATTGCTCTGGTTTGTGCCAGGGGAAGTCTTTAATCGATGTGGTTGGTGTATCTTCTATCGAGAATGTCTAAGGTCAAAACTAATTTATACTAAAGTGCCGTTAGTATTGGGTCATCCCGACAACAATTATTATGATTCCTCCATTACAGATGGATGGACAGAGCTAATGCATAACGGAATTTAACCTTAGTTACAGCTCGTTCTTGGCATGACTGCAATGGCACTAACGCACATTTCCATACAGCATTTATGCAGCGAATTAACTGGAGGCTGTCACCGAGGGGCCTGCTGATTGTGACTTTAAAGTCTTTTTATCATAGTGCTCACGTTGGATAGGCCAGGACACACAGCCTAGGGGGTGTACAGTTGCAAGAAAAGAGCTGGGTTTAAAAGAATAAACGATTGAACGTCTTATGTTACCACGTAAGGCCCACTGCTCTGCATAGCTGTTTATCAGAAGCGACCTGCCCACGATTGATAGCGCAATGCAGTAGCTTATCACGTGGAAATTTATACCAGAAAATAATCTAAGTGCACGTTTGATTGTAAATGTGGAAGGGGAGAAACCGGAGGACCCGGAGAAAACTCCACGTGCAAGACTCCAAGTATACATACGTCAGGGCTGGCATCGAACGCACGACCTCCTGTATACCAGGCGAGGAAGTAAACATCTCTTCACCACGGCGCTGGCTGTTAACATATCAGCTCTGTGTGTCTATGTTGTGTGTCTCTCTCTGTGTGTCTCTGTGTTGTCTCTCTCTCAAATTTAGAAGTTCACTAGGTGTGTGTTTCTACCTGGTGACGGTTGCTTGTGTTGCAATCGAAACGTCGTATTCTATTATTTAATTTATTTTCTTTCTACGTGACTTTACCGAAAGAACCAAAGGGTAATTCCCGCAGTCACGAAAGCTTCAAATCAAGTTTGGATATGCTGTGTTAGACGGCAAGAGTTGGGGAATAATTTGGAACAAGCATAGTCCCATTTAAGTGGCATGCTCGCAGGCAACCCAACCCTTTAACGGTCACATTTGCTCTGAGAGAATAAACCCGTGCGTTGTGGCGCTCGCCCTGATCTGCATGGGCTGCAAGACCGCACGTTAATCCGCACACGTGGGTTACTGCTCGTTGACTCGCAATGAAAGGGCGTTTCATAGATTCACTCATGCACACACACACACGACAAAGATCCCCTGTAATATCTTTAACAGATTGTTGGGGCAAGTGCTGTAAGCGAGTAGCAGCCTATGAAGGTCGGTATGGCACACGAGGGGGTGGGTGGCTATCACCACGCCCGGCCGCCTTTGTCTCCCGAGTGGCGATGTTTACACACCGCAACGAGTACTCGTATTGAGGCTGAGTCGACCTAGGAGAAGAGGCTCACGACCGGTTCAGAAAATCGTCACTGGCGTTGGCCGTGAGCAGGAAATCGAACTCTGATAGCCCAGGTCATGTAGCACAGCGTCTCGCTAACTGCTATACTACCGCTCCCCACACACACACACACACTCGCACACCCCTAAGGTCGTGGAGTGTGCCCCAGATTCAAAGATACCCAGGGTGGCCACGTTGGAGACCCCGGTGGCGTCGTTCGTTCAAAGCCCCTTCCCAATATTCCTCCAAATAGATGTTTGAATGCATATTACCGTAAATAAGTTAAAAACGTCTTGCGTGAACAAAAATTGTGGACAGGAATTTCGAAAAACAAGAGCGTGCAAGTTAAATTTCGATTTAAAGCTTTCGTGACTGCAGGGATTCATCTTGGTTCTTTCGGTAAAGTCACGTAGAATGAAAATAATGATAATATTATTTGAATAAAAATAATAATATTATTTTCATTCTACGTGACTTTACCGAAAAAACCAAGAAAAACAAGAGCGTGCAAGGTTGGCACTTGCGCAGCGCATGACAGACAACGCTCATCACGGAGGGTGGCATCTGCCCACCACGTCCCCTCGCCCCCTCGCCTGGATTTTGGTCGTCGTCTAAATCACTCGGTCGCACGGGGGCACCGACGGCGCCAGTCCCCGCTCGTGGTGACTTCGCCATCGCTCGTCGAGTCCACGCCGAGAGGGGGTCGTCGTCCTTACGGTGTAGGGCGGCAGGCCCTAACCACCCAACGTGCCGTGCCTTTATCACGTGGCCATCGGCCAAGAAGATGTTACACCATGCCGGGTGAAAATTACGCACAATCACGCCAGTGGGTATGTGGTAATATTTTTTTTTTACTTGTGCATAGCTTTGTTTTAACTTTAACGTCTTAATCTAAATGGGACCACAGTCGTTCATCTCACAGTCATCGTCCCTCACCTCCTGCTATGGTTGCCAACCCCTCCCGGATTGGCCAGGGCTCTCTACTGGAATTGGCATCATCCTCTTGGGGAGATGACTCGGGAGTCTATCGGAATTGGTATCGTCCTCCTGGGGAGAGATTTTAATCGGATATTAAAAAAAAAATGAATTGCGCGACCAAAAAAAAATCTCCCTGAATAGCTTTAAGTCAAAGAGTTGACGACCCCACTACGCGTTTGAAAAGAAACAACCTTTTAACCACAGCACAGGATCCCAGAGCAGGTGGTTGGAGGCTGCGAGGGCGGATCGCGGGAGGTTGCAGCGTGCGGCTACCATTGCAGCAGCAGCAGCAGCTGCGGGCTTTTTTTCGCCTGGCGCATGGGGAGAGGTTGATTTGATTGCGAGGTGCGGGGTGAGGATCAACCGGCTTGTGCCCACGATGACAGACCCATTTTGATTGCACAACGCAGCATCAATTGTCGATGCTGTTGTGTATATAACCTTTACTGCAGCCCTGCACCCTGGTTCTCAATCGTTACAAAAACAAATGTTTGTTAATGAATACATAGACTTGATGAAACAACGAAGTTGTACGTACGTGCGCGTACTTGATTTGTGTTTTCGACGATTTACCTTCTAAAAAAATATCCGGCCATGTCTCGCACCCCCAGGAAGGGCATCTCTCACCCCCCCCCCCCCCCCCAGGGGTCCATGTAACCATGTTAAGAACCACTGGACTGTCACTGACTACGTCTCTCCCACGGATCCCTCTCCAGCAGTGCTATGTTGTTGTTATTGTCGCGTTCCGTGATGCCGTAGGTATGGATTGCAGCTGGGGTCGAGTGAGAGGGGACGCTGGACTGCCATAGAGCTTCCATCAGTGGATAGAGAATGGCCAATGATGGTGGTTGGTACGGTTCTGTGGTATTATGGCGTTCTGTTCACTGTAGAATTCCACAGCGGTTGAGGGCCACCCTTTTTAAATCCTTTATTTTAAGTTCACTTGCTTGCTTGCTTGTTTGCGCGCTTACGACCGTGCAAATCTTTCGGTCGTTTTTTAACCCACTTCCCGTGATCCAATCGAGCTGACATTTTGCACACAGACTCGTGCGTGACAATTTATTTTCGTGAAATTTTTTTTCCAAAATGTTCCACTTTTTAGGAATTTTTTTTTTCATATTTAATTTAAAATACCAATGTGATAAAAATGAACCTCTTACTCAAGAAAAACAAATGAATAATAAAATAAAACCGATGCCACGCATATACAGGATTTATAGTGAAACACTTTGTTTTTACAGGTTCATTTTTTAGTCCGTCCGCTGCTGGACACGAGGGCCTCTCCACACCCTTCCTGGGGCAACGGTGTTTGCGTTACCATACTTCACCGTGCCAGTCAGTGCGGCTAGGTGACAAGGGAACGGAGGCAAGCACCAGACGTGGGAGCACAGAAGTGCAGTGCAACAACGGTGGGATTTCCGCACGACTGGCCCTCCTGCCCGCCTCGAAAAACGCGTGGGTGGCGTGGGTGGGTCACGCGCGCACGGCAGCGCCCTCGAGACGACTCCACCACCACCCCTCTCTCCTTCCCACCCCCTGGCTCGCTCGCTCGCCTCCTTCGCTTCCTGAGATCTCTGACGAGACGGGGCACATTCCGGCTGGTGACTTTGCGTGGGGTGGGTGGGGTTGTGGGATTCGTCGGCTGTATTCGTACAGCGCGCCGCACTGTACTGTCGGAGCGTGCAATTATTACAGACCGTGAACTTTACGCTGCAGCGCGCACGGCGGTGGGTGGGTGGGGGGGGTGGCGGAGCGAGTGAATTGGGAGTGCAGGGGTGTGGAGGAAATGGGTCGTCGGTGGTTTGAGGTGGGTCGGTGCGGGTGTGGGCGGACCAGTCCGGCCTGTCGGCGTGGTGCCTGACGAGTCCTCGTGAAGTCGCGCGTGATGGGGCTTGCTGGGGTCTCTAGCCGTGAGCTGTACGAACCCCGTATCCCACCGCACGCACCCATCCGCCCCCACCCCGTGCGGGTGCCGTGATGGCATGCTGAGCGTGACGTTTGTCAGGAAAGTTTCCCCGGGTTGCCGCAGCCTTGTGAAATTTGACCCCAGGGTTTGGACAGTTTTTTTGGAGGTGGGGGGGTGGGGGCATGGTTGCCAACTTCGTGGTTTTGTTTGCCAGGTCAAAGCTACTTTTTCTGGGATTCCCATGGTAACAAAATGTTGTCGAAGCGACGACCCCGCTAAGCGTGGATCGTCGCGCTCCAAAGCACGTGTACCGACGTTAAGCCATCGTTTGCACGTTCATTGGGCACTGACAAATCGAGCCACTTTGTGACACGAGGACATTGTGTGGATTTAGAAGCGATTCCACCCGTGTCTCAATGATCCTGAATCGCCTCTTCAAAGAAGTCTTTCCAGTTTCGAAAAGCAGGACAACTACAGCAACCTCATGGAGTGGCGCATCTCCGGAGTTACTTTGCGCCAGCAGTGGAGTGAAGCGAGCAATTGCAGGGCTGCGCCTCTATCTCCTAACTTTTCATTCAAAGGGTTCTCCTTTGAATGACCGCGTCTCAAGACGCCGCACCCGAGGAGGCGCTTGCCCATCATCTGGGTATTTTGTTTTTATTTGAGGAGGGAATGATGGGTGTAATTCCAGTCTTAAAATGCAATGGTATTCTTTAAAAGCTCTGCTCACACTTTACCTTCGGGCGTTTGCCTTGTGTTACACCTCACTTCACCTCGGAAACGTAATCTTGCCTGCGGTTTGCAATTCGTACACCCCGCTGTCACGGAGTGTGTGTGTGCTGAGCTTCGCTCACACCCTAAGTAGCCAAACCATGCTAATTGGAGGTGCGGGGGGGGAAGGTCAACAACTGGTGTGGCGGCGTTTACGTAAGCAAGTTTTCCCTGTGACCAAATCATCCGGGATAAACCCGACCTCGTCACAGCTCGCAAGCTAAGCCGGCTTGAGCCTGGCGAACCTCGTTCAGATTGGGCGACCGCCCTTCACGAGCAGGTGTTAAAGGCTGCGGGGCTGCGTGATGGACGGTAAAGGGCAGAGCAGCACAACTGGACTGTACTTCCATGCTCCCTCCGACTTCATCAATCGGGCACGATGGACCAACGTGGCGAGCGACGGTCAAATAATGCTCACGGAGCGCACGGGCGTGGGGGGGGGGGAGGCCGTCATCCAGCAGCGGATTGCACAAAACGAACTGGGCTGTAAATGTTTGAGCCGCGTATGAGCGGACGTGAACGAGCGTGGGCACGTCCACTCCCCTGTCGTTACGAGAGCCTTCGTGAACGAAATTGTCTACGGTGGCTCTCACTCCGAGCCAGTGCCAAGGCTTCATTCCAGTCAGGGTCCGTCCGAGACGGCGGCTAGGAAAATATTTCCACGCCCGGCACACCGCATCCAGATTGTCATCCGGCTGCGTGGCTACTCCAGGGCGCCACGGTGGCTAGGAGATGTTAACTACCTCGCCCGGTATACAGGAGGACGTGGGTTCAATCCCGACCCTGATGCCTGTTGTAAATATTTGGAGTTTGCGTGTCTCTCTCATCATCATCACCACGGTTTTTAGGAGATGTTAACTACCTCGCCTGGTATACAGGAGGTCGTGGGTTCGATCCCGACCCTGATGCATGTTGTATATTTGGAGTTTGCGTGTCTCTCATCATTATCACGGTGGCTCGGAGATGTTAACTACCTCGCCTGGTATACAGGAGGACGTGGGTTTGATCCCGACCCTGATGCCTGTTGTCTTTTTGGAGTTTGCGTGTCTCCCTCCCCGTGATCGTGTGGAATTTTCTCCGGGTCCTCCGGTTTTTCCCTCCACAATTAGAATCAAGGCGCGTTTAGAGTGTTTGACTGCTAGAAATGTCCGCATGATGATAAGCCACTTGGTTGAGCTATCATCTGTGGCCAGTTCACTTCTGAAAAAGATCTACATAGCTCAGGAGTCCTTACCGGTTAAAATAAAAAGTTTCGTTTAGCACTAACAACGGTGATGGCGAATTCACATTTGGAGTCTCGAGTGCGCACAACCTGTGAGGACGTTGTCGTCCCCTCATTCTCTTCATCTGGCCCACAGCTCTCGCGAGGTTCGCCTGCGAGCGACGGACGAACCCGAAATTATTCCACGAGAAAAGTCAGGCCCTGATCGTGCGCGCGTCCGCCCCTTCCCCCTCTGCGCGTCGTGCCGCAGGATCTCACCCAGACCCTCGCCCCCGCTTCGTCGGCGCGTCCCGACGGCCGCGCCAATGGGGGAGATCGAGGGCACGTACCGGCGCGTGGACCCGGCCGAAGCGGCCAGGGGGAAGCCCACGCCGGTCCGAGCCACGCGGTCGGACGAGTCGGCCGCGGAGACCCACGGGAACCTGCTGCCCATCACCGTGCGCCTCCTGGATGACACGGAGAAGATCTTCGACGTGCCGGTGAGTACCCGTCCCCCCGGCGTGCCAAAGCGACGGTCTCGCCGCTGGATGTTACCGCTGGGTGGGGACCGCGAACGGGGGGGGGGGGGGTTGTTTGAAAATATTTAGCCCAGACCGGTCAGTGCCCCGGGGTAGCTTTGTTGCTGGTCGTGTCCGGGAATTGATGCCGGGCCACCAGGCTTCATTGCATAGCGCGCGGGCCGCCATGCTGTCACTCTACCGCAAGCCAAATTTTAGTCGAGGTTTGTAAAGCTTTAACAAAAAAAAGAAAATCTCGATAAAATTTCGATTTAAAGCTTTCGTGACTGCAGGGATTCATCTTCTTGGTTCTTTCGGTAAAGTCACGTAGAAGGGAAATAATAAAATAATAAAAATAAAACATAATAAAATAATTCTCACGACGTTTCGACCACAACGCAAGCAGCCGTCCTCAGGTGAAGAACAAGTCTTTCGGCTGCTTGCGTTGTGGCCGAAACGTTGTGAGAATTATTTTATTATGTTTATTTTTATTATTTTATTATTTCCCTTCTACGTGACTTTACCGAAAGAACCAATAATAAAAATCTCGATCATTTAATATTCATCCCTGTGAACCCCTTATCAGTGCCCTACCTTATTACAGACCAATTCAGACCTTATTGGTCACCCCGTGCCCCTTATGAATCTCAACGTTCATCCTACAAAGTCCCATCACAAGGGAGAAACACAAACGAATAAAACATGCAACACACAGTCGGCTGTTTTAGCAGGCAGACGTGTCACTGCACGAGGTGACAACCTTGGTTTTCTGGTCAGTGCCACTGTTGTCTTTTCCATAATCTGTTATCACCGAAATAAGAATTGGGATCTACGGATGAGATGCGCCACTTTGCAAACGTAAATGATCATTACGTGCAAACGTACTCGTGTGCGAGCGTCCGGATTTATCCGCCTGTTGTATAGACGGACGTTCAGTTATCGTAGAAGCATTTTTCCTCTTCTCGGGTTACCTAAAGGTATCTTTAGCCGATTTAATGTGTTTACAAATTCTAATTCTAACTTTAACTGGCATGCGAACAATTCTAAACATAACTGGTGTCCCAACGTGGGTTTCTTCTTTTCAATGCACACATTCACTTGCGTGTGTGCGCGCGCCTGACTGCCGCTCGAACAGTTACTCCTACACGTGAGATGTAGGCGCGTGCAGGGATAGGGTGATCACCTTGTCCCAACAGCAATTGGCAATGATGATGATGTATGCACGTGTGTTGAGCTTCTTTTCGCACCTTAAGTAGCCAACCGTGCTAATCGGAGGTGCCGGGGTAAGAACAACAAACTAAACGTCAAAAAGTAGTGATAAAGAAGTGAGTTTTCCATCTAGAGAGAATTCGTTTTCAATTGATGGGTCGGGGTGCATGGTTGATGATGGGGGGAGCAGCTTGTAGTTTGGGGATAGAACTTGGCAGGAAACCGTTGTGAGATTTAATCAGGAAGAGGTGGAGGCTGTGATGGTCAGGGGCCAGTGCGCATGATGGAGGAGGGCAGATCGCCGACACTGGCATTAAAGTGGCACCCAGAGGTCAGAGACTCGGGTGAAGACCCAAAGCCAGATGGTGGGACACTCCTAGCAGACATTGTGGGGTTCTGTACTGGATCTAGCAGAAGGAAGGAAGGAAGCGATGGCTAGGTGCGCTGGCATCAACGGAATTGGTGGCGATGACCTCTTGACGACCTCTCGGTGCCCCCCCCCCCCCCAGTCACCCTTGCCGCGTGCTACGCTCGCATCTGGCTTTCGCAGTCGTCAGGTGCAGCAGATTGGGAGGCAATCCCGGGTGACCTGTGTGCGCCATTAGCTCGAGGCAAGCTCGCAATCCAGCGCAGACGATTATAATTGCCGCAGTCCTCCTTGCACGTAAATCCCAGGCGGTTGTGGGGGGGAAAAAAATGATCTTCCCCGTTTTTTCATTGTCCAAGCCCGTCTGCCGTTACGTAGCGACGGTCGTGTTGAGGTCCTGTTCTTACCCAGTGATTCCTGACAACACTTGCACCTACGCCTACCCTGGCATCGTTCCTGTTGACTGGATCGAAGCTGTGGGTTACCCAGAACCTTGTCACCATTACGTGGAAATACCTGTGACCGTACTTCACCACGCTGGTCCAGTGTGGTTTAATGCACATGGCGGGCACGGCATGAGGAGGCCTTCATCAAAAGGGGCCCATACATCATGATACATTTCTATTTTTTTTTCGAAACAGATTTTGGCTCGGCACTTCCACGTAAAGTCTATCGGCAGCAATGACAACATCGGGCAGTTTCGTGAGCTTAACTGCACTGCTTTGGTGACCACGAAAAACAAAACCCCATTAAGACCACACCCAGAGAAAAATCCCCCAAGAGCGAGTTGAGTGACGCTGCCGTGACAGCCCCCGGAGTGGTGTCTGCACACGACCCTCACCACGTTCGTCTCCCCACCCCCAGAGGTCGCAAACGGGTTTTGATTCCTTACCCGTACCCGTACCCGGCCGCACCAGGGTCGCAAATGGGTACCCGTACCCGGCCGGGTATCCCGGGTACGGGTACTCGTTCCCTACCCGTACCCTACCCGAAATGAGTGACAAACGGTTACTCACCAGTGACTCAAGGCCTACCCGTACCCGTACCCGGCCGCACCAGGGTCGCAAATGGGTACCTGTACCCATACCCGGCCGGATACGGGTACTCATTCCCTACCCGTACCCGTACCCTACCCGAAATGAGTGACAAACGGCTACTCACCAGTGACTCAAGGCCTACCCGTACCCGTACCCGGCCGCACCAGGGTCGCAAATGGGTACCTGTACCCATACCCGGCCGGATACGGGTACTCGTTCCCTACCCGTACCCGTACCCTACCCGAAATGAGTGACAAACGGCTACTCACCAGTGACTCAAGGCCTACCCGTACCCGTACCCGGCCGCACCAGGGTCGCAAATGGGTACCTGTACCCATACCCGGCCGGGTACGGGTACTCGTTCCCTACCCGTACCCTACCCGAAATGAGTGACAAACGGCTACTCACCAGTGACTCAAGGCCTACCCGTACCCGTACCCGGCCGCACCAGGGTCGCAAACGGGTACCCGTACCCGGCCGGGTACGGGTAGCCGGGTATCGGGTAGGGTACGGGTATCGGGTACCCGGTTGCGACCTCTGCCCACCCCGCATTGACCCCGCCCAAGCCACCAGAGGGAGTTGCTTTTCTCGTGTTGTTCCTGGCCCGTTCAATAAGGGGGGTGGGTCAAGGTCACGGCACGCGTCTCGGAGGCGCAGCGATGGGAAGGGGGCACGGATTGAGGAACGAGCGCGAAGGTCAGGACACCAACAACTAAGCCGTCGGGAAAAGTTCATGCTGGGCTTGGGTCAGGGACGCATCGTCAGACGAGACTGGACGATGACCGGTGGGCAGTGACTAACGATGGCGTGGCCGCGAAAATTTGGAAGATGCACGCGGGCGCGTCCGGCGCGGAGATGGAGCGGTGAAATCGGCTCGTGTGTTTGGAGCTCATCAGCATCATCACGATCAATGGGCAGATAGCCCCGTAGGTGTCCGCTGCACATTTTCGTCAGTTGTTTCCACTTTCATCTGGGAACTAGATGGATTGTTACATCGTGAGACCGTGAGAGATTGCGGATGACTTGGGGGGAGGCCTTCACCCAGCAGTGGATAGATCATGGCTACTAATAATGATGACGATGAGTGCCCTTAGAGTTACAGTGGTAACGGTCAGTCCTTGTTGTGTCAGGAGTTGAGGCGGTTTGTCGCATGTTAAGCATGCGAGAGTCAAGGACGACATTAGCCTTCAGCAATAAAAAACTTTGAAGTTATGGCCAGCAGTGAATCTCTCAATTGGATGAACAGAGCCCAGCTCAGAGTAGACGTGCCTATTCGCGGCTTCAGCTGGAGGGACATGATAAATGTGGAGACTATTTTCCAGCCTGCGGTTTTCTCCTCGGTGTTAAAGATAAAAAAAAGTCAAAGTCAGAGGTGCGGCCTTGCTGTGACTTGCTCACGCGCGAAACTGTTGGTGTATAAAAATACACATTTCTGTTTAAAGATTCGTGAGGAATGAAACCTCAAAAAAAGCACGGTAATTTTTTTGACGAAAATGTCATATAGAGTATATGTAAAATAATAACTGTATGCTTTCAGTGTAGATGCATGTATGCAAAGATATCACATTGACGCGCGAAGGATTACTTGAATAAAATTAAGTTAACAAGGAAAATGAGGAAAACTCGTGTTGGGAGAGGCCCTGCAGAGGGTAGCTTGGTCTTCTCTTCCACACTGGTCTCTGACAATCTTGGCAACGACAGGGTTACCCCACACTTTATCCCACCGCACGAGACCTGCCGATCGAAAGAAACTCGCGCCCCCCCACCCCCGTTGTTTCAACAGCCGCGGCACCGAGAGGTCGACCGAACTTGCTACCCAAGTGCCCCCCTTACAATTTTACACGTATATATTATAGAACGTATTATATTACATGACGTATGCCTACTATAATCACCCATGAATGTCATTAACGCTCGTGACGTCACTCCACATCGACCATCCCCCCTCATTAATAATTATGAGCAAGTGACGTCACTCCACATGGAGCACCCTCCCCTCATTAATAATCATGAGCGGGTGACGTCACTCCACATGGGGGGTGGGGCGAGGCGCCTCCTCCCCCCTCCTCGGCGTCAACTCACAACCCTCACTACAAAGGCAGAACCCTGACGTCATCACGTGATCTCCGTAACGCTGTTGAGACATCAAAGTAAAAAGGACGTCACGATGAACAAGGGATTATAACCTTTAAATGAAATAGCTCTGTGTCACCGCACCCTTACGAATTGCACACGCACTGATGCAATGAATATCACGTCGAGGGCTGCTTTTCACTTGCAAGTTTCAGATTTACTGCAATACACCCGTCCTTGGACGGGCAAAAGGCTCGTCTATTTTATAACCACTGCTGAAAACCAATAATTAGGCCGCAAGTTCAGGGTCTAATGGAGGCTGCCGAGGTGTGTCCCTGGGATCGGGCGGATGTGTGCGTGTGTGTGCGCGTTTGTCTGTGTGCGCGACGAACCCCACAACCCGAGTTCGATTCCCACTCACGGCGGCCACCTCTCTGCTGATCCTGGGCCTCCCCTAGGTCGACTTAGCCTCAAGTGAGTACCTGGTGCGATGTGTAAAAACATCGCCGCTGGGGAGACAAAGGCGGCCGGGTGTGGTGCTGGCCACCCACCCCCTCGTGTGCTGTGCCGGCCTTTATAGGTACTCGCTAAAAGCACTTGCCCCTACGGTCTGTTCAGGCTATACAGGGGAGCTTTGTCTTGTGGCTCTGTAGCGACACTGTAAATAAGGGGGCCCTTCAGTGTTGGGACCTCAAGTTACAACATTTGTTAGCCCCAGCTTTACTTGGCGCACGAAAGTCTGTTTTCTTGCACTCTTATTTCACCTCGTGATTTATTTTCAGTGTACGGCAATGTAGAATTGCATTGGCTTCACTTTGAGAGGCGGGAAGAGTTGACGCGCGGACGACTGAACATCGGCACGTTCATCGGAATCGGAATGTTTGATTATACCTGAGGAATCCGATGAGCTGTAAAGCTCTTTCACAGTGGGCTTGGGCAATGTCCGACGGTTAGAAACGATGACCGATTGGTTGCAGCCCAAGGATGGAACGCGCTCGAGAGCACCTTCACCGAGGAGGAGACGGAGCAATGAAATCGCCTCCCGGGGAGGATTGTTGTAGCTCGCCATCGCGAGAGAAACCAGCGATGGCTTTTGGGAGGGGGGGGGCCTTCATCCAGCAGTGGATTGAACACAGCTGATTGATGACGACGACGATGAGTAGTGCGTTTGGCAGTCCCTTGCTAAGGGCGGGACATTTGTTTGAAGCCACGCTGGGTGATGGCATGCAACCAGTGGAGCTCTTTCAGTAGCGATAAGAGACCTTCCTCTGTGCCGATGGCTCTTGGCGTTCATTTGCGAATGATTGCGAGCGACGGATTACGCGATGCCTCCCGGAAGGGTCGCCTTGTGACAAACGTTCGCTGTGCAGTTGTTGTTGTTGTGGTGGGGGGGGTGGGAGGGAGGAAGGGAGGAGCCCCCCCCCCACCCCCGAGGAATAACGTGCACATTGGAAGTGTCGTCACGCAAATTCATCCACACTCGTTCACTGAAGCGGCGAGAGTCCTGCGGCCATCGGGGCAATGCCAGTGCGGAGGAGGAGGAGGAGATGATGATGTTGGGCGGCCACGTGTGTAATTTAAAACTGTGCCCGCAGCTCCAAGCAAGAATCCCAATCATTTCTAGGGGTGAGTGCCCTCTCCTCCTCCTCCTCCTACCTGTGGTGGAGTGCGGTCTAAACTCGCCAGAGATTGAATAAGTCAGGAGTGGGGACCGTCCGGCCCGCGGGCCGTGTAAGGCCCGCAAAAAATATTTGGCAGTTCCAGCCATCACATTAGGGTTGAGTTAATTAAAATGTTTGACCGAGTATAACAGGCTAATCTTTAAGTTGATAAATTTGTATGGCCCGCGAATGATGTTATAAATGTCCAAATGGCCCTTGGCAGAAAAAGGTTCTCCCCACCCCTGGTGTAAGTCGATGCTGGCGGCGTGCGGGATCACCCTTTAGAGAACGCCCCTCGGAGCAGAATCGCTGTGGACTGCTGGCGGCACCCAGGCACCGTGCCGAGAGTGGAGAGAGGTGGACAACAACACGGGAAACGCCTTCGGATTCGAGCGTGGATGTCGGGCCTGCAGGACCCCCCCCCCCTCTCCCGGCCCCTTCCCCAAAGGATAGAACAAACTTTGTTCTGGAAATAGTAAAATGAAACGCAATTATCGGCATGGACAAAAAAAGTGTTCCGATCCAGCTACTCCACGAGGTCTCGTAACAAATCACAACAGGATGAGAGAGAGAGAAAAAAACGAAGAGCAGTGCGTGAAAGAGACAGTGTGTGTGTGTGTGCGCGAGGTGGTGTAGCGGTTATCGCACTGCACTTCGAACCCGGCCGCCTGAGTTTGATTTCCACTCACGGTCAACACACCGTCTGCGAGGACCCGGCCCAGCGTGTGCTCTCGGTTTGCTTGTGCGATTACGCTTGTGTGTGTTTTTTTTATTCTTTCAGTTTGCTTCCCACCCCCCCTCCCAGTATGTGCGGTTCCAATTCCGAATTGTAGCATTTGCTTTACAGAACGGTTAAGTTCCAGCAGCTCTCCGATGCATTGTCAGGTCGTATGTAGGTTGAACTTCTTTCGCTCAGTACGCGGCCAACTGTGGTAGTCGGAGGTGTGGGGTAAGGACAACAAACTAAACACTAAAAATTGTGCTAAAGAAATTAGTTTTCAATTTGGTTTTTAAAGTACATAGTTCCAATAGCTTCCTAATATCGAAAGGAAGAGCGTTCCAGACGGCCGGAGAAGTGCATGTGAAAGCACACGATACGGTGAGCGTCTTTGTTCGATGGCTCGCTAAAAGTCGCTGCTGCGTGGTTGACCGGAGTCCGCGTGATGATTTTTATGCTCCTTGACAAGATCGCTCCACGTCCTGGCAGCTTTTCCAATCGGTACCCGGACAAAAAAACAGCCTCTCCAGCCCGTGGTGAGACGGAATGTGGGACATTGCGCCGAACAGGGTGCGAGACGACCCAGAAACACACTGGACAGCTGTCTACGGCGCAACTGTAAAAATATGCGTATATGTATTAATGCCATAATTTTCCGACTGCCCATTCAAATTAAGTGTCAAAATGTTTTCCTGGCATTTCAAAGTCCCCCCCCCCCGCTCCAGCGGTAACAGGTAAAATGATCATTGAACGTATCTTTTGTGTGTCTGTCGGGGAGCGTTGCTGTAATTTCTTTGTTGTCGTATTTTTGCCTCATTTAAATAACAATACGTAATAAGTGCACAGTTACGCACGATGGGGTATTTTTTTTTTTTAAGATCTTAAGGATATTTGGTGTGTGCCTCCCAAAAGGATGACTTAATAATTTTGCAGAAGCTCCCGAAGCCCGATTGTCTGGCCAATTAGTGAGTGGGCATCTGCACAATATTAATTCACCACAAACCTCTCTGCCCGTATCCTCTGGGGTATTTGCGACTGCAATTTATAATGGAGAGCATCGCTCAACCGCTCGGGTGGAAAGAAAAAACCCCAATATGATTATACATTTTTTGACGCCAATTTAAGTATGATGATGATTATGACGACGATGCAAAACCATTACAAAATCCGCGCGACACGGAAACGAGGCGACCGGTATAAGAATCCATCTGCCCGGCTGCGATCGCCAGCGTTGCCAAGCAATCGCATTTAATATCCGTGTTTATTAAACGGGGTTCGCATGCATAAGTAACACGCATCGTCCTCATTGACTACCCCCCCCCCCCCACAGTGTGTCCGCGCTCCACACACCCACCCCTGCTCCTCCGTCCGTCTGTCGCTCGCGGTCGAACCTCGCGAGAGCTGTGGGCCAGATGAAGAGATTGAGGGGATGACAACGTCCTCACTAGTTGTGCGAACTCGAGAGGAGAGACTCCAAATGTGAATTCGCAGTTACCGTCGTTAGTGCTGAACGAAACATTTTTATTTTACCCGGTAAGGACCCCTGAGCTACGTAGGCCTTTTTCAGAAGTGACCTGGACACGGATGGTAGCTCAGCCAAGTGGCTTATGATCATGCGGAAATTTCTAGCAGGAACCAAATAATCTAAACGCACGTTGATTCTAAATGTGGAGGGGAAAACCCGGAGGACCCGGAGAAAAATCTACTCGACCCACGAAGAGAATGTGCAAACTTCAAATATTCAGGCGTCGGGGTCTGGATCGAACCCACGACCTCCTGCACAACAGGCGAGGTTTTTTTACGAGGAGTCATGTTTGCATAGACCACAATACCTGCAGTCATAATGCAAACAAAAAACACAACTCTGATAATGTATGCATTGTCCTTGAAGTTGATTGGTCCACACCCGAGACAGCTTTCCTTAGAGCCTAGTCTCACATGGGTTGGACCAGATGACACCAAAAGGCGCACAACTCAAAGACAATGCACCATCAGAGTATGAGAGCTCGGGGTAAGCATTTACACCATTGGTACCTCATTTGCCAGTAAAAAATATGATAATTGTTTTTTTTTACACTTTTATCTGGTGTCAGTTTTGTTGCCAGATAAAAGGGTAAAAAACCAATTATCATATTTTTTACTGGCAAATGAGGTACCAATGGAGCAGGCGAGGTAGTTAACATCTCGCTACCACGGCGCCCCATTACTTCATCATCATCATCACATGAGCTGATGTTGTCACTCCCAATATCGATGAGGTCTCCCCAAGCCACCGCCATCTCTCGCAGGCACGCGATGCAACAATGCATGAAGTGTCTGCACACGAGCTGATTTTGATCGCTCCATCTCGGCGATGGACGTATCCTCTGGGAGGCGTTCCCTCGCTTTGCTGCCACTCCGTCGTTAGTCTCGACCGTGGGTCAATCGTCCCTTCTAGCCGTTCGCTGCCCAAGCCCACTTAGGCTTCTGAACGGTCAGAATGATAATAGCCCTTCTCGGTGAAGAGGCAAGGAGTTCATCTTCTTGGTTCTTTCGGTAAAGTCACGTAGAAGGGAAGTAATAAAATAATAAAAATAAAACATATTTTATTATGTTTTAAAACATATTTTATTATGTTTTATTTTTATTATTTTATTACTTCCCTTCTACGTGACTTTACCAAAAGAAACAAGAAGATGAATCCCTGCAGTCACGAAAGCTTTAAATCGAAAAAGGCAAGGAGTTGGTAAAACATTCCAGGAGAGCATCTTTTTGCAAAATATGTTCGTTGATTTTATGAGGCTCCCCTGAATAAACGATGTTATTCATCATCGTTATCAGCCATGGCCGATCCACTGCTGGACGAAGGCCCCCCCCCCCCCCCAAGCCTTTGCAAACTCTCCCTGGTCCCACGATGCACCATCTGATCTCATCGCTCCATCTCTCCGGCAGACGTACTCCAGGGCGCGCGCTCCCCTCCCTCAGCTGGCACTCTGTTGTGACTCTATTAAAAGTGCAATGTTTATAACCGTTGTTATTCTTGGTTCTTTCGGTAAAGTCACGTAGAAGGGAAATAATGAAATAATATAAATATGAAACAATAAAAATTCTCACGACGTTTCGACTGCAACACAAGCAATCCTCATCAGGTGTGAAATCCACTTTTTTCAAATTATCTTGCTGTGGATTTCACACCTGATGATGATTGCTTGTGTTGCAGTCGAAACGTCGTGAGAATTGTTATTGTTTTATATTAATATTATTTTATTATTTCCCTTCTACGTGACTTTACCGAAAGAACCAAGAATATGAATCCCTGCAGTCACGAAAGCTTTAAATCAAAATTTATAACTGTTGTTATTACAGTACTATCGATAATAACGTTAAAAAAAATTCCCTCGCCATCTTGCCCTACAAATACTGTACAAAGCTCGAGTTGGAAGGAAAGCGACCCAAAAAAGAAAAGCAAGCAGTGAAGATGTTGCCAGCACTGTTCACGGCCGATTGCACAGTCCGATGTTTGCGAGAGCTGGCGTGCCAGATGGCAAAAGGACTCCTAATTATGTCCGCCCGTTTAAAGGAACAATGTTTCATCGTGAGCATGTGACCCGGCGGGTAGCGCTATGGGGATTATCCTTGGCGTTAACGCTGGGCTTAGGTCCAAACCCCATAACTGCTTTAATTAATAAATAATATATATTTATGCAGGTGCTCCTCGATTTACGAAAGGGATGCGTTCATGAATGCATCCCTTTCATATGGCTTTTCCCATTGATTACATTTTCGGACAGTCATTCAAACTCTGCTCCTAACCTAAAAACATACACCTATATCACTTTTTACAATACGAAAAGAATGATCACGAACGTAAATATGAAATCTTCTTGGTTCTTTCGGTAAAGTCACGTAGAAGGGAAGTAATAAAATAATACAAATAAAACATAATAAAATTATTCTCACGACGTTTCGGCCACAACGCAAGCAGCCGTCCTCGGGTGAAGAATGAAACACCACCAAGCTTGGAGCGTATATTTAAGCTGGGTTATTAATTCCCTTCTACGTGACTTTACCGAAAGAATCAAGAAGATGAATCCCTGCAATCACGAAAGTTTTAAATCGTAAATATGAAAACTTTCGAATAATAATGAATCGAAAGCAAAAATAGTTAACTTTTTCCGGTGGAGTCGCCAAAAATATCTGCCGGCATGTTGGGATGGCTGGACAGGTGGTGTCGACACGTTGCGCTTCAGGGACGCTGTCGAGGATGGATGGCGCAGACTCCTGGGTGGCTTCTCGTTTGACGGTCTCGCGGCGCGTTGCCGCAGCGCCAACTCGCAGACGTGGAGATTTGATTTCGTAAATCGAAAAGGGTGCCACAATCGCGTTAACGCAAAGATGTCGTAAACCGAGGGGGCGTTCCTGTAAATATCGTATCGGATAAAAATCCAAAAGCCTTTTTGTCAGTCGATGAAGGCCCGTGTCACAGTCATGTGGCTTGTTTCACCCCGCCTCACCGTGCTAGCCAACATCTGGCGGTTCAGCCATGGTGTGGAAGTAAGCCAGAATATGCTGATGAAACGCCGTGTGTAGAAACCGGTGCAGATTTGAACCAACGCAGTCAAACGTATTCACTCCCAGAAGGCCTTGTTGTTTACGGGAAGTGTTTAAAAAAAAAGGCTTTTATTTTCTGCACGGACGGGACAGATGCATCTGTCGACTTTATTTATTTTGTTGCTGATATTCTCCACATCGACGCCAATTAATATTTTCTCTTGCTGTGTGTGTGAGGATCCCTAGGCTGCCATGGACGTGTCATACGTGGCATGTGCATTAACCTCACGCCCAAGCGAGTGTCGCAGAAAAGACAAATATCGCTAATTAAATATTTCACCTGGATATAATCTCTCCGGGATGTAACTTCTCATTTGGAAGGGTGTCCGAGGTGCTAATTAACACGCAGGAGACACTTTGTGACAACGTGTACAAACATTTTTTAATATATAACCAATACGTTTATACAGTAAATATCACACCCGGTCGAACACATCTATAAATACATCTAATCACAACGCACGAGCGCAAATCGCCGGTTTTCGTGCAGACTAATGTTCTCTCGCTGTCGCATTCTCAAAATGTGTTGCGGCGCGAGCGTGCGGGTAACCAAAGGGTTAAGCGAGTCGAGGATGGCGGCACCTTTCAGTTTGCCTCGGAGATGCATGTGTCCCGTCGAGGACCGTGGGCCCTCATTTGAAACTTGCCATCTCATTAGCTTTGCTTTCTCTCATTTATTTCGCGTCGGTCTCTCGCTGCCGTGCGTGACGTGGTCCCTGCCGCCAAACTTTCAACGCTCCGACCGAGCGCTGTCTCGGATGGACTTTCTGTTGAACCGCCTCCGCCGCTCCTCAATGGGATGTTTGTCTCGGTGGCGCCTGCCGTAATGGATTGGAATTCGCCTCCCCCTTCCCTTCCCATCATCAACCCCTCACTCCCATTCCACCCCTAACTCCCGCTCACAATCCACAAGCACGGCGGCCCCGGCTTTAGGGGAAGGGGGGGGGTGGTACTTGAATAACGCTCCGCAGAGGTTTGCGGCTGGAGAGAGAGCGGGTGAGCGAGAGAGGGTGGCACAATCGCGGCCCTGTGTCCCACAAACAGCCATCGCTATTCTGGAGCCTGGAAACGCGTCTAAAAATACGGCGATTGCCGAGGTGCAATGTGCAGTTTCGAATAGGGCCCTGTCCTGTTTTTTTCTCTCCAGGATCTCGCCCTCTCGTCGAGCCAGCTGCGGTCCTGGGAAATGTGTAACTCTTCCCGGAGCGTTAATAGTCCCAGTTTTTGTGAGTTGCGTAAAAATAATGATGATAAATAATCGCTCGGGACAGTCCATTTACATGAAGTGCTCTCCTTTTCTGGTATTGTGAGATATTCTTCTTCTCCTTCCCATGTGTGCTGATACTTTGTTCCTCAGAGGTGGTGACCCGAGTTTGCGAGCACTGAATCGCGCAGCCTTCGGCCTACTGGTTTTATTGACAGAAAGACGAGTGTCTGTTTAGTTTCCGATTTAGAAGGAGTTTGATAAGCATTAGATGCCGGACTTTCCTTGAAAAAGCACATTCGTCAACTCAATATCGGTTCTTAAGTTTGCGAAGCATCGATCGAAGAGTGAGTTTAACAATCTTTGCCTTTTTTTACATTCCGTATGTAATGGGTTCATGTAACCCCAAACTCATTTCAAATTGAAAATTCATTTCTTTAGAACTGCTTTTTTGTGTTTAGTTTGTTGTCCTTCCCCGCACCTTTGATTAGCACGCTTGGCTACGTACAGTGCCAAATAAGTTCTACGTACGCACATCCAACACCTCCAGCCACTGGAGGCCCCGCTATGTTCACAACAGTGTAACGACAACAACAAAATTGTTATTTCTTCAACCGAAACCAAAAATCACCAGGCTGCATTGAAGCGGGGCGAGTCCCCTACGCTTCCTGCAGTTTCATCTTGCCATGAGCTCAAAGCAAAGCATTGAGTAGAGATAGCAACATGTGCTTTTGGTCAAACCCTTATAACTTAAACTGGGTCACAAAAAATAAAACCACAGCCCGCAGGGGGAGCGTTCCGTTTGTGTATTTTTTGTTCTGATGTGGCCACTCCAGATGCCGTTTCCTCCAGGAGACTTTATTTATTCCCGACGGTTTGAAGAACGCTCTCGTCAAGTGATTCACAGGCCATGCCGTCTCGTTGCCACGGAAACGCGGGACCGGCTTTTGCCAAGATTATTCCGGCTCCCAGCGGGGTGCCAGGCGGCCCGCGATGCTAACCAGAGGTTCGGGATGCTTAAGCCAGCACTGGTCGAGGGACGTTTTGCGTTTCAGCAACACTCTTGTCTTGGTCGTGTGCGATCGCTCAACTAGAGGGAGCTCTAGAGGTCCCCTCTAGAGAGAGGGTGTTTGGCCTAATCTTTCACGCTGGCCACTCGTCTTGTTTGTACCGTTGGGTGGATTAAGAAAGTTGTGCCATGTTGTCAGCTGGACTGCAAGTGCAGGGTGGTTGCTACACAGTGGCAGCATGCTTCGTCACATTTGTTTTGTCGGGTTGTGTGCACGTACGTTTGAACTTCTTTCGCGCCGTGCGTCGCCAACCGTGCTAATCGGAGGGGCGGGTGAAGGACAACACCATTGTCAACATCTGAGAAGACTTAGCAGATTCTCGTGAAATATATTTCTTGTTTCCCTGCCCCCCCCATTCCGGTATTGTTTACTGTGGCAGTTACCGTTTTTTTTTTCAACAAAACAAGCTTTGTTAAGTGTCGTTTTAGCGAGCCGTGTATTTATTTTTTCAGGGCGTGTTGCCAAATAGGTTACATTAAGAGCCCGATTCACTTGTGAGATCGTGTTCATTTCGGTTTAAATTTGGCAAAAACATGCAAATTGCTCCATAACGGAACAGTGTTCCCTGGCCATAAAATATTAGTTTATTAAGCACAGTTCCTACACAAGAGCAAGTGGACGTGAATTCCCGCTCAAAGGAGTATTGATGCGGTGGGTCTTCTAGAATTTATAACCCTGAGCCAGCGGTGGAAATTGCACATTTCTATGGCAGGGGCGAGTATCTCCGTTGAACAACCCTTGCCGTTGACTTCACCAAAATTGATACTCGTTGGAAGGCCGTTGAAGAAATAAGCAACAACAAAAAATTCACAATCCTTAGCATCAGGTTCAATCTGCCACGTGGCCTTGCGTGAGCCTCAATAGACCACTAAAACGAGCAACCCCCGGCAGAGCCGATCATCGTTATTACCATACCGTTATTACCATACCGTTATTACCATATCTCTATTATCATATGGTAATTTGTGCATGTGCACAGGGGTAGTCACGGTGAAGGAGGGCCTGCTGAGTCGCACGGCAATGCAATGTGTTAGCCGTTGTTGGCACGTCCTCGTGGGAGCGTGCCGCAAAGGACCTTCGGCGCGGCTGCGATTAAATGCGAACATCTCCAATTGGAGCAAAAAGCAATTTTCGGCCGTCTTTCTCGCGGTATCGGCGGCACGACACGGGGGCATCGCAGTATTCCGGGTCCCGTTATTTAGTTTTTATCTGTTCCCAACGCTTGGTCTAGAGCAAGACTTGTAAGCCAGGCCATGTGCCGTGATGGGGGCGGGGGGTGTGGAGGTGTATTTTGGTATGTTTGCACAGACGGGGAAGGGGGGCTATCAGATGCGGCAGTGGGCTATCTTTGCTCTGTCGTAGAGGCCACGTCTGGTTAATTTCAAGGGCACGTGCCAAATGCTGGCGCGTGTCCCATCATTTCGTCGGGCGGATGGTGCCATTGTTTGACTGAACGAGTCTCTTGGGGGCTTTATAACTAAATTCTCAAAAGAACGTAAAAAAATGGCACGGGTGGCACGCAGACTCGGAGCTGGTTGAACGCTCCCTCGTTGAGGATGCTTCTTTGAACCGGGAACAATATCGTTTCTCGGTTGCTTGTAACCACTTCCCCCCCCCCCACCTCCCAATCCCCCCAATCGGTTTTCTGCAATCGACTGGATTCGTTGTCCGAACGTGAACGAGTTTGACCGCTGCGACGCGATTTGGGTGAATGCCGTCGTCTGAAATAACTGCAGAGGCGGTGGGGGGGGGCGTGCTTCCTTTGGAGAGAGGGGACGCTGTCGGTCATAGTCAGAGGAGAAGAGGATGGCTTCGAGTGTGGTGGGGTAAATTGTGGGTATTCCCACCTCTTCCAAACGCGTCTGGTCAGTATGGAGGAGCTCCCTCGACTGGAGGTGCTTCCACCAGCAGTGGTGTTAGCAAGCAATTGCAGGGCTGTGCCTTCATAGTTTTTTTTTCGATTTAAAGCTTTCGTGACTGCAGGGATTCATCTTCTTGGTTCTTTCGGTAAAGTCACGTATAAGGGAAGTAATAAAATAATAAAAATAACACATAATAAAATAATTCTCACGACGTTTCGGCCACAACGCAAGCAGCCGTCCTCAGGTGAAGAAACACGGCCCGCGCAGCGGCGGTGTGACGTCACCGCCCGCTCAGCCAATGAGCGCATACCCCCCCCCCCCCGCGAACCGACAGCTGGCAGTGTGAGGTACGGCGCCTCCGATTGGCCGATTGTTGACACGTGCCCACCTAGCGTGGCAGCTGCACGGGCCGTTAGCTCCCATTGCGATGTGCTCTGGGCTCACAGGCCGTTCAATAGAAAAGCGCACTGCCCATCAAACGCAACCCCCGGTTTGACGCGGAACCGGTCGGTGGAACTCCCCCACACAGGCAGGGTTCGATCGTGCTAAGTAAACGCGCCGTAGGCCACGTTTATGCGCGCACGACTACTCCGTCCCCGGGAGGGGGGCGTGTTTGATGTAACGATTATTGATTGGATATTGGTTATTGGTCGTAACGTTGCCTCTGACCAAACCACCCGTAATACGCGTGTCAGATCTCGGAAGCTAAGCAGGGTCGGGTCGCATGCACGGCCGCTACTCGCAAGACGCGTCGCAGGCTGCCGCGTGGCTACGTTGTGGGCAGCTCGGCGCAGGCTAAATGAGTTGACTGTACTTCTATGGCCCCGCTTCCCTTGCCCCCACGTTTACGCTCCCCGCCTTCACCAACCTGCACTGATTTGCTGTGACTGCTTTACGCAGTGATTTATCCAGCAGTGGTTTTGCAAAGAGCTGTACACGTGCATGAATTCCATAGGACACTAATTCACATTCACTCTCTCCAGTACTTTGTTCATCCTGCAGCCGATCCATCCTCTCTGGGGGGGCGGGGGTCCATAAAATGAGCACCACTTTGTGGACAAGTCAACGGCTGTGGAATGTAGAATCGCGCCCGCCTTGAGAACGTGGAATTTCCCGCCATTGTGCCTCGGGGGACCGTGAACAGGAGATGAGCGATCATTTGAGCGGTGCGGGGGGGGGGGACAATCGCTCCGTTCGTTTTGCTTTGTCATTGAAATTTCGACTTGCGAGGTTTTTTCGACCTCATTTGTGGAACTCGCCCGCTCGTTGACCGGCTTGAACATTCTCTTTTTTTACCTCCTCCCCTCCACAAACAGCCCAAGGCAGAGGGCATCGCCCTTCTCACCACCGTCTACAAGCACCTCAACCTCGTCGAGAGCGATTACTTCGGACTGGAGTTGGAGCCCTACCCCAAGTGCGGATTCACGGTTCGTACCGAGCCGGGACGTTTTCGCATTTCGCGTATCGCGTCCATCGAGCAGGTCGAGGACTCGGTGACACCCGCGGGGTTGAGTCTCATTTGCAAGAGTGACCCCCGGGGGGGGGGGGAGGGGGTGGTGGCATTCGTGTGCCAGCAGTGGGCGACGACTCCATCTTATTTTTCGATTTAAAGCTTTCGTGACTGCAGGGATTCATCTTCTTGGTTCTTTCGGTAAAGTCACGTAGAAGGGAAATAATAAAATAATAAAAATAAAACATAATAAAATGATTATTTTATAAAACATAATAAAGTAATTATTTTATAATGTTTTCTTTTTATTATTTTATTATATCCCTTCTACGTGACTTTCCAAATCGAGTGATTTTCAGGTAATTTTTCGAACGCGGCAAATTTGCTCCCTCGGCGCCACGTCTGGACCGTGCAGAAGAGGAGAACCGATGACGTCGGGGGATCTTTTAACGTCTACCGTGAAGCAGAGGGCGCGTGTTTATTGTGGTTCTTACACACTGCAGTGTTAATCAGGGCGGTCGCAGGATTCGAACGGCGAACCCCCGCATCGCTCTCCTGTTCGGTCGCTGGGCCGTGCCACTGATGATGATGACGACGACGACGAATACAGGAGGAGGAAGTTGCGATAGTTTGACCGGACCTCTGAATCACCAGAGGGATTTCCCAGCCCCATTCTGTGGCTGAACTTCTTTCGCACCGTACGTAGCCAACCGCGCACCAATCGGAGGCGCAGTGTGGAGGGGATGAGCAGGAGAGAGGTCTGTCGACCGAGGAGCAGCTGGGCGACAAATAAAGCGGCCGGGATGGGGAGATGAGCGTAAAACGTTGTGCAGATGACGAAAGATGACCAAAAACCGCGAGACATTGAGAGAGTTGATTGCCAAAGCATCGCAAAGTCTCTCACAACCCCCATGGTTAAGAGACCGATGGTGCGGTTGAACATCGTCATCGTCATCATCAACATCATCACTGTTTCATCCACTGCTTGATGGAGGCCTCCCCAATCCTGCGATGTATCAATCCAACTGGCACCTGTGGAACCAGCTGATCTCATCATCGCCCTTTCTCCTCCGCGGAAGTCCTCTCCACATGGGTTCCACTCCCGACGATGATGACGACGATGCTGCTGCTTATTGTTACCTTTTTAAAGCTCCCTTTCAAGGAACGACAGTAGTTTCAGCTCCAAAGGCTTTTATCCGTCGATTTAAAAAGTGTCATCTTGTCAACGTCACCATGCCTTGATGCACAGGTGGACATTCCACACGACAAAAGTGGTGCCTTCCTCAGGTGAAGAACAGGTCTTAGAGTCGCGACTCTAAGACCTGCTCTTCACCTCAGGACGGCTGCTTGCATTGTGGCCGAAACGTCGTGAGAATTGTATTTTATGATGCTTTATTTTTATTATTTTATTATCTCCCTTCTACGTGACTTTACCGAAAGAAACAAGAAGATGAATCCCTGCAGTCACGAAAGCTTTAAATCGAAATTTAAGAGTGGTGCCTGTAAGACGACCAATGTTGGCTCCCACAAAATGATTAACATTTTATTTCCCCATCCCCCCCCCTGAGGCTGAAGAAGAAATCGTAAAAGAAACAAAACAATTACGGAGACACTCTACGTCCAAATTCATTTAGCCGCAGCGGGATGCCCAATTTCAAGTCGCCTGTTTATGCAGACCACCCTTTGGCAAACGGGTTTGGCGGTAGAAACCCACGAGCTTGATGGGATCACCCTGAATGCACCCGACGATGTGTGACGTCGTGCTCGCGGTCCCCTGTTGTGCACCCCCCCTTCCCCCTCCCTTGTCTCTCCAGGTTTGGCTCGATTCCCAGAAGCCCATTGCCAAGCAAGTAAAGAGTAAGTAGACGGCCCGCGGCATCACCCCCCCTCCCCCCCCCAAGCACCGCAGTCGGGAAAACGCAACGCTCCGTGGGTGTAGCTATTGGTCAGGTGGGGGGCCTATGGACCAAGTGGTGGCTCCACTGGTCAGGTGGGGGGCCCACAGGCCAAGTGGGGGGCCCACTGGTCAGGTGGGGGGCCCATGGACCAAGTGGTGGCTCCACTGGTCAGGTGGGGGGCCCACAGGCCAAGTGGGGGGCCCACTGGTCAGGTGGGGGGCCCACGGGTCAGAGGGGTCACGAATCGCCAGATATGTCAAGAAAGGGCCAATTGGCTAGAGGGGGGTGGGGGGCCCATTTAATTTCTTGCGGCAGGGCCCACACCGACCGCGTTAGGCCGCCGACATCCGCTCTGAGTGAGTGGCACTGAGCAGCCCTTGTGATGAAAGCACTGCAACACCACACATTGTATTAATGTAATAATCGTCAGGCATGTAAACGATGCGTTGATCCATTGATCGAAATTGTTTCTTTACGCTCACGGTGCACGCGTGAGGTCGCCGTGTCGGTGAGAATCGTGGTGCATTGATTGACGTACGACAGGTGGTGGATTTCACGTGTGCTTTGTTCACGATCGTGAAATACCTTGTTAAAGGCCCTGTACTCGTGCTCGGCAATGTTATTATTTTATATCTCTCATTTTTGTTGCTGATGCTGTGCTCGCGCAGCCCACCCCCCACGGATCTCCCGTGCCGTGTAAAATATCCCGTGCGAATGGTTAAACGGGACCAATCGTGTAACAAATTCAATCGACTCGAATTAATAATTTGAGCCGGAACAGTCCAGAATGCGTTTCTAGGAATTAGTTTTTGACGTGGCACATCCATCTCGCTCGATTTTTGCCCTCGCGATACTGCAGCGAATTGTTTTTTTTTTCCATAAACCCGCTTGCAATATTTTCGGAATGCAGGGTACACTATTATATAATTGTCAAGGATGGGCGTTACCTTGTGATCAATTGGTCGTGCCTTTCGCCGGTAATCCCTACTCCAAGGCAGCCTGGCAGCATTCCGGAAACTATCGACAGAGAATCTTAGTTATAATAGAGTTTGTTTGGGTTAATATAAACGTGTCGTTAAACCCGCCACCACCCGACACAGCCAATTAGTACACATTTGTAAATGTTGTGGATTTACTCTCCAACACACTGGTGTGCTGTACTAATAACGAATTGGCCACGTTCTGTTTACGTGACAAACCTCACGAATTGGCTGTCGGGTCGTGGCGGGTTTAAGGACACGTTTATATATTTACGCGATCTAACCCAAAACACCTCTATTATGGATAATATTGGTCCCGTAAGTCAACGTGTTAAACAATCTTCGCCATGAGTCAAATAATAATTTTGTAAGTGTATGATGCAATGGATGTGTTGAGCCAGAGAATCGATTTAAGTTGCGTGAAGTTTGTTAAACACGTGGCGCATTTCCGACACAAATCTGCCACCAGATCGCATGAATACTCGTCTACGTAAACATTCTATACAATTTTTATCTTTTGTGTCTTTTGGTAAAGCCACGTAGATAGAAAAATCATAAAATTATCACGACGTTTCGATCGCAACACAAAAATATAGCGAGAGCTGCCTGGCTACATTTTTTCACCTGATGACGATTGCTTGTGTTGCGATCGAAACGTCGCGATAATTTCATTATTTTTCTATCTACGTGGCTTTGCCGAAAGACCCAAAGGATATGAATTCCTGCAGTCACGAAAGCTTTAAGTTAAGATTCTATAAAATGTCACGCTCATAGTACATTGCAATGCTATGTTAATTAGCGCCGTGCATGCTGACGTGCCTGTACGTACGTGCGTGCGTCCGTGTATTCTCTTCCAGAGCCAAAAAACGTCGTTTTCAAACTCGGGGTGAAGTTCTTTTCTGAAGACTCGAGCCAGCTGCAAGAGGAAATCACAAGGCAAGGACCAGAACACTCAGAGACAAAGATCCCATGTAGACTTTTTTTTGTTTGTTGCGGTTGCACCCGATTCAAGAGCCGAATGGCTCACAGGGCTATACCTAATAAATGAACTTGAACTTGACTTGGGGGGCAAGGACTATCTAGCGAGTAGCACCTAATAAAGGCCGCCACTGCACACGAGGGTTGCGGGTGGCCATCACCACACCCGGCTTGCATTTGTCTCTCCAGCGGCGATGTTTAACGTCACCGGCGAAGTCACCCTCTGCCCTCTTTGCTACGAAGCCCCCTGTCCGACTCGTGACCACGAGCGGGCTTCATCTTGCCGTATTTCTCCGGATAGATGGGATGTACTTTTGTTTTTGTAGTAGTTTGTTAACAAAATACAAACGTTGGAGGTTTGGGGGGTGCGTATTACAATCAGCTTAAAACCTGGCCACCTGGACACGCAAGTTGAGGTTACGCACATGACGTGGGCTCCTGTGTGCAGTCATTGCTGGGACAGGCTGAGATCGATTGGCACGGTTGGCTATGTATGGTGCGAAAGAAGTTCAACTTATGTGCACACGTACAGGCTCGACTTCACTCGAGGAGCCGGTTTAATCGCGGGCGGCCGAAACCCAAACTTTAAACCCAGCTGTGACCTCTGAGCCAACTGGTGGCCGCCTAAGCTTTTGTGTTTTTTGGTTTGCGCTCCAACATGCCTCTCACTCCGCTGCTCTAATTCTCTTCCGTGTCCGTGCTACACGCCAATCGAGCATTATTCGTGTGATTTCTCCCATCTCTTGTGCCGAACTCCACCTCCCCCCTCCCCCCGCCGTCTCATTCATTCATTCGTCCGTTGTCCAACTGGCGTGGGGGCCCCCCTGCTCTGTGTGTGCAGGTGCTGGCCTGTGGAGATCTTCACACACAAACTGTTGCCTTGGTCCTCGGCAGTTTTTAATTTGCCGCCCGTTATCCCCGTCGAGCGCAGCAGCGTGACCTTTGAAACGCTCCTTTTTTGCAATTTATTGACTGAGCTAATGCATTCTCCTGCAGATGAACCAAAGGGCATTTACGCGCCTGTGTGTGTGTGTACTCGGTACGTGCGAGTGTGTGTGTATGTGTATGTGGAGTTCGATTCCCGCTCACGGCCAACCAGTGACGATAATCTGAATCGGTCCTGGACCTCCCCTAGGTCGACTCAGCCTTAAATGAGTACCTGGTGCGGTGTGTAAAAACATCGCCACCTGGGAGACAAAGGCGGTCAGGCGTGGTGCTGGCCATCCACCCCATCATGTACTGTGCTGGCATTCATAGGTGCTCGCTAACAGCACTTGCCCTAACAGTCTGTTTAGGCTATGTGGGGGATCTTTGTCTTTGTGTGTGGAGTTCGATTCCTGCTCACGGCTAACACCAGTGACGATTATCTAAACCGGTCCTGGGTCCTTAGGTCGACTCAGTCTCAGATGAGTACCAGGTGCGATTTGTAAACATCGCCACTACGGAGACAAAGGCGGCCGGGCGTGGTGTTGCCCACCCACTCCTTCGTGTGCTGTGGCGGCCTTCATAACAGCACTTGCCCCAACAGTCTCTTAAGGGCTATACGGGGATCTTTGTCTTTGCATGTACTGTGTGTGTGTGTGGAGCTATATGTGTAGGTATACAGAATACGTGCATGTATGTATATGCCTATGCATATTCCAGTGTCTGTATGTAGGTTGCACGCATGTATGTTTGTGCTTCGACACTCCTCGTGGCCTCGAGGCGCACCTAGCCTGGTACGAGCACCAGTATTCCGTTAATCGGGGATGTTGTTACCGTACGGCGCGACTACATTTGAAGTGCCGTAATCATCGGTCGGTCGCTTGACCCTGGCCGGAGCGTCGCATTCCCCGACGAGACGATGCCGGGAGACCCAGCAGCTGTCCCCGAAGCGCCGAGCCGAGCCCGGTGCACGACCGCGAGTTGTTTGACATCGGCCTCGTCAGCGCACGTCAAACGCGGTCTTCTCCGTCACGGCAGAAGTGTAAAAAAAAATATATAAAAAAAAATAATAAAATGCCGCAGGAGCTCTGACGGCACAAATCTGCTCACGCTGGGAGAAATAAATTAAATCCTGCCCGGCACAGACTTAATGCAGCGGGCAGTCGGGCCTAATTTGTTGAGTTGCCGAGCGACTGACAAAGGACAAATTTGTCACCGTGGCCTTTTCAAAACTCGGGGAGAGGACCCCGGGGTAAGGTCGCGCATTTCCGAAGCAGAAATGGAACCGATGCAATTTTCACAACCGGGGCCCGAGTGAAAGTGCACACCCTTCTACGCAAGCAGTCGGGATCCGCTGGAGATTTTCGTCCCTCGGGGTTTCTATCGCGAGACGTCCACGCCGCCAGCGCCGCCGAGGATTTATCTTGGCCCAAGTTTATTGCCGCGATGCTGTGGTCTTAAGCTTGCAAAATTGGATTCCGATGCCACTCCTGGCCTCGCCCCCCCCTCCCCTTTTTAATTTCACTGCAAAACGCAATGTCTCAATGAAGAATCACCATGCTTGCGTTCTGATGGAATCCGGCGCTGACAACTCCACTCGCTTCCGCCGAGTGGTAATCTGCGGAAACACCCCGGGGGGGAGGGGGGTGGGGGATGCGAACGCTCGGCAACAGAGCTGTCTGAGCGATGAGAATTCAGCCGGGACGATGTTTCTCGGGAACGCGTGCGTCGGCCCAAGAGAAACGCAACGCTCCATTTAAAAGGGCTGTCGCCCGAAACGTTAAACCCCGTGGCGATCTTAGACGTTCGTTGCGGTGATTTGTGCATCGCAAACGTACGTCGTCGTAGTTTTGTTCGCATATTTGTTGAGCGGTTCGGCCCGCTTTTTTGTTCATGACGATGGCGGTTTTCATTTGAGCACGCCGCAGCGGCAACGTTTTTTTGTTGTTTTCGAAACGGGACGTTCAGCCGCGGGTGACGTCTCCACGCGGTCAGGGGCCGTACGATTTCTATTATCTTACGAGCTCCAAAGCATGAGCACATTTCCTTTGCAGCGGCGGCTCTCAGAGTGCGGTTCCCCCGGACCATCGGCAGTCTTGCGACGCTCCGCCACGTGGTCTGCAGGGCTGTGATGCGAACGCAGCTTGATCCGGAAATAATGACGACCTATATAGACCTTTTTTTTCAGACAATAATTCATATTTAACTCGTGATATTTTATTTAAAAATTAACTTGGGTAAACCGCCCTGATGTAACTACCCTAACCCTAAGATCTAAATGCTCCTCCCTACCCCCTGCCTAACAACAAGCCTTACAGCTGCGTTTACATTTATATTTTGTTACGCTTCGGTAACATGAATAATTTTATATTCGTGGTATTTTGAGAGAGAGGTAAATGTGTTTTGTCAGCAACGGTGGAGATCTGGGCGGTCCGTGGAAATGTTTGAGTTGGCCGCGTGGTGTGCGGGCCCAAACAGCGTTTGAGAAGCACCGCTCTGCAGCGTCTCAATATGCGTACACGTTTTGATGCTTACGTATAAACAATTTGTCTTGCTTCGTCTTATGATACCGGAGGAACAGCACCGTGGTGAGAGAGCCCTTGCGGTTGAGGCTAACACGGCGGTCTGTGCGGTGCGTCCCCCCTACCTCCACCGCGTGTGTGTGCGCGCGTGTGTGCGCGTGCGCGTGTGTGCGCGTGTGTGTGTGTACGTGTGTGCGCGTGTGTGTGTGTACGTGCGTGTGTGTGTGCGTGTGTGTGTGCGTGTGTGTGTGCGTGTTGCACAGGTACCAGTTCGCGCTGCAGGTCAGACAGGACCTCCTCGCGGGTCGCCTGGTGGCCAGCGAGATGTCCTCCTCACTCATGGCCGCGTGCCTCCTCCAGGGTGAGTGGAGTGGAGTCGCTCACGGTCGGTCGGTGAGTGTGTGAGCGATTCAGGGTGAGTGAGTGATTCGGAGTGAGTGAGTGGCTCAGAGTGGGTGAGTGTAGAGTGATTCGGAGAGAGTGAGTTATTCGTGACCTTAAAGTCATCCGCATTTGACAGTAACACACCGTACCCACTCTCGTGTTCACACTCAAATGCAGGCTCCCGATCGTTTACTTCCACCAGGCAGCCAGCCTAAAGCTCGCACGTAAACAAAAGTAACTCTCGCGCTCCCCGCATCGCTCGCACACAAACACGCGAGGCCTGCGTGCAGTCCCGTTGGAGTGAAACGCCTTTTGCCTTTTATCCGTGCTGGTGCGGGGGAAGCAATCGACAGATCCTATTATTCGCGACTATTTGTGGAATCGCTGCTGTTAACCTCAAAACATCGGAGAGGTCAGCAACGAGAGAAAGGGGGCCCATTCCGTCCATCAAGCTCGTTGTGTCAGGAAACTACGGACAAGCTGTGAGGCAGCCACCCACCGTACCAGCGCCAACAATTGCCCAAGCTCTGCGATCCGCCAGTAGTGGGGTGATGGTTGGGCAGACTTGGTGGCGCAGTGGTTAATTCAGTGATCCAGTCAAGGCTGACATTAGTGGTGAGTGATATCTGAATGATTCCAGTACAACCACACCCTTCACCAAGCCGAAAACGGTGTGGTGGGGGGGAAGCCCTCATCTTGCAGTGGGTTAGGAAACGTAGCAATCATCACCCCCTACTGCAAAAAAAAAAACCTAACAGGACCCTCCTGCCGGGCAAACAGGCGGAAGAATTACAATATTTCACGATGGCCCGAGAAACTTTATTGGGGGTTGACAATGTGCTCCGTGGCTCCGGAAAAAGTGTGGACCAATGAGCTCGAAGGGAGGAATGCAGTCGGGAGGGGGGCAGAGGGAGTTCAGTCGTTTCTTGTTACGTGGGTGGAGGGAGGAGCGGTAGTGCGATCCTGGTTCGATTCCCGCTCACGGCCGACACCAGTGACGATTATTTGAAGCGGTACCGGGCTCTCCCCTAGGTCGACTCGGGCCTCAAATGTGTACCTGGTGCGCAACTGGGGAAACAATGTTGGCCGGGCTTGGTAAGAGCCACCCACCCCCTCGTGTGTTGTGCTGGCCTTCATAGGTGCTCGCTAACAGCACTTGCCCGAACAGCGCGTGTTAAAGGCTATGCAGGGGAATCTTTGGAGGGAGAAAGTCACCTCCGTCTATTCTTTGGGTCTTTCGGTAAAGTCACGTAGATAGGTTCAAAGAAAATGACAAAATAATAAAAAACTACGACGTTTCAATCGCAACACAAAGCGGTTATTTTGTTATTTTCTTTGAACCTATCTACGTGACTTTACCGAAAGACCCAAAGAATATGAATTTCTGCAGTCACGAAAGCTTTTCACCTCTTGTCTATTTGATAATTTTCGTGGTGTGCCCCCGCCCCGACCCCGCTGCCCGTCACAGCCGACGTGAGTGACTACGAGGAGCAGCGGTCGAGTCAGCAGCTGCGGGAGGTGCAGTACCTGCCCAACCAGGAAGTCCTCGCCAACCGCATCCTGGACTACCACCGGCAGTTCGCGTGCGTTCCGCGGTTTTCCTTTCGCTCCTCGCGCCGCGCCGCATTACGTGCTTGCGATCGCAGCTGCGTCACGGCTTGGTCGCCACTTGCCCAAGCACAACGTTCCTGTGTTTTTTTTGTTAATTAGTTTTATTGATCTTCTTGGTATCTTTCGGTAAAGTCACGTAGAATTGAAATAATAATTCTACGTGACTTTACCGAAAGAACCAAGAAGATGAATCCCTGCAGTCACGAAAGCTTTAAATCGAAATTTAGTTTTATTGAGCCAACCACGGGGGGGTGGGGGGGGGGGTGTACAACTTCTGCGACAGGTGAGTGGTGCATAGTGGGATAGGCAGGCTCAGACATACAGCCCTACGCAGACGTAGCATTATGTGGTACTTGCGTCAGAACCCTTCTCTTCGGGGAAGGAAGGGGGTGGAGGGGGGGCAGTCAGTCACATTTCAAGTTCAGTCAAGTAAACTCACGGTCTCTGGAGTGCCATTCACGAGAGGGCCCCAGATCTGGGTCAACTCCCCTTCCCTATTCCTCAATTTCAGACTCAGGTGTTCTAAAGCTGCTCGGGCGAATAGGGAGTTATGCCAGAGGGTGAATGGGCGGGGGGGCCCCCATGATTCTTCCAGGAGCTTAGGATGGTCTTTATAACCGAAATGTTAAGTGCGTGGAGAAAGGCGTGTTGGTGCCTGGTGATACCTTGGGGTTTAAGGCCCAGGAGAGAGGATTCAATGCTTGGTAGTATCTTGGTGCCAGACATCGCGTTGTACAGATCGGTTATTTTATCGGATAATGTCCTGATGGTGGGAGAGTCCCAGAAGGCGTGACATGGGACGTGTATGTAATTTAATCTTGACTCGTGTTCCAGAAGTTTTAGATTTACTCGGTTCAGATTTCTCTTCGCTCGCGTTTCGGGGTTGTGTTTGTTAGTCGCTACATATTTGGTGAATCGGGTCGCCCCGATAGTGCTATTGGTCTTCTTGGTTCTTTCGGTAAAGTCATGTAGAATGGAAATAATAAAATAATAAAAATAAAACATAAAATAATTCTCACGACGTTTCGGCCACAACGCAAGCAGCTGTCCTCAGGTGGAGAGCAGGTCTTAGAGTCTGAATGTCTTTTCGACAGACCTGCTCTCCACCTGAGGACGGCTGCTTGCGTTGTGGCCGAAACGTCGTGAGAATAATTTTATTATGTTTTATTTTTATTATTTTATTATTTCCATTCTACGTGACTTTACCGAAAGAACCAAGAAGATGAATCCCTGCAGTCACGAAAGTGCTATTGGTGTCATGCCATAAAACGGCTTGTCCATTCGGATCTCTTGCAGAGAAGCACAATCCCTTCGGAAGTGGATAGCACGGTGATATACATCTGAGATCCTTTTCAGTGGCCTCCGGTCCCGGGCAAGCATAGGGAATCGATGGCCTCAGCCCGCTTCCCGACGTCTGTGCAAGCGGAAAAAAACAACCAATCCCCCATCGCATGAAATTTTTGTTCTGTGCTTGATTTGGCCAAATCCCAGCTTCGTGAGTTAACTTTACTCTCAGGGGCAGAGCGGGTTGGAAAATGCTGCCCCTTACTTGTGTGGACCAGAGGTCACTTGAAGAAGGACACTCAGAGGTAACTCCTTGGTGTCCACTTCTGCGAGCCGTTCTCGAACAGGAGAAGGGCTTGCGCCGCTCGGTGAGATTTCATAATCGATGCCTCGCCTCCGTGACGAAATGGCACAACGTTGAGATATCAATGGAAAGATACCACCCACCCCGGACGAGCTGTTACCTCTCGTGATGTCTCCTCAACCGTGTCTCTGGTCGTCGGGCATGCGCAGCGGCCTCTCTCCGGCCGAAGCGGATGTGCAGCTGCTGGAGATTGCGCGCCGGCAGGACACGTACGGCCTGCGCCTGCACCAAGCCTACGACAAGGAGGGCGCGAGCATCAACCTGGCGGTCGGCTACTCCGGCGTCTCCGTCTTCCAGGTGCCGCCGCTCGTTCTCCCTCCGTGTGGCTCGAGCGACGGACGTCGAGGCTGCCGTGCAACTTTCTCGTTTTTGTAAATTTTCTTAAAACGTCTTGAAGGATTTTGGCTCTCACCTCGAGTGTGGTTGGTGCTGCAACTTTGTGTCGCCGCGGCGGCGCCGTTGATTGGGTGGGTTGCCTACGAGCGAGCCGCCTAAGTGGGACGGTGATTGTTCACGATTGTTCCTCAAAAGGCCACACAACTCGGCTATGTCCATCCATCATCTCCGCCTCGATGATACGTGAACAGCGGAGTGCCGCGGTGGCGAGATGTTAACGCCCTCGCCTGGTATGCAGGTTGTCGTGGGTTCGATCCCGACACCCTAACGCCTGTTGTATACCATTGGAGCCTCCTTTGCCAGTAGCAAAATATGATAATTGTTTTTTTTACCCTTTTATCTGGCAACAAAACTGACACCTTTTTGGCGTCATCTGGTCCAACACCATGACTCCTTGTAAAAAAGGTGTCAGTTTTGTTGCCAGATAAAAGGGTAAAAAAAAATTATCGTCTGTTGTATATTTGGAGTTTGTGGTGTTTCTCTCTCCGTGGTCGCGTGGATTTTTCTCCGGGTCCTCCGGTTTTTCCGTCCACATTTAGATTGAACACGCGTTTAGAGAAATTGGCTGCTATACATTTCCATGCGATAAACCACTTCATTCAGCTCTTGTTTGTGGCCAGGTCGCTTCTGAAAAAGAGCTAGACAGCTCAGTGGGCCTTACCTGGTAAAATAAAATGTGTTAGTTTAGCGAGTTAATTTGACAGCGATGAGGCTTTGAAGGCAGTACTGTCGTTTTGTATGTGTGTTTAACTACAGTATGTGTGCTAAAGTACAATTTCCATTTCATTTCTACGCTTTACTGTTATACGTGCTCGTGTTTCCTCGGCATTATTGTTACAGTGCTTGTAGTGTTAACACGCTATATACATCTCATTTCTTGATGTAATGCCGTTGTAATTATCATTGCTTTAACCGAGAGGCGTCTTTGCCGCCAACATTAGGAGTCTAGTGGACCACCCAGACTGAATCCTGTCAATGACGTAGATCGATGTCCTATACTTGGCCTGGCTTAGTATCCTCGATTTGATGTCCATGTCTTTTTCTTCCACGTGATTGACTGCATGTATTATATATATATATTTTAAAATATAATATTAACGAATATTCAGTATTCAAATATTTGTTGTCTGGATACTTTACGTTGTATAACTGGTGCTTTTTTTGTAATGTTAAATCTCCCCTAAATTTTATGACGATTGTGCTATCAGCGTCACAGAGCGGTGTGTCACCCTGTGTGGTAGAGAGCACACCACATAAGCGCATATCATAGCTATCTCTGGGATTCCTTCTTATTCAAGGGACACTGATCCACACAGAATGGCCCACGAAAGTTAATATCACTTCTACCTCTGCGATCCCGTAGAGGCTTAACACCTCTTTTAACGTCTGCTGTTGTTTCTTCTCTTTACCGTTTTTTTTAGAACACAACCAAAATTAACACCTTCAACTGGGCGAAGATACGGAAGCTCAGCTTCAAACGGAAGTACTTCCTCGTCAAATTTCACCCGGACATTGAGGTGAGTGCCGATTCGACAAAGATCAAAGGGTTTAATTCGTTTTGTTGGTGGCGCCTATTTGTTGTCTTGCTTTTGTGCTGCTGCAAACTCCTCTTAACTCGCTGGGCAATTCGCTGTTGTTCTTCATCAAGCCATCATCATCATCATCACCAACCATCACTCCCTCTCTGCTGAAAGCCTCCCCGTGCCACTGCCACCTATCACGATCTGGCGATGTGATGGCGACGCAGTGGCGAGATGTTAACGACCTCACCTGGTGTACAGGAGGTTGAGGGTTTGATCCCAAACCGAACGATGCCTGTTGTATGTTTGGAGTTTGCATGTTTTCCCCGTGGTCACGCGGATATTTCTCCAGGTCCTCGGCTTTTTCACTCCTCAATTATAAAAAAAGATGCGTTCAGAGTATTTGGCGGCTGCCATAAATTTCCACGCGATGAGCCACTTCGTCGCGCTATCATTTGTGGCCATGTCACTTGTGAAAAAGAGCTACATAGCTCAGTGGGCCTTACTGGGTAAAATTAAAAACATAGTATGTATGTATAATATGTCTAGTATAGATGCTAAAATCCAGTATAGATGCAACAATGGATAGTTGCATCAATACTATACTATACATGTGTTGTGTGGATTAATCGACACGGAGACGTCTCTTCTGATCATAATCAACGTTTTTGGGTTTAGATCGCGTTATTTATAAATGTGTCGTAACCCTCCACTAATCTAGTATATTATTACAATAACCCCCCCCTCCGCCTCAAATCGTTGCACCTGATGAGTTGATGAGTTAATGATGACGTCACCCTGCTGCTGCTCTATATAAGAACGGGAGCAAGAGCAGAGCCTCACCATTCTGGCGAATTGCCCGATGATGCTGGATGCAATTACCAGCGAAACGTCGTACTCAAAAATTGTAAATCTTGTGGATTCACTCTTCAACACACCGGTGGGCTAAAGCAGTGAACTATTTGTCTTTTGTCAACGTGACACTTTTTTACTGATTGGCCGTGTCGGGTGGTGGAGGGTTACGACACATTTATAAATAACGCAATCTAAACCCAAAAACGTTGATTATGAATAATATTGGTCGCGAAAGCCGACGTGTTAAACTGACGTCTCTTCTGGCAAGGGCTCACGCCAGGTTTATTCGGGGCTCGCGCCCAGGAACTAAGTAGGAACTTACGCCTAACAGTTCTCATGCACTACCGTCATAACTCCCCAGGCAAAGGGTAACTGGGAGGTCCCTAGCACCTACCCAGGCTGTTCGGGCTCTTCCCTCAGCACCGAGCGAGGGATCAGCCAACTCGGTTGGCCGGGTGAAGTAGCCCCCCCTAGCCTGGTGCTAATTTCCCCCTCCCCTGGGTCCCCACGTCTAACCTCTCTGTTCCCGGCCCCTAACGACGACCCCTTTCACGTCACCCGTCTCGGTTTATATATCCCCGGGTTGACAAGCCGTCATCCATTCTACACCCCAAGGTGACATGACGTCATCCACTACTCCACAACACATGTATAGTATAGCACATGTATAGTATACTATACATGTGCAACATTCTACACCCCAGGGTGACATGACGTCATCCACTACTCCACAACACATGTATAGTATACTATACATGGGCAACATACATGTCTACTACATTCTAGATGAAGCAATCTGTATAGTATAGAATAGATGCAACAATCCATCCCAGGGTGATTTACATCAAACGTGCGTACTGTGTGCGTGCGTGCGTGCAGGGTAACTACCAGGACACGCTGGAGTTCAGCATGAAGGGACGAGACGCTTGCAAGGCCTTCTGGAAGGGCTGCGTGGAGAGCCACGCTTTCTTCCGCCTCCAGGACCCGCCGCGGCCCAAACCAAAGTCGGTCCTTTTCAGCCGCGGATCATCCTTCCGCTACAGGCAAGGGCTGGGCCACGCATTTCACTTCCCGTTTGTACGTTGAGCTTCTTTCGCGCACCGTATGTCGCAACCGTGCTAATCGGAGGTGCGGGGGGAGGACAACAACAAAAGTAAAAAAAACATTTATTCTAAAGAAATTAGTTTTCAATCGAAATTATTTAAAAGTGCGTAGCTCCCAGTGGCTTCCTGTGTGACGGCCGCATGGGTCAGAGGTCACGAGCACCACCGACTCGGCAGAGAATGACGCCTTACAGTTGAGCTTCTGTAAAATTGGCAACATAATTTTTTTTGGCATTGTTATTCAACTTACTCATTTTGATTGCGCTATCGGTATCTGGCCGTGCAATGGAACAAAGATCAGATGTGCTTCTGTGGCCGTCTGGAACGCTCTTCCTTCTGATATTTGGAAGCCACCGGAGGTATACACTTTTAAATCCAGATTGAAAACTCATTTTTCTAGAACTGGTTTTTGTGTTTAGTTTGTTGTCCTTCCCCCGCACCTCCGATTATCACGGTTGGCTACGTACGGTGCGAAATAGGTTCTCCATACATACATTGGGGATTTCTCGTAGTGGGCAGTGCACCACTCGGAGACTTCCCCCACAAGTTAATGTCACAGAACTACTTTCTGCAGTGACTTCAATAAGACCCTTTACCCAGATATAATGGCACACGTTTTTGACATGCACGTAATATACATACGCGTATTTTAACACACCTCGCTCAGCACATGCCCAAAGGCTAAAAACATAAATCAAAGAATGCTAGTTTCTTGCATTGAACCAGGTTTTAAGAACGCGGGCAAATAGTCGCCCAAGAGCACAGAGAAAGCCGCCTGGCCAACTACCCGAACGAGAGAAAAACATCGAGCAAGACTGAGCACATTGTGTGAATGACTTTTTAACATATGGGATTATTTTCTATCCAAGATGATCCCAAGTTTGTTTGTGTAATTAATTGACTCGTAATTATCTGCCAAAGCGGGGGGGGGGGGATGCCTTTGGGGCATTGAGCTCTGCCTCAGCCAATTACCAGGGTCTCACTTGTTCTATTCTCGTTATTTAATTACTGACTTCAAGCAGAGCGATGCTGTGAAGGTCCTGCAAGGGCAAAGGTAGATTTTATTTTAAATTAGCATGGGTCTATTTACTTTATTCGTGAACGTTTTGCACGTGGTTCATGTCTCGAGAAGGGAGCATCTTGTTTGTCAAGGGTTGTACATAGCGTCAAGTGACACGTAGCAAACACGTAGTGACACGTTCACACACACACTCGTTTTTAAATCTATAACTTACACAACGAATTAGTTGATTTCGTTTAGCCAGGTGAGAACTCAAGAGACCAGGATGAGTCTCGCTTGACTTGGGTCTCAAAAATGCCGAAAGCAAAACGAATGAAACAAATTTTGACTTAAAACTTTCGACAATTGCAGGAATTCATATTCTTGATTATTTTGGTAAAGTCATGTAGATAGAAAATCAAAATAATAAATTGAAAATAAAATAAAAAATTAAAATAAATTGAAAATATTAAAAGCAAAAAAAAAGTTACAGCAGTGAAGCAGAAACCACGTTCTCCTCAACGTTCTGGGTTCGGTTCCTGAAGAAGCTCTCAGCACGTGCAGTAAAACGTCGGACATCGTGCTGAACGATGCTCGGTACGTCCCGAAAACGCGCCAACCAGAGAGAGCGATAATCGGTGTGTTGAACTTCTCTCTCACCTTACGTAGCCAACCGTGCCAGTCAAGAGGTGCGGGGGAAAGTGCTTAGCTCCAGTGGAACGGACGGAAGAGCGTTCCAGACGGCCGCAGAAGCGCATCCGAAAGCGCCGCGCGATTCGGTGACCGTCTTTGTTCGATGGTCAGCCAAAAGCCGCGGCGAGCGCGTGCGATGTGTACACCGCGCAACGGTAGACTGTGTTGGCAAGGCCACCTCTTCAGTCACTCGTCTTAACAGCATGCATTGTCATTATTGTTGTTGTCCTATATCAACCTGCTGTTTTGTTCGAGTTTTATGTACGAATTACTTCTCGTACGATTGTTTAATTTGTCCAAACTCAAAATTTGTAACTAAACAATTTAATTTTACCAGGTAAGGCCCACTGAGCTATATAGCTCTTTTTCGGAAGCGTCCTGGCCACAAATGGATAGCTTAACAAAGTGGCTTATCATCATGTGGAAATTTATAGCAGCCAAATACACTAAATGCATGTTGATTCTAAATGTGGAGGGAAAATCCGGAGTACCCGGAGAAAAATCCACGATACCACGGGGAGAACACGCAAACTCCAAATATACAGCAGGCATCCGGGTCGGGTTCGAACCCACGACCTCCTGTATACCAGGCGAGGTAGTTAACATCTCGCCACGATGGCGGCTCGGGCTTGCTAAATAGAGCCCCGTCGCGTTCTCCCAGCTTAAACCAAATGTCGACGTTGTGGAGCACTAAACCGTGGATTATCTTCACTCTTGTCCTGCGCGTGACTTTCGTCTGGCTCAGCGGGAGGACACAGAAGCAGGTGTCGATGTACGTGCGCGACCACGGCAGCAGGAGGGTGCAGTTCGAAAGGTACGCTTGTGCAAGTCTCCATCGCGGTGTGCACTTAGCCTGGCACAAGCGCCGTTGTGACGTCAACGCCACCTAGTGGCGAATGGCCGCTGTTGTTGTTGTTTCAAGTTTAACCAGGTTAGAACTCAAGAGACAAGCATTGAGTCTCATTTGCAAGAGTCACCTGCTAGGGCATTAGTGGACGATGATTGCTATGTAACATCCAAATCGAAAAATTTGCGCTGTAACTTTTTTGGATTTACATATGTATGTGCGTGTGTATGTATGTACGTACGTGCGTGTGTATGTATGTGCGTGTGTGTGTACGTACGTGCGTGTATGTATGCGGTGGTGTAGTGGTTAGCGAGCTGCGCTACAAACCCAGCGATCCGAGTTCGATTCCCGCTCATGACCAGCACCAGGTGACAACTATTTAAATCGACCCAGGGCCTCCCCTCGGTCGACTCAAATGAGTACCTGTGCGGTGTGTAAACATCGTCACTGGGAAGACAAAGGCAGCCGGGCGTGTGCCGTGCCAACCTTCATAGGTGCTCGCTAACAGCACTTGCCCCAATAGTTTGTCAAGTCCATTTGGTGATTTGTATGAACATGCGTGTGTTTATGTATACATTTGCGTGTGCGTGTGTGTACATGTGTGTGCGTGCGTGTACGTTTGCGTGCGTATACGCGCGTGTGCGTGATGCTCACACGACTCTGCCCTGTGCTTTCGTGCGTTTCAGGAGGAGCACGAAGATGAGGTCATCTCAGAGCCATCGAGACATCCCTGCGAACCCCCCGCAGCTCACGGCAGAGCCCCCTAAACAGGTACGGCTTGCCCAGCTCACAACCGTGGCTCGTGCTGGAGGAGTTGACTGCTCGCGTACGCAGGGCACAAGGGGAAGCCTTTGCAGCAGTTGCGCGTCTTCACCGCTGGGCGGCGTTTTTGCCGAGTGGTAGTGCAGAGGTTGACGGTCTGAACCGCGCGGCCGCCCTGGTTAGTACTGCGCTTGTAGTAACCGTGGCGATGGCTACGCGCAGTCTGCTTCGCGGTGGAGTGTTGAAGATCCCCGTGCCAGGCCGTGTGGGCCGGCGGCAAGGTCGAAATTTGCCTATTCTCTTTGTAGTATGTGCCAAGTTCATAAAAAAACTAATTTCTTAGAATTGTTTCTTTTACCAGGTAAGGCCCACTGAGCTGCATAGCTCTTTTTCAGAAGGGGTCTGGCCACAAATGATGGTTTAACAAAGTGGCTTATGTAGAAATGTACAGCAGCCAAATACTCTAAATGCTTGTTGCTAAATGTGGAGAGAAAACCGGAGGACCCTGGAGCAAAATCCATGCGACCACGGGGAGAATATGCAAATTCCAAATATGCAAACATCATCAGGATCGGGATAGAACCTACGACCCCCTATATTTCAGGCAAGGTAGTGAACATCTCTTATAAGATTTAAAAAAAAGTATTCAAACCAGTAAAAAAATGTTCCTGCTCCAGTGAGCATTGAGGCAGGGCCGCGCGAAATGAAGTCATGGGGGTCGCGTCGAGCCCGCGCGTCCGTACGTTCCCCACCCCCCGCTTCACACGCACCGCTTCTGTGTCCGTTTCTCAGAGCGCGAGCTTCTCCGAGGGGGAGAGCGGCGGACACGTGTGGGACCCGGTGTCTCTCATCCTCGCCAAGGAAGGTTCCCTTCCGCCCAAGCAGCTGGAAACAACCAGCGACCAGCTCCCTTCCCCTACCGGCCGAGTTGGTACGGCCCAAGATGGAGGCGTGGCGACGCAGGGCTTGGCGGACGCGGGGCACGGCGGTTTGCCGCCCGCCGTTGTCGGCAACGGGCGCGGTGGCGGCGCGTCGAGCAACGCGGAGGGCAGCGATGTCGAGAACGAGTATGACCTCGCGACGGGCAGGGTAGCCGCACCGCTGACCCCTGAGCAGCGTTTTGGCGGGGAGAAGGCGACATCGGACGAGCTCTCTCCTCTCAGGTTCATTAACGGCGGCGGTCGGGCGGTGGAGCGGTTGGACAGCGACGGCAACAGCGTAAACTTAGGCAACAGCAACTCCAATTTGGTGGAAGAGTTTTTTGACGACGATCCCGCAGATATTTTGTTTCACGGCGGACAGACCCCTAGCGAGCCGGCCGGCTCGGCGGAAGGTGACGCCTTCCGTCTCTGTGGCCACCAGGTGGCCCTTACGGCCCTCGCGATGGAGGACAGCGGGGAAGGTTTCGATCCGGAGAGAAACGTCGGTAATGGGGAGCGTCTAAATTTGGACGTGCACGCCACGCCCGGCGAATACTTCCTAAAAGATAAGACGACCGCGTCTGGCTTTGCTGTGGGTACCGATAGCAGAGCAATGTTGAGGCACGCTTTCAGGCATTTGGACGACACGGATCCAAGAATTTTATCCCTTGATGGCACCTACAACAGCGGCAGAGTTCCAGAGAGCGACTTGTTCCTCGATTTAAACGCCGTCGAGTGCAACCGCGCGCACAACCTGGGCGCCGTCCCCAATGAGTTCTATAGCGTCGCCGACCACACCATGGACTCGGCAGCCTCCGACAGCCTGCCTGGCGAGCCGGTGAGCCCGGGCGTCGAGCAACTCGTTTGCTCGACGCCTGTGAAGCCGCTCAACCCTCCGGCGCTCCCGGCATCCGCCTACGAGAACGCGGACGGCCAACTCGGCCGCCTCGCAGAAAACAGCAGCAGCAGTAGCGGCAGCAGCAGCAGCAGCAGCGAATCGGAGTCGAGCAACTCCGACTCCGAGTTGGTCGTCGACGAGCGGGCGGACGCGTCGTCCAGCGGCCTTGTTATTGGAAACCCGCTGACGCTGCCGCCGATATCGTGCCCCGTTCTGCGGAACAGGATAGCGTACCTGGACGTTCCGTGCAATTACGACAGCGACGAGTGCGATGGCGGGTCGATTAACCTGAGCGACGAGGAGTCGGGGGGTCCCGTCGGCAAACGTCACGGCTTGAAGTGAGCCGTCGTTTAGGCACGGACGTGCAGGTTTCCTCCTCTCCAAGCAGCTTTTATCATCAACTCTTTTATTATTAACGCAAAATGTTAGATTTTTTTAAAATAACATGCCAGGTGGAGGGGGGGGGCGAAAGCTGGTAGAATTGGTCAACGCAGATTTGTGCTTATTTTAAAAGGCACAACGAATCATTGTAACCACTAAGACGCAACCACTTAGCTGCAGAGTTAATGTCAAATGACAAATTACGTTTTCGTACCCCCGGCTGAGATATACCGCACAGATGACCGGTTGGGCTACGGACGTGTGTGGAAGTCACTTGACTATGGCCACTGCATTAAATGCGACTACAAATTAACCATCGTTGGTTTTGAAGAATTGCTATTTAATTTATATTTTTTAACCGCCAGCAGAAGCGAGCGATTGCGGTTAACCACAGCAACCTTCAGATTGGGACGCGGTTGACATATGGATGGGAGAGTGGGGTAGGAATGGGCAGATGACCTCTCATTGAGCCGTGGAACCTCTCATTCGTTCTTCTTGGTCGGGTTTGGTGACTTTGTCATCATGGACACAGAATGTGACGCGGTCTTCTCGCGGCCTTCATCCGACTCATTGGCAACGTGTGAACGTGGATTTCTGGCGGCGGGTTTGTTTGTGAAACGTTTCCGCCACTGGCTTTGCTGAAAAGTTCTGCAAGTTTTCAGGCCAACACGTAGTTGTTTAATGGGGGTTATAATTCGAAGAAACCAAATCCACCAATTCCCCAGCAATGGCACCGCTTGCTTTGGCAGTTTTTACATGCTGCCGAATTCATGTGCTCATTTGAAGTTGGTGCTAACCCACTGGTGCAAGACGGTGTACTCTGTAATAGGTAAACCTTGTCGTTTCAGGTGTAGTAATTGCGATATATCTTTACGAAATAATTTTCCTCATGAATCCACGAGTGTAAAATGTGCTTTCAATCAGTGCAGCTAAAATATATTTAATCTTTATTTTATTATAAAACAGCTCTTGTTGCAAAAAAAAATGCTTTCAGGCCTGTGGCCTACATGGTGACTGTGTTAACAAAAAACTGAAATAAGCATTTTTTTAAATTGTAAACGAACCTGTAATTCTGTTATCTTGCATGTTTAAACTGCTTTGGTATCCACCACATGACTGTCCCCCACCCCCGCACACCTTGGTTAAACTAACTTAATTTGCATGTACAGTATAGAGTTGGGTACAAGGGCTTACTTGGGGTATAAGGCCTGTTTTGTCCTGGTGTTGACAGACCTGGCGTCATCAGCCATGATCAGTTTAAGGTCCACACATCGGTGTCCCCTAGAGGACCACTGCTTGTAGTTTTTGCAGCCCAACAGACAGGTGAGCACCAGGATATATAAATGCCTTTTACCCCACGTAGGCCTCTTACCTCTCACCCTACTATACATCTATACTTTTTTTGCATTGCCTGTATTGCTTAACACATTTTTTTCCGTGTCAACACGTGCTGTCACGGGTTAAAGTTCAAAGCTCTGCTTGGTCTGGTCTGTACACTTATACCTGCAACATGGGATGCTCGTTTTTTTATATATATATAAAAGGCTTCTCACTGTTATGATAAGCATGGTATTTAATTTGCTTATTTACCACGGTTTTGCCGGCGACACTGGGAATCGGATGCAACTTGATCGGTGCAATATTGAATGCTGCATGGCTGTGTCATTGCTTTAAAATACATTACAGAGAACGTGCATTCCTGTATTGTAAGCAAATACTTATTCTAATTTGGACATTAGAGATCAATTATTATAACAAAACTTAAAATATTGGACCAATAGGCCTCTGTCGCCTCGAAGCCTGCCTAATATTTTGTTGTTGCTTCGGATAACAACACGTGTTATATTTTGCTTAACACACAACACAATTTGACTTTGAAACGAGACTTTGAAAAGTGGTAGAAACCAAACGCATACATATTGACACCTGCTGAAGTTGCCATCTTGATTCCGGGGAAACGGGAACGCTTGCTTTGTTCGAAGCTGTGCATGAAACTCTGTGCATTGTAACTCCAAACGCTGTGCCGCTTCACTCGCACACGTGCTTCCGCTCCACTGCGGTCACTGACCCGCAAGTCGGTGGTAAACTTGCGCGCACATCATCCATGGGGTCGGCTCGTGCATTTTCCCCGAAGTGATCTCGGGTCTTCTCTCCGACACTGGACTCTTTGCATGGAAAAGTTCGCTCGAAAGCCAATGTGCAACCGTCTGCCTTCCCTTGCGGCGTTTGACAGCACGGTTTGTGCCTGCCAGTGCTAACAGCAGATACGTTCTATAACCCATAGCCAATAGTAGTATCAGCAAGAGCCCATTGACAATCCACTACTTGGGTGAAGGCCTCTTCGCCCATGCCAATTGTGAGGGTTGTGTGAGCAGACTTCACCACGCCGGTCAGTGTGGGTAGGTGAAGTGGGTGGGGGGCCCGGCATCGGTGTAGATATCGCTCGTCACTGATGTTAGCTGGGGCCTGTAATTTTACTTTTGTATGAGTGTGTAAATTAGCATGGCACGTTATTTTACCCACGTTGAAATGTTCAAGATCACGATGTCAATCCAGGTCGAAGTTGTTGATCCCAACACATAAAATAAAAATATAAACTATTTTTTTATTTTACCAGGTAAGGCCCACTGAGCTATGTAGCTCTTTTTCAGAAGCGACCTGGTTATCACAAATGATAGCTCGACTAAGTGGCTTATCACGTGGAATTTTTTAGCAGCCAAATACTCTGAATGCTTGTTGCTAAATGTGGAGAGAAAACCGGAGGACCTGAAGAAATATCCACGTGACCACGGGGAAAACATCCAAACTCCAAATATACAGCAGCAGGCATCTGGGTCGGGATCGAACCCACGACCTCCTGTATACCAGGTGAGGTAGTTAACATTTCGCCATCATGGCGTCCTCATGCGCTAGCCACGGGCTATTCTATAGCTGTATGTGTTCAAGTTTGTATTGCTTACAAATTTGAAGTGCATCGCTTGAAATACGTTTCTATCAATTTGTAGCACTTTTTTGTAGAAACGAGAATGATAGTGACTTTGATTTGTAGCTAAAGTGGTTTGTACAGTAGCTTCAGTGATGCTTGTTTAAATATGAGGGAGATGCTGTAAATGAAACAAAAAAACGCATTTAATTGCTCTGTTTTTACGATAATATTGGCAAGATGATTGAGTTAAATAGCTCCGCATCGAAGCCATTTACGAGTCTTAATTTTTAAACCCGCATTGTGACCTGCGCCTTTGATTACAAAAAAAAATAGCTTTTGGGGGAAAAAAAAAAACACACACTTTTGTTAATGTCGCAATTATTCTCGCATTGTTTTGTGATCTCCTTGTGTTTTTGTATGCACGGGTGCATGGTTTCAATAAACAAAACAAATAGATTCACCTGTTGTTGTTAAGCCTGGTTGGTTAGTCTACACGGGACACACACGCACGCACACACGCACGGTGTTCACAAAGCCTCGAGGGTTTCGGTCTGTTTGCGCATTTGACGGGCCCAGGTCGCATGCTCCCCCAGAATACGCAAATGATTTAAAAATGTGGCACAGTGGCTTAACTTTTGACGAGTGCTTGGCTTCAGCCGGATCATTCCGGAATGCTGTTTCAGGTATTCTTTAGGCATTCGGCTTATTTTGTCCCCAATGCTGTTGTTTATGTATTCATATGATTATCATAGGAATATAAGGTACAATACTGTGTTATATAATGTAAAATACAGTGTGAAATTAATCCTTGGTTATAAATTATTTCTACCAATCCCCACAATTTTTTTTTTAAATGCCCTCTTAATTGTGTGTCAATTACTGCCTAAATCTCTTAAAAAAAAATCCTCAATTTACGCAGACTTCAAGGCAAAAAACTATATAATTGCTGACGTTTTGGGCAAATGGCCCTTCGTGGTGCTTTATTTATTTCTTGAACAAACATCCCGCTTGTCATCTTGCCTTTCCCCGTCTCGTGTTGAGATTATTTCAGTCACTTTGCTGATATAAATTGCCACATGATCAGCCGCTTTGTTGAGCTATCATTTGTGGCCAGGTTTACTTCTGAAAAATCAAATAATACCTCGGTGGGCTTTGCCTGGTAGGATAAAACATACTGTTTCGTTTCCTTTGTATATTTTTAAGCGATTTGTCTACCTTTACTACACTTTGCCCTCCTCTCGTGTTTTTGCACTGTTGTAGCATTTTGACCCACTCCTAACTGGACATCTGCGATAAAAAAAAAAGCTTCATAGTTCCATCGGATTCCTCCAGTATGAATAGATATTCCGACTCTGACTCGGCAGGGAAACTCTGCGCGCCAGACTTTGGCACGCAAAGCGGCGGCCGCACAGAGTTTGTCGATGTCCATATCGGTTGGCAGCTCAATCTTTCTACTCGTCAACGAGGTTCAGAGACCCTCTGACCGTGTCAGGCACTGAGACTTCAAAAACACCCCCCCCCCCCATGAACGTTTTATCCGTGCAATCCAAGCACCGTAAAGCTGCATGTTTTGTCTCACTTAATTTGACTACGATTGTGTTCTAAAAGTAATTTGATCTTGCCAGCCTATGTTGTCATTGATAATCGATGCATATATTTGTTCTTTGGTTCTTTCGGTAAAGTCACGTAGAAATAAATTAAATAATAGAATACGACGTTTCGATTGCAACACAAGCAACCATCATCAGGTGCAAATGAATGAGAAAACAAACATAGTAAACTTTGAAATATAATGCAATACAACACACCTGGTTGATTACGTTCTTCCAAAGATAACGAAATTTGAGAGAGAGACAAAACATAAACACGGAGACACACAGACAGACACACAAGCAGAGAGAGACTCACACAGAGACAAACAAATTTAGCAATCTTTGGAAGAACGTAATCAACCAGGTGGGGTGTTGACTGTTGAGTTGGCCGACTCTCTGTGTTGTATTGCAAAATATTTCCAAGTTTACTATGTTTGTTTTCTCTTCATTTGTACCTGATGATGGTTGCTTGTGTTGCAATCGAAACGTCGTATTCTATAAATTAATTTCTTTCTACGTGACTTTACCGAAAGAACCAAAGAGTAATTCCTGCAGTCACGAAAGCTTCGAATCTAGTTTATATTTGTGCTATATTTTTCTCCTGTACTGCGGTTGTGCTCAGATTTAGTTTTATTTTCCTTTGTGCGTTTTGTTTTTATAAATATTTTTGTCATTATGGTGACACCCTTGGTCGCTCTTGCAAACGACGCGGCCCCTTGTCTCTCCCAAGTTCTCACCGGGCTCAACATAACGAACGATTCATCTTCGTATGAAGTTCAGCCGCAGCTCATTGCAGGGGGGAAAAACCTCCCAGATGAATTCAAAGACACGGGGCCATATCTGTTACATCGTCGTCGAACATTTTTGTTCAAACGAGGCCACAGTCTGTCCGGGACTGTGTAACCGCCACTCGCTGAGCATCAACAACAACTCCCCGCGTGGAACAGCCCCATCGATTATTTTCGAAGGAAGTTCCAAAGTCCGTTTCATGCCAAAAATAAAACTCGTAAAAAAAAACTCTTGCTGGTTTGTGATCTTTGGAAATTGGCCTTACCATCTCATTTTATTTTGGTGACTAATAAACGCCTTAGTTTCGTGGTAATGTTTGAAACTTACCCAAAAATTTTAGTTCTTTGTTCATTTATTGTATTACTTGATTTCAAAAGGTTGGAATTGATGGGTATTTTATTTAAACAAGTAATATTTACGGTAGAGTATTATATATATATTTCTTAAACAGAAAAGACAATGTTTTTACAGAGTAAAAACATTGTCTTAAATCTGCAATACACTCAGGGTCAGATTCACATTTTGACAAGATGGTCAAAACACATCATCTGGGCGATTTCCCCCATCATTGGTAATGGTACCCACGGCAATATTTCAGGGGGGGGGAGGCCTTTGTCCAGCAGTGAATAGATCCCACGGCTGATGACAACGAAACCTCGGCACGTTGCCACCCAAAAAAATATCTCCCGAAAATAAAACATCCCGGGAACGAGTGAATCGGGCCCTGAATGTAGCTTGCCAACGGCACGCAATACGTTCCGCCGGCAGCAGTTCATCAATTAGTGGTGATTAAACATTTAATTCTGTGTGTTCAGACCAAGGCCCCGATGTTCTGGTGAGTCGTCCACGACCTCCGGGGGACCCGCAAACCGAGCCGTGGCGAGTCGTGTCCCAAGCGGTGGCGGTGGTGGCGTCTACGTCGCCGCTGCCTCCGTCTCCCACCGGGACCGGGGCAGCTACGGAGCCCGCGGCAGCGGCACGGGTGGAGGAGGAGGAAGAGGCGAGAAAAAAGGTGAGTTGGTGCGGAGGAGGAGGAGCGGTCTGTTGTAGTTTCCGTCGGATAAAGAGGAGGAGCCCTTTGCGGGGGATGGAGGGAAAATGAAAAAGGGGGGCTTTTGAGAGAATCGTACGATGCACGCCCTCGTTCCGTTGCCAACCGTGCCACGTGCCACCCAGACGTCGAACCCGTCGGTGCAATCGCGCCTTGCGTAACCCGTGTTTACAAAGTGGAAATTCCTCAGAGGCTGTTGTCAAGACAAAACTAAAACGGTCGGTGATTTCCTGCTCGAATGAGATTTATGTAGTAAGTGCTCATCTATTCGCAGCCCGTAGTGGAACTCTCACATTCCTACGGCAGTGGGCGAGTTTTTCAATACTGTCGGCGTCTTCATAACATCGTGTGAGTGGTATCGACCCCGGAAGGATGATGGACCGAGTCATCCCCCAACTAGGAATTGAACTTTGCAACTCTCCGATTGTGAGCCGCTCGCTCTCGCGCTCAGCCACGCAGGGCTGAGATTAGGAAGAGGTGTAGACCTAAAGCCGTGGCGTTGAAGAGTCTGGCAGCTGCCAGAGAGAGGGCACGGCAGTTCAATTGACCCTAAGCCTCACAATGTGGCACAGTTTGGATTTACAGAACGTGTAAATGTCACCGCATTTGCGGCCGCTGCCCAAACAGGAAAAACGTAGTCTAGTCAGTTTTGAAACTGCACAGCCAGAATTTAAGTATTTTCTACTGATACACATAAGGTGCCATTGTTGAAGGTAATTGTCTGTAGTTTAAAGTGTAACACTTATTTATGGAATGCGTCAGTGGTTTGACATTGACAGTGTAGAGCATTTATCCCTTTCCAAGAAAGGTGGACAGATGATCAGAATTACAATCCTAATTAGTTGGCATGCTACGGGCCAACTAAAAAGCCACTTCGTGATAATGACGGTAATGTTTAATCCACATAGTTAAAGTGTCTAAAGTGTATGTCCGAAATCATGCAACTGCCCAGCAAGGAATTATGGGTAGAATTCTACACACAAGAGAGGGAATTGAGACACCTAATAGAGAGAGAGAGAGAGAAAGAGTCATCTATGTGTGTGTCTGTCCTGCTCCAGTGCTGATATTTACGTACCGCACTTTGGCCGGGAATTAAACTCAGGTGGCTGGGTTCACAGTGCGGTGCACGAAGCACGACGGCCCAAAGCGGCCGGGGCGTGGCGCTGGCCACACGAGACCCCCCCTTGTGTGCCGTCCCGGCCTTCATAGGTGCTCGCTAACGAGCCACTTGCCCTAACAGCCTGTGCAAGGATATACGCGTGATCTTTGTGTTTTTTTTAAATCTTTGTGTGTCTTGCCTGACAGCGGTGCCCAGCTGATAAGGCCTACTTCATCGCCAAGGAAATCTGCACGACAGAAAGGACCCACATCAAGGATCTAGAAGTCATCACGGTGGTATGCGTGCGAGAACATCCCATGCGGTGGACACAGGGGCTTAGGTCCCAGCGGGTCTAGCCAGGTCAGCATCCCGCACCCGGCACACCACGTCCTGAATACCTCTCGCTATGGCAGTAGGCACTACTAAGTCACGTGCCACCCACTCCATTCTACCAATGACCCGGAAAAAAATTCGGTGAGAAAGTAAACCCTGGTTGAGCACATTCACTGCAATTTGAATGACCAATGGTGGTGATTCAAATAATGGAAATGATAAAGCGTGTTTCAGTGAAGTTTCTAAAGGGCGAAGTAATTTATATATATATAGAAAGCAAAACATTAAGTTTAACTCGCTGAAAAACTCTGCTCAAACTAATTCAGTTGTTGACAAAAAAAAATTGACCGTTAATCTTCTGTGCAAATCCTGATCAGCTGTGAGTGTTTTGCCCGTCAGTCCTGTGGGATGGGTCAAACAAGCGTTACCTTGCAAAACATTGGCAAAAAGGTCGTAATATGGATACACTTGGCGCCCACCGTAGCAATACGGAATTTCCACAAGTGGTACTCAGGACTGCACAACCGAGGTGAAGTGTTTACACAGAAAAGCCTAAAAGCGAGGCTCGGAGCGAATCTTTTTTGCTTCTACGACCAACGATTCGACAAGACGGATCTTGTTTTGTACGCGGGTAGGGAATTCAAGTAGCCTCAGATCGACTGCACGGGGCGACCAGCAACACATGCTGGGCAAACGAGTCTCGAGTAAGCAAGTCACGTGGGGTGTTTTTTTTGTAGGGCGCCGTGGCTTTGCCGCGGCTTCAAACGACGCGTGACAATGTGCTTAAAAGCACACCGCAGCCTTTGTGCATTTGCAATGGGGGGGGGGGGGGGGGGGGTGAGTGTAACAAAAAAAATAATAATCCCACCACCCATCAGCAGTTCGTGAAGAACTGCATTGTGGCTCTCTTGTCTTGGGGTCATCATCAAAAACGCATTAGAGAAAACGCGGCCAACCGGCGGCAGCAGTGATTGACACCCCAACTGAAGACCGGGTTTCGTCCTCATTGTGACTCGTCAACACAGAATGGTCACCAATGCTCATCGCTGCACAGCCCGTTTCTGACAAACCGTGCAAGCTACTCTTAGATTGAGCAGAATTTTACGGCGAGCAAAAACTTGCATGCTTATTGATGTTAATGTACCCCCACGGTCAACATCTAATGTTAGATACGTTGTGACGTTGGGAATGACGGTGATTTGACTGCGCGTTGCGTGCGGTGTGCAGTGGTTTTCCAGCTTTCTGGGCCAGGAGAGCCCCATGTCCAAGGAACTTTCCTCCAAGCTCTTTTCGTCCTTCCAACCGTTGAGCGACTTCCACCGAACTTTCCTCAAGGAAGTGGAGACCAGGCTCACTCTCTGGTGAGAACGTCTCCAGGACGCGCCAACGTTCATCGCGGCTCCACCTTTTGCCCCCCCCCCCCCCCAATTCTAAACGGAACTATTTTAGATTTGAAACTTTCGTGACTGCAAGGATTCATACTCTTAGTTTTTTCGGTAAAGTCACGTAGGTAAAGAATGAAATTAAAATTAATAAAAATAAAATAAGCTCCCCCCCTCTCCTCCCCCTTAACTTGTATTTAAGAACTTGCATCTTGGAATCCCTGCCTCACTTGATACAGCAAATCTGGCTGTGACGGTCCCACCTGATGACGGACACTTGTGTTGCCTCCGAAACGTTGTGATTTTTATTATTTTATTTTTATTAATTTTCATTTCATTTTTTACCTACTTGACTATAACGAAAAAACTAAGAGTACGGAACTATTTTATTTTATTTTTACCAGGTAAGGTTGACTGTTGACCTTTTTCGATTTTTTTCAGACACGACCTGGTCACAAATGATAGCTCAACGAAGTGGCTTATCGTGTACAAATGTATCGAAGCCAAATACTCTAGAAACGCATGTTGATTCTAAATGTGGAGGGAAAAACCGGAGGACACGGATACAAATTCACACGATGCACGGGGAGAGAGAGACACGCAAACTCCAAATATACATGCGTCAGGGTCGGAATCAAACTCACGACCTTCTGTATACCAGGCGAGGTAGTTAACATCTCTCCACCGTGGCGTTCAATTCACCCGGACTGCGACCGACCGATTTCTTCCAATCTCAGAAGCCAAGTTGGGGTCGTGCCTCATGAGTACTTGGATGGGTGACCGCCTGCATCAGGGCTTGCCAGGTGTTGTAGGCGTGCAGGCCGGTGAGGTGTAATCAGGAGGTAGCCGTGCTGATGAGAGTCGCCCCCTCGTATAGAGCAGAGTGGTTCTGGGTTTCTCCAAGTTCTCTGGTTTCTTCCTACAAGACAAATGTTCATTAAGTAAATGTGATAAATAGATGTATGGATAATGCACAAAGATACCCCGTCTAGCCTCTTCAACAGATTGTTGGGGCAAGTGCTGCTAGCGAGTAGCAGCCTATGAAGTCCGGCATGGCACACGAGGTAGTGGGTGGTCAGCACCATGCCCGGCCGCCTTTGTCTCCCTAGTGTCAAAGTTTACACACCACACCTGCTACTCATTGGAGGCTGAGGCGGCCATGGGGAGGCCCAAGACCAGTTCATAAAATCATCACGGTGTTGGTGGCCGTGAGCGCGAATCGAACTCGGGTCGCCGGCAGAGGTCGCAACCGGGTACCTGATACCCGTACCCTACCCGATACCCGGCTACCCGTACCCAGCCGGGTATGGGTACGGGTACCCGTTTGCGACCCTGGTGCGGCCGGGTACGAGTACGGGTAGACCGTGAGTCACTGGTGAGTAACCGTTTGTCACTCATTTCCCAACGTCTTGTCTCTTCTCACAATTCAAGTTCCTAGAATCAACCCACCCGCGCCTGCAACATGGCTTCATCCTAGAGGTCACAATCAGGTACCCGATACCCGTACCCTACCCGTACCCGGTCAGGTACGGGTAGGGTACGGGTACGGCCGGGTACGGGTACGGGTACCCGTTTACGACCCTGGTACGGCCGGGAACGGGTACGGGTAAGGAATCAAAACCCGTTTGCGACCTCTGGTCGCCGGGTTCGTAGCGGAGTGCAGCGCTAATCGCGAGGCTACCGCTCCCGTGCGGTGCGACACCGCTGCGTGTGAACGTGCAAGCGGGGAAGTTCCATCTCCCCAACGTCGCGGGTTCAACGTCTTACATTTATTGAACGGGTTCATTTTTGACTTTGTTCAGGGAAGGCAAGTCGAATGCCCACCTCAAGGGTGACCACGAAAAGATCGGAGACATCATGCTGAAGAACATGCAGCTGCTCAAGGTTCGTTCGTCGAGTTCGACTTTTGCCCGTGAGCAGGCGACACGATAGCTGATGTCTGGAGGCTCCTAGCTCAACGACGTGTAGCGATTCATAAAACAATTGACATTTGATTCTTCAGCGTTATATACAACGTGCTTCGCATTACGAGACGAAGCGTCCGTCCGAAACTCGCAGGACTGCCCGCGGAAGCGGCTATCACAGAGCTACGTCTGAGGTCAACTTCAAGTGACCTCTGCTCCGCACAGCAGAGAGGCAGCAGCGCTTTCCCCACCCCGCCCTGCCACCCAGAGGAACGTCTGTCACCTCACAATCGAACTGATGTTCATTTATTTACGGAGGCCCTGATGTCAGCAGTGACGTGAGCAAGCAGGGAAACCGCCGCCACCACCAATACGACGACGATGATGATGAGCGTTCTTATTAAACCGTTGAGGTTAAAGAGGAATTTTAAGTCTGGGCCTTTCCAGAGGGCGCTCAGTTCCACCTGCTCGTGACGACGGCCCAGACCGACACTCACAATAATTAAATCCTAAACGTTTAATCCGGCTTGTCGTGACTAACGTATACCTTTATACATTTCTTATGATTGGCAGGGGCAGGCCAAAAAATACTTGATGAGGAAATGAAACCCTGAATATACACCCCCCCTCCCCCTTCTTCCATTGACGTGTCAATGCACTTAGATATCGTTCTCCGATCTTCTCCTATCTTCTTCCATTGACGTGTCTTGTGACATGCCCCCCCGCCCCCCTCCGATTATTTTGCCCCTTGGGAGGTGGCAACCCACGCTCTTGCCACCCCTCTCTCTCGCCCCCCCCTTCCCCCCCGCTCCGGCCCCCCGCCCCGCAGAGGCTGGTGTGGCCGCTGTGCGGGATGGAGCAGCTGCTGCGTGGCCTGGAGAGCGAGGTGCAGGCCTCCCACAAGCTCGCCGATGCCTGCCGCACCTTCGAGCTGCAGCGCGTGTGCCACCTGCCGCTGGGCGGGTTCCTGCTGCGCCCCCTGCAGCGCCCGCTGCACTACCGCCTGCTGCTCGAGCGCCTGTGCAAGCACCACGCGCCGGACCAC